>NW_026057576.1:32292893-32406879 GCF_023721935.1 Panthera uncia
TAGAGTGGGAGAGAGCCAAAGCACAAGAGACTCTTAAAAACTGAGAACTGAGGGTTGATGGGGGGTGGGAGGGAGGGGAGGGTGGGTGACGGGTATTGAGGAGGGCACCTTTTGGGATGAGCACTGGGTGTTGTATGGAAACCAATTTGACAATAAATTTCATATATTGAAAAAAAAAAAAAGAATGTGTGTGTGTGTGTGTGTGTGTGTGTGTGTGTGTGTGTGTGATTGCAATGAAAGCAAAATCAAACTAGATTGGAGAGAATGTAAGAGAGTTTTTACTTACTTGTTACTTTACTTAAAAAATTAGCCAGTCCTACTTACAGGTAACAAGAATTTCTAAATGAATTGTACTTCTCTGTCTTCATTTTTACATACACAGAATTAAAAGAGATAATAACATTATGGGGTCATAATTATGGACCAAATATAATTAGCTTTTCCTCTTACGGTTGATTTTTTGTTGACTAACAAAAAAAATCAATTTTCAATTCAGATAGCACAAAAACAAGGGCTTTCGATATTAGAAATGTAGGCACTGTGTAAATTGAAACAGAGATATTTTCCTTTTGAGAAACCAATATACATATCTCATCTCACAACATCTGCTCTTCTATCAAAAAGGAATGAATAATGTTGAGTTCTCACTCTAGTTTTTTGGAGGTGATATTTTAAATTTAATCTTTAACATTATTGTCTATAAAACATCTCTCTGTTTCTATCTCCATCTCCCATTCTCTCTGTGTGTCTCTCTCTCCTAAATATGCAGACACGCAGTATTTGGTGTGATGTTTTTCTGTGGCATCTATTCAGTATTATTTCCTTATCACTCTCTTCTTTTTCTTCTGCCTTAAAAAGAAATGGGTTCTTACAGCTGGGTTGTAACGCATGCAAAAATACAAGGCTTTCTTTGCCCTTGGAAAAGTGGAAGGGCTTAAGCAGATGTGTCTGGGATAAAAACATATCTTCAAAATTCTAAACGTTCTTTACAACAGATCTCATAGAGTAACAAACTGCATTATGATGTAGTTCCCCAGGAGAAGTGAAAATTCAGAAAAGCGGATGTCTGCCAGTTACCCAGAGGATAGCTTCAGGTTCCTGAGAAAGTTACCTGTAAGATACTAGATGTAAGTTACAAGAATGACTTCCAAATGCTGTCCTCCTTTCCAAATTAATTATGTAGAATAAAAAGAAACGTGCTTATCATCTGCCTTAAATTAAGATTCAGGAACATCTAATGTAGCATTCATGATTTATTAGATATTTAGTTTCTATTATGGATGATATGTGCTTCATTGTGAATGGCATACAAAGTAATTCTACATAACCCTTGCTACCAAAGGAGTTTAGAATCTAGTTGAGTGTTATTTTAAGATAAAATGCTAGATGTTAACAAGAAATTGGTAATATTATAATTTTAAATGTTTAATGAATAGCTTTAAGAGCACATATTTATCACCCTTCGCCTAGAATTTATCCAGCACTGGCTTATATCAGCTCCTTCCACAGCATCCTGTACACCAAAGCACAGTGACTTTTAGAAAAATCTATGACTCTATTATTCACTCTCCTAATGTCTTTTCTGCACAGGTTTTAGTTCCTCCAACCCCTCATTTCCACACGTTAATTTTATTGGATTTTACTAACGTACAAATCGGTTTTTCAGGGCTATGTAGAGGATTTAGAACAAGGACTAATTAAACAGACAAAAGGACCCTTATAACAGCTTTCATCTCTCCTGAATGAAAGGATTAATTTCAACAAATTACAATTGTCTTAAGAATAATCCACAAAGAACTGCCCTACAAGAGTCTTTAATGATGGAAATTTTTCCTTAGCAATTTGTACTACTTGTTATTTAGATGTTTTTCTTTAATTGTTAAAAAGATTCTCCATGATTCATTATACATAAATTCCAAAATCAATATAATTCAGAGGAAATGCTAATGTGTGTTCTAGCCTATATAGGTCATAATTGTCATCCACAAAGCAAAAGTTCTAACTATACATTCTACTCTCTTGTCCATTGAAACATAATAATTTTGAGCAATGTTAGTGCTCCATGATGGCTGTGAGTATCCAGTAAATTCATCCCAGTTTTGCCCCAATGAAGCATCCCATTTATGTCATTTGATGAAATGACACTCTTCCTTCAATACCAAATTGAAGTTCCTCCTTGTTAAGCTTCTTCTTTCTTCTCTCAGCCTTCTATTCATGACATAATTTGGAATATTTATGTGACTCTAAACTAGCACTAAATACATTACAAATTTTGTTGCTATTATTGTTTTGTCTTGTGAATACATATTTTATAGTGTAGAGCATTTGGATTTTAAGAAAATTTCCTATCATCATTAAAACAAAGTAATTATGGAGAACCTATATATTATGATCATTTTAAAAAAAGTCATCAACAGAACTACTCAGAAAAGCAAGACTAAAAAGAATAGCAAGCATGATTTCGGCTTTAAAAGTATAATTTATTTATCCCAATATAATTTAAAAGTATATGAAATTAAATACAAGTGAGGAACAAGATATAGGTAATTCTAAATATTTGAGAATGTGTAGGATGAAAAAGAGTAATGATTGTACAGTCTATTATGAATTTGGGACAAAGTAATATATTAATCAAAATTTTTCATTGTTCATTAATAAAATAATATTTATTGAGCCTGTACCAGATGCTGCTTTGAATAAATCATTAATTTTATAGAACTGATTCACATTGTAAAGATTTTATTTCAGACATGGATTAATGAGTAAAAAAATCACCTATTTAAACCTAGTTTTTATTTTATTTATATTTTTTTATTTAAAAACATTTTTTAACGTTTATTTATTTTTGAGACAGAGAGAGACAGAGCATGGATGGGGGAGGGTCAGAGAGAGAGGGAGACACAGAATCTGAAACAGGCTCCAGGCTCTGAGCAGTCAGCACAGAGCCTGACGCGGGGCTTGAACTCATGGACGGCGAGATCATGACCTGGGCCAAAGTCGGACACTTAACCGACTGAGCCACGCAGGCGCCCCTAAACCTAGTTTTTAAAAGGAGATAATTTGAATAGGATATAGTACTACCACTAAGGAGTTTATAATTTCTTTAATTCGGGGCAAAGGTGAAAAAATTACATAAAAATTAATATTAAAAAAATAGAGGATGGGCAGCCTGGATAGCTCAGTCAGTTAAGCCTTCAACTTCAGCTCATGACATGATCTCACAGTTCATGAATGCGAGGCCCGCGTTGGGCTCTGTGCTGACAGCTCAGAGCCTGGAGCCTGCTTTGGAGTCTGTGTCTCCCTCGCTCTCTGCCCTTCCCCTGTTCATGTTCTGTATCTCTCTCTCTCTCTCTCAAAAATAAATAAAAATTAAAAATTAAAAATTAAAAAAAAAACACAAGAGGATCAAGTAATAATATTGAGTGAGGAAGATGAAAGCATATGACCCGTAAGGTCAATTTATTTATTCAATAAAGATGTATTAATAGTGCCAGGCACTGTGACAGACACTAGAAATACGGTGCTTAGTATAAAAGAAAAATCTTTCCCTTCATGGAGCTTGTAAGTATAATGCATGGTGTATTAGTGATACATGCTAAGAAAATAAATAAGACAGGTAAAGAAGATAGAAAATGTATTAGATTGGGCTACAGTTTTATAATGTGTGTAGGGACAGCCTTACAAATTAGTGTCTTAGGGATAATGACCTGAAGGAGGCAAGGGAAGAAGTCATGATTATATCTAGTGGAAAAATTCAGAAAGTAGTAAATGCAAGAGTCCTAAGAAAAATGAGATAGGAGGCTGCTGATCCATTTTAGGAACAGTGCAAGTGTGAGTGTAGCTCAAAATTGGAGAGTGAGGGGACAGTTATATGAGTAAAACGAGTAATATTAGAAAAAAAAAACTTACAGAAGTTTTTGATCAAGTATTTGAAGCAACGAGATTTCATTTACTGAGGTAAATGAAGGTAAAGCTAAAGGCTTGATGAGAGGATTAGGAAATGAGTGAAAAGAATGACAGGGTTCTGTTTCAAGATGATGAAGCAGGAGGCTTCTGAATTCACCTGTGCCCACGGATGCATCAAATCTATAGTTACAGTGGAGTAATATTCCACTAAAAGAGATCCAGAAACTAGTTGGGTGAGTCATGTGCACGGGATGAATGAGAAAATACCCACATTGACCCCAGAGTAGGAAAGGCTGAAGAAACACACTCTTGCCATAAACCACATCTCCAACTCTCAACTTCTCCCTGAGGAGTAAAGGTATTGGATCCAGTATCTAGCACTCCAACTTTTAAGATGTCCACCAAAGTAAGAAGCTGGCCCTTAAAACACCTAGCTCTGAAAGCTGACGGGGCTTGCCTCCATGAGACCCACAAGATAACAGCAAAGAAAGAAAGAGTTTTAATCTGCTCCAGAGGACTCTGTGGCCATGCACCACAGAGGTTCAGGCTTAGCACAGAGGGGACCCACAGAAACACCCATCTCCCAGTCTTTCCCTGAAAGAAGCCTGTTCACATACGTCAAAAGCTGCTGCTGGAGGGTTATGCTTCTAATTTAGCACACATCTAGGGGCGATTGTGATTCTCCTGGAAGACCAGAGAGGCCGCGGATGCCATCTCTGCGTTCTCCCTCTGGCCCCCTCCGGGGCACCAGTGTCTTCCTAGAAGGAGCATGTGCATACGTTATGTGCCTGGCAATCTTGCTGTAACACGTCCTCCAAGTTACTCATGTATGGTATATTTTCAATATGTGGGCAAATTTTAGGAAACGTGGCCTATTAAAATAATGATAAAATAATGTCTAATTTGTAGGGCTAAAACAAAAAGAAATAAATAAAATACTAGAAGAAGATGACATATTTCTCATGAGATGAGTGAATGGGTTTGAAGCATATATCCTTTGGGAGTAGTGTAAAGAAAATTATTAACTTTAAAATTCCGTGTACGTTAAAATTTTAAGGGTAATCATTAAAGTAATTGAAATAGAATGCATATATTCCAAACTAATGAGTAAGAAATAATGTGATTAAATATCAAGTTACTGGCAACCCAAAGAGAGAGAGAGGATATTCACAATACACATATTGGACAAATTTAGAACATATGAGGTACGCCAGCAAATCAATTAGAAGAAAAGTCAGATGATGGAAACAAAGTGGGAAAAAGGATTTCAAAGGCACTTCGCAAAAAAAAAAAAAAAAAAAAAAAATTAAAAAAAAAACCAAAGGGAAAAAAAAGTTTTAAAAACCACCAAAAAAAAAAAAAAAAAAAAAAAAAGATATTATCAAAACCCCTATAGGTAAAAGTATTGTTCACTGACTACCAATAAAATGTCAATTAAAACTGCAAGGCCATCATCTCAACGCTAGAATGTCTAAAATGAAAGAGATGAAAAAGTGTCGGTAAGGAGGCAGAGCAGCAAGCACTCTGTATGCTCTTAGCCAGTTTGGAAAAGGGATGATTTTGCCTGAAGATATATCCTTTAATGAAACGTGGACATAGGTTTACCAAAAGGCATATAGTAGCACACGTAGAAGTACCGTTCACAACAGTCCCAAACTGTTAACTACCCAAATGCCTATCAAACACAGAATGAATAACTCAACTATGGTATATTCACAAATAAAGACATTAGAGCAACGAGAATAGATAATCGACCACTTCATAGGAAAATAAAGATGATTCCTATAGAGAAAATCAGACAAAAAAAAGATACGTATTCTTTAAATCTATTTACCTGAAGTACACAATACCAAATCTCATCTGTGCTGCTAGAAATCATATCAGTGGTTCCTCTTTAGTGGCTACAGACTGGACAGGAGCATGAGGGGGTTTCTGGGGTGATGGTAATACTGTGTTTCTTAATCTGAGTGCTAGACATGTAGATACATTCAATTTGTAAAAAAAAAATATTGAGTTATATACTTAGGTGCATTTTTGTTTGCGTTTGACGAAAAGTTTTGTTTTTTGTTTTGTTTTTAATTTAAACACATTCCCTTAACAACAAAAAAGAATTCAGGAAAGAAAATAAAAAAGAGAAACAACACACATAAAAAGTATTCCAAACATAACAAGCGTCATGGTGAATGTAAATGTATTAACTATTCAGTATATAACAATAGAAACCTAGGCAATTCTTAATAAAATATATATGTGTATCATAAGCCCAAAATAGGGTTGAAAGTAGAATAATATAAGATTGTACAAGAAAATCCTAACCAAAATGAAGGTGGTATGACTATCTCAGGGTTTCTAAACATTGGCACTATTGACATTTGGAACTAGATAAGTCTTTGTTAGGAGAGATTGCCTTTGTGGGTGTTTAGCAACATCCCAGGCCTCTATGCAGTAGATACCAGGATCACCACCACTTCCATTGTAATAACCACAAAATGTCTCTAGACATTATCAAATGACCCCTGGATTACAAAGTCACCCCTGGTTGACAACCAGTGAGCTCCCTTAACAGTGTACAAAATAGACTTTAAATAAAAGCTATTAACAGACTTAGGGGTATTCGGTAGTGTTAAAATATTTAATTCATATTTGTTCCTCAATAAATATGTATTAAGCTTCCACAACATGCTAGACATCAGGGATACAACAGAGAATAAGCAAACAGAATTCGGGTTGTCACGGAACTCACAATCTAGTGAAGATCAACAAACAGTAAACAAATAAATAATTCATCGGCAACAGTGAACAATAAAAGTAAAACATGACAAGTGGATGGATTTTGATGTAGTTAAGTGCTATTTTATATAAAGTTCCCAGGGAAGATTTACGTAGTAAGTTGACATCTCAAAACGCACACCAAGTAAAGGTTGTTCTGGAAGAAGGGAAAGCAAGTGCTTGCACAGAATCCAAGAACCATAGAAAGGACAGTGTGGCTCGAGCAGGGTAATAAAAAGCAACTGCAAAGGAAGACAAAAGTAGTGCAGCTAGTTTGTCAAGGAATTTTGGATTAATTGGATAGAATTATTCTAAACACATATGGAGGTAGCTAAAAACAAAGAATGAAAACACATTAAAACATAAAATACATAAAACTATCAGAATTCCAAACTAATGAAAATACATAACCACATGTGGAGACCTTTCTCAGCAACTAAAATATCAATCTGACAGAACATCAAGGATATAGAAAAACTGAACAACATAAATAAATGACTCACTTCCTCTAACAGACATAACACTAAGTTTGAAAATAAACTCTTGTCACCCTGCACTATTTGGTGAGCAGCATTATCGAACTATTCACATCATCACCGAATTCAGAAACCCAGTTAGTAGAGCTGACGCCTTTATCCACCCCCAACATTTCCCATATTCATGCAATCATTGTCTCATGTCTATCTCCAGAACTGCCCTAATAGACTTTCCACCCTTTCCACCTGGGCCGTCCAAGTCCAAGAGTCTCCCCCCACCACTTGCCTACAGCATAGTTCCTGGAGAGCACAAGCTGTTCTCTTTCAATGCATCCTTCCGGTTACAGAGAATACCTCTTCAAACACAGCTATGATCATGCAACTTCCATACTTAAATCCTTCAACCAACCACAGGATAAAGCCCAAACTTGTGGCAGACCCCCTACCTTACTAATTCTGGCCAAATCCTCTTCCTTATCTAAGTCTCGGCTTAAATGTCACGACATCAGAAAGACATCCTTGCCAAACCTTATTTGAAGTCAGTTTTCTTATTCTTCATCTTAGCTTTCTGAATTTCCGCTCCTTTTTTTCTTTGGGGACATTTTTTCTTGTTATTTAGGTATTTTAAAAATTAATTATGTAATATCAACTGTTACACCAGACTAAAAATGCTACAACTTTAGGCATGTATTCTATTTTGTTTATGCCATAAAACTAGCACGATGATTGAATGAATGATCCAAGATACCCGACGCCGTATCACCCTAGCCCCGTTGTGCTCCCACTAATGTCTCCCATCCTACCAAACCATTATCGTCGTCTCTGTCCATGCTATTTCACAGCTCTGGGTTTTTGCTCAGGAACCTCATTCCCCTTTCTGTCAAATGCCTTTACTGCTTATATGGGTAGTTTGCCACTGCCTATACATTTTTTTTTTCAGGAACCAATTAAGAAATGATTAAAGAGATCAAAATGATCTCTTTAATTAAATCATTTTTTACCCTCCTCTCTTCATTGTACTGCCAATGGAATGGATGGTATCCACATTTTTGTGCTAAGCTTGTATCATTCAGAGTTCATTCTGGGCACAGAAACACAGCCGCTACTGCAGCAAAGATAATTTCATGCAGAGATGTGTTAACTAGGTAGTGAAGAAATGCAAAGACAAAACAGGTACATGAAGGTATCTCCTTAGGTAGGCAACAGCAGAGAGCAGCTATATCCCTAAGTGCCAGAGGAACAAGAGGAGTTGGAAGTTTAAAAACTTAGCCTACTCAGAGTAGGGGCCTTTCATGCTGAAACTCAGATGTCTGAGGAGAAGGTGCCCCTGCATTGGGTTCCATGGTTCTGGTTTTGTAAGTGTTGTGGAAACTGCTACTAAGGGAGCAAAGTGCCAAGGTTAGGATAAAGAAGCTCTCTGTTAAGGTGGCACTGACAGGCATAGGAAACAAACAACAGCAACCAAATGGTGCACAGCCCTTCTCTCTCCTTCACCCTTTTAGGATCTATCATCTCTTACTGACAGAGACTTAACAGCAAGCTGTCTTGCCAAGGAAAATGTGGTTTACAGAGTCCGCAACTATAGATGTGTTTAAAGGAAACAGATAACAATTTAATAACTGGCACACGGTTCAATATGCTTTATCGTAGTCATTTTTAATTTACCTTTCATTCATTCACTTATTCAACAATCGTTTATTGATAACTCACTCTATGTCAGGTACAGTGATAACCTAGGCAGCTAGAGTGATGAATCGTAATTAGAGTACTTGCCTTCATGGTGTATTTTTTTTTTATTGTGTTTATTTTTTGAGTTTTCTATTCCACCAAACTCCATGCATTTTTAATCAGAGAACACAAGTTTAAAATCTATATTATTTTAAAATATAGAATATTTTAGATAAACAGAATATAATACAATAGGCACCCATGTATGCAGTGACCCTTGTCTCTGGAGAACAGTAGTTCTCAACTGGGGATGATCTGGGCCCCCGCACCAGCAGACATTTGGCAATGTATACCAAGGGGCAGCAGACTATAACCTGATGGCAAATGCTTCCTGCCACCTGTTACCGTAAATACAATTTTATTGGAATATTGTCACACTGTTCATGGCTGTTTTCATGCTCCACTAGCAGAGGTGTGACAGGGATAGAGACCAAATGGCCCACAGCATCTGAAATATTTATTATTTGTCCCTTGGGAGAACAAATTTGCCATACTATATTACTATATACATATATATATATATATATACACATATATATGTATATATATATATATACACATATATATATACACACACAAACACACACACTATATATACATATACATATACATATACATATACATATACTATATATATATATATATATATACAATATATACACTGCATTAAAATGTAGTATCAGCACTTAAAAGGATATCATATAGGTGAAATTTTTTGTTATGTATGCATGTAAACACATGCTACCAAAATTAACCAGGGGAAATGTATGAATTTACTTTTGAAATTTAAACACATTTTGCATAAACAACTTCCCTAGGGCATGACAAGTTCAATTTTCAGTTTTCATTTAAATATTTTCATTTAAAATATTTTCAAGCATTTTTCCGAGGATACTTGGTGGAGATAGAACTGATATCATTTTGTTTGCTCATTTATTTCTCAATTCCCTATACTATTTGGAACCCGTGTGTCTTCTTAAGCTCACTAGATAAGAAACATACATTTTCCCCAGGGGTAGTACAACCTAGTACTATTTAGCAGATCATTTTCCACTGAAGGCCTAATATATACAACCGTACTTTTACCCCGCATTACATGCCTTTTAATTTGCAAGGGCAATCTCTCTCTTTTCTTTTTGTTTATTAGCACATTGAAAATTAATTTATCAAACTATATTGCAGTAAACTTTAAAAAGAATCCCAGTCCATATATAAGCAAAGTTTCTATATGATCCTGTCAATTTAAAATGTTTTTTATTAGCCATGATGCGCTACTAGCTGAACTTAAATATGTTACAAAGTTTGAGCAAAAACATAAAGTAAACAAGAAAATTCCTGCTGTTTATTGCCTTTTACTGTTTATTATTTTTATATGTTCAGAGACAAAGTATCACTCCCTGAAAAATCTCTCACGTGCACTATCATTGAAATTATAAAATTATTTTGAAACACTATATTTTTAAATTATTTTGAATTAAATCTTCTTCCCTTAGACTTCTTTTTACTAGTTTCACTTCACAAAGCAACAACCTATTGGCTTTTTTCTTTTACTTTTTTTTTTTTTTTTTAGCAACAGTCACATTTTTCTCTGTCCATGAAAGAAATATTTTCCCTTTCACAGGTTGTATGAAGTAGGAGTACATATTATCTTTGCCCTTTCAAACAAGAAAAGGGCAAAATCCTTCAATGCATTTTTTTCTAATTGCATGCATTTTTCTTTATTTTTCTTTACAAGATAAGAATACAGTAAGTTAACCTCTCCTAAAGCTGAGTTCCTTTGTGACACTGACTAAATCAAGTCATTCAGGCCCTCAGCAATTATATAATTTACTCTCACTCATTCAACAAATAATTAGTAAGCATTTACAACTTACTATAGGTGTAGTTCAGATTGTTTGGGATCTATAGAGTTGACAAGAGGAGATCTTTGCTTTCACGGTGTTTACAGCATGGCAAAAAGTCAGAAGAAGTGATAACATGTCATTAACTCTACCCCAATGGTACAATGTTAGAAAAACTATAGTGTAAATACTAGATAACTATTTTAAGAGAGTCAGAGTGGATGTTTTACAGAGGAAATAATGTTTGTATCAAGTGTTATAGAAATAAGACATTTGGTACTCTTGCATTAAGCATAGATGGGGAAAGGTCATTCCAGGCTGTGGGAAGAATATGTGAAAAAGTGTATTTTGACAGTCCATTTGAAGACTTAAACATCCATCTATGTCTCTAGAAAATTAGGTGCAATATTAAAAACTGAAGATTATGAGAAATATATAAAATTGTACTGCATATAACACGCTGAGGTGTGATTTTACTTTAAAGACAATGAGGAACTACAAGCTAATTTTAGGCAAAACATAAACATTACCTAAAATATTACTAGAATAATAGCAATAATGGAGAGAAATGTCTATATAAAATAGATAATTAAGAGGCTGTATCCACATGTCTTGTTTAGTGTACAAAACAGATGAGGAAGAAGGAAGGAAAAGAATTATTGTCAGCTTACAGGCATGCTTCTGGCTTGTTTCCGACAGGAATAGCATGCCATTTCAGAGGTCGGAAATCTAATACGATGAATTTGATAATTACACGCAAAGTTAGAGATGAAGTGTCAAGTAAGGCTACTCACTAGAGACTGTTGATAAGCTCTTAACGTTAGGTGAAGTCATTTCTGTATATGCAGTTTCCCAGGAAAAGCGTATGAGGAGTAAAGAGTGTCTGGGTAATATGTGTAAAATGACAGGGGAAAACCACTCCATTAAAGAGGAGACAGTTTGGGAGTTTGTTACAAAGCGAACTCACATGATTCAGCAATTGACTCATAGGTGTTTACACAACTGATTGGAAAAATTCACACAAAAACCTGCACATAGATGTTTGTAGGATACATGTCCATATCTCTGTGATAGCTCTCAGTAGCAAGCAGTCCAATCTATTCATATGGAGATGGTTCATTATCATTTATGAATATATTCTCATCAAAATTCTAGCCAAAAAACCCGCTGTTAAATTTTCACAAGGTAAGCCTTGTAACTTCCAGTCTGAAATTCAACGTTTTTTATTTATTTTTGGGACAGAGAGAGACAGAGCATGAACGGGGGAGGGGCAGAGAGAGAGGGAGACACAGAATCGGAAACAGGCTCCAGGCTCCGAGCCATCAGCCCAGAGCCTGACGCGGGGCTCGAACTCACAGACCGCGAGATCGTGACCTGGCTGAAGTCGGACGCTTAACCGACTGCGCCACCCAGGCGCCCCTGAAATTCAATAGTTTGAAACATTTACGTATTTTCCTACAGGTGAAGTAACAGTTTCCTAGAGCTGAAATAATATTACTAATTCTCCACGTTTGCTTTTTTTTTCTAGAAATCAATGTTAGGAAATGTGATAGTTCTTAAGGTTTGGGTAAATCTAAAAAAAAAAAAAAAAGAAAAAAGAAAAAGAAAAAACCAGTTACAATCTTGAGAAGATCCAGTTAGGTTCACAGACCCAGGCATTCATCAAAAAGTTAATTTTCAATTGAGACTGAGTTAAAATTTTGAGTGTTTGAAAGCTGGCCAAAAAATGATTTTGCTTGTATCACCCATTCTTTAAAGGTAAAAACTTTTGGTTCAAAACTTTTGGTTTAGGATCTATGGTCTTATATAAGACAAGTAGTCAAAATCATGAATAGCATGTAGAGAAAACTAAGATTCCTCTCTGTGTCTTTGTTGTTAAAATAAGGAAAATCCATCAATTTCTTCAAGAATTCTTCTCAAATATGCTGTCTGACTTTACCCAGAGAAGAAACTGTGCATCTGACACAGCTGTCACAGGGCGGTTTGATTCTGCCCCTTCAAACCCCCAGTTTACTCATTAAAGGTATACTTCTGCAACTTACCCAATGGGTCTAAGAGTCAAGTAAATAACATTCCCAAAAATGTAACTCGCCTTAGAAGTGTGTTGTGGCGGTTCATGCTTTCCAAAATCGAGTAATATTTAATGATTCTGGGATAGAAGAGACTGCACACATTTGAATGCATATTTCTTTCTCCTCTCTACCTTTAATGAATCATAAAATATAATACTCCCTGGGTTATATGAGCCAAGGAGCCCATCCCCCACACCACTCATTGATGGCTTATTCATTTCACGATTTCCACAGGCAGTATGTCAGGCTTCACCAGCTCCACAGAGATTGCCCAAAGAGAAAGCCCTTAGTGTTTTATGTCCATAAAACATATTTTATGAATAGGTTCAAACTGCTTTAATAATCTATCACGAGGAGTTTGTGCCTATCCTTAAGTGATTATATCATAATATGCTAGACATTACTATAAGAATATGTATTATTTACATGGCAGAGCTGAAGAGCCAAGAGTAAAGTCAAAGAAAGGCAAATAAATTTTAACTGTTACTCTGTTCTGCTCTAAAATGGCTGGAATTCTGTACTATCTTCCTTTTATTTCTGCTTCAAACAGACTGCCTTTTTTTCATGCAGCAACCTCTCTTCATTCACTCTCCTCTTGGCACAATCATTTTCTTCATGTACCCTCAAGTTCATGAATAATAACGATGCTAATGTTTAACATATTCTTTCATCTCTAAACCAAGTTCATATTCTTGAGTTTGTTCTCATCCTTCAGTTAAGGGGAAAGTTAATTACCGCATTCAACTTTGGGAAAATATTTACTCAGAGTAAGTGCCTCTCATTAATAAGTTGAGAATTCTTTCAAATTTACCTTCCCTTAATTTCATATAGCATTTCTATGTGAAATAATCTCTCTCTGCTACAGGATGATTGGCGATGATGATGGCGGGGGATCCTGGTGCTGTAGCTGATAGCGGTAACAATAATGGTGATGCTTTAGGTGATTTACAGAGATTGACAATGCTGCAAGGTTTGGGTCCTTATTCCTACTTTTCTTACTTCCCGTCATGCCCCCACTCTGGTTCCTGATTTCTATTTTAAAAACTTCTCATCTTAAATTTTGTGTTTCTAATTTTCAAATACCTTTACTGATTTTAATTGTATGCTTTAACAATTTTTTTAATCTAAGATATGGAAACAATTTGTGATCTAGAGAACTCCATTTGAATTTTTAGTGACAACTGAGATTTTTTTTTTTCTGTGATCCCATTAATAAGCTCTATGTTTCATGTATTGACTATGGGGGTTTTTGAGAGTTCTACTGTAATATGTGGATTGAAATCAGAAAGAAAAAAACATGGAATTATAAAAAATAAAAATTAAAAAATTGAACAAATATAATAAAGAGATTCTATTAAAAGCTATATTAAACAATGTTAATAAATTCCTAATTTTCTTTGTTTTTATCAACTCAGAAAAATAAAGTTAAATGGCTGATTTCAACAGCATCTTTTAGAAATACATTTTTTTAAATTCAAATACTTGCAATAAAACTGAACAAAAGTGGAAGCATGGCTGACATGTAAACAACTGTAATATTTTAGGTTCTTGATAGAATTATATATATATGTGTGTGTGTGTGTGAGTGTATTTACATATATACATACACACACACACACACACACACACACATACACACATACAGTAGTAGTAAAAACTTCCATTAGATTTGGTTAACTTAATCAAGATATGTCCCAGATATGGAACTTAAATCTCACTATTAAAGAAACAGCTCCGTTTCCATACTATCACATTGCTTTGCAAAACACTTTCCCATAGGTTATATAAATAGAAAACCTGAGGGGCGCCTGGGTGGCTCAGTGAGTTGGGCGACCGACTTCAGCTCAGGTCATGATCTCACAGTCCGTGAGTTCGAGCCCAACATCGGGCTCTGTGCTGACAGCTCAGACCCTGGAGCCTGTTTCAGATTCTGTGTCTCCCTCTCTCTCTGACCCTCCCCTGTTCATGCTCTCTCTCTGTCTCAAAAATAAATAAACGTAAAAATAAATAAATAAATAAATAAATAAATAGAAAACCTGAGGCAAATGTCCATATTATTCAAACAAATGAATGATGTTTTACTTACCCTCTTATAGCTGGGTACACTCTAGAGAAAAGTCTGTTCATGATTATTCTTTTTTTTTTTAATTTTTTTTTAACGTTTATTTATTTTTGAGACAGAGAGAGACAGAGCATGAACGGGGGAGGGTCAGAGAGAGGGAGACACAGAATCCAAAAGATGCTCCAGGCTCTGAGCTGTCAGCACAGAGCCCGACGCGGGGCTCGAACTCATGGACCACAAGATCATGACCTGAGCGAAGTCGGCCACTTAACCAACTGAGCCACCCAGGCGCCCCTGTTCATGATTATTCTTGATTATTAAAATAGTTTATTCTTCGTAATGCGATGATTTGTTACTTATTCTAACACCAACCACATTGCAGCAGGAGCTTTTCCTCTCTCTCATCTCTATGGATTTGTATACAGGATAATGGACACATATTTAGGGAAAGACTTAATAGTTTATATTGGCCTAGCATGAACTTTCAACAAAAAAATTGTTTCTGTTCTGGAAATAATGTAGCTATAAAATATATCCTGATATTGTGGAGACATTTTAAAACTTTCATATTTGCTGTCAACTCATAGATCACTTCATCTTTAACTCCTTTCAACAACAGAAGGGATAAGTGATTGTTGAAGGAAGGAAGGAAAGAGAAAGAAAAAGAAAGAAAGAGAAAGAAAGAAAGAGAAAGAAAGAAGAAAGAAGAAAGAAGGAGAGAGATGAGAAAGAGAGTGAGGGAGGGAGGAAGAAATGGAGGAAGGGAGAAAAAAGAAATTAAGAATAAATCTATTAGTTTCATAAATTTGGAAAACCTGATCTCTGAATGTTACAATGTCCTATTCTGCTTTAAAAACTTGGAAGACTACACAAATATAATGAAAAACTACCCTTAAATGATATAAAATGTCCACAAATTATTAATAGTGTGATTTTGAAATTATACATGAGTCATGTTCAAGAAATAATTCTCATAAATTATATAAACTTAACACACATTGCAACTTTAAGAATATCAGTAGAAACTACCTTAGCTCCACTCATGAGTTCAGTGCCTTACTAAGTAAATGGCATAAGAACAGCTGTAGAAAATGAGACGATCCGTCAGGTACAGATTCTGCAGCCAAGCCCTTAAAATATATCAGGTTTTCACCTTACACCTAGAGATAAACACACATGCAACACAAAAAACCATACCAGGTAAATTCCGTACCCTTTTAAAAGTCATGATAAGGACAATGGGTTATATAATGTTTACTATGTGCCAGTCTTTGTTCCATGAACTTGATACATATTATATCACTAAATTTTCATTACAACTTTGTGTCAGTTCTGGAAGGCTAAGCTACCATAACAAAAATAGACGCCCAGTATTTAGTGCTCGCACAAAAATAATTCCTTTTTGATGTAACATTTCAAGTCAATTGACATCACAGTGACTCAGGGACTCAGGCTGAGGAAGACTCTCTCATCTTCAACAGGTGGTCTGCAAGACTGTCATTGTCATTTTCATTCCATTCAGCCAGAAGGCAGAAATGGAATGAAGCACTGGGAAAAGCTCCTGGCTAGCTTAGAAGTGACGTATATCACTCCCACTTACAAGCCAATGAGTGAATATTTTAGCGAGAAAGTGAGTGGGCTGTAGACCAGGGAAGCAGGACCACGGTGTGTATTAACATGGTGAGCCCTTCAAGAAAGGGCTGGACGTTTCAGATTCTGTGTCTCCCTCTCTCTCTGCTCCTCCCCTGTTCATGCTCTGTCTCTCTCTGTCTCAAAAATAAATAAACGTTAAAAAAAAGGGGGGGCTGGAGGGAGAGATCAGGACTATATCATTCAGGGTGTTACTGTGTTAGAGAATCTCACAAATCATATTAATGGACTTTTTATTTTAAACATAGTAAAAGAAAGGATTTCAGTAAAGAATGACATCAAACTTTTTGCATTTGAAAATACTGATCTTTCTCCAAAATGTTTCATTTTAGAACCTATAGATTTATAGAAAATTTGTCAATATACTACAGAGTTCCCACATATCTCACACCCATTTTCCCCTATTATTAATTCATTACATTAGTATGGTATATTTGTCACAATTAATGAAGTCTAATTTATCTTTTTTTTTCATGAATTTTGCTTTCAAGTTTTTAGATTTGTTTATCTCAATAGTCATTTAAAACTCTGGTTATATAAATGTCCTCCTGTGTTATCTCCTAAATATGGGCTTGCAGGGGTGAAATTGGATATTTCAGTTAGGAGAAACACGATGATGGTATGGAAGTTTTGTGATACTTGAAAAAGAGAAAAGTGGACATATTTGACATATATTCATTTGCTGACAAACTGTTATTGTGTATCTGTTCATTACCCAAGATAATTAAGTGCCAATATAAGCAGGCCTTTAATTACTTATTAACATAGAATAAGAGTGATGAAAGATGGATATATGAAATTTATCAGAGCTTCCCAAATTACACTGTTCATGTTGCCTTTCATTGAGTAAAATGCAGGCTCCTGAAGGGGGAAAAGCAAAACAAGTATTTCTTGGAGAGCAGGGAATTCATGCTCCCAGAACAGATGGAAGAACCCAGCTGATCATTTTTAATTACCTGTAGAGAACTTTTTACTTTACTTGATGAATCACTAAGACTAGTTACTTTATTATCCCTTTATAAAATTGTTTCCTGCTTATGTCCTTACTGCCAACAAATACTTGAAGTTTATGATTTTCATATTCTAAAGATAGTAAGGGAAAAAAGAAAAATATAAAAGGAAATATTGGAAAAAATAAAAATAGTTTGAATGTTTAACATTACTGGACATAGGTTTCTGGTTCACACTGTCGTTTAATATATGACAAGGAAAGCATTTGAGGTACTCACATTTGACATTTTTATGTCTATTGGACACATATTTATCATTTCTTCAATTAAAATTCATTAGATATATGGTGCCCATTATTTTAACAAATGCATACTCAGAAATAATATTAAGCATTCAATTATAAACACTGATGTGAAAATAAGCACAAATATAATATCAAAATCACTCAGGAGGAAAATTAATATGGCTAACTACAGAAGAGGATACATTTTAGACAGGGAGATGGTTAAGCATCAGTCTGAATATTATAGAGAAACGTCCTCCAATTTTCCATAGCAAGAGAACATCAGGAAATTTATCTAAATGAGGAAGGTGTTCATTATTTATTATTTGAGTTGATTCTCTTTCTCTGTCTCTCTCTCTCTCACACGCGCGCACACACACACACACACATCACACACACATACTTCAACAACATAGAGAACTGAGACAATTGGTAATCAGAAAATTTCTCTAAAAAATGTCATTAATAACCACATACTTGGTGCTTGAATCTCACCTGTCTTCACACACATAGCATTTGCCAATGTTAATGGACTACATGAGGTTTACACAATTGTTTTCTATTTTCTTCATAGATACTAATTTTATCTATTTCCCTTCTATGTCTCTTATCAGTCATTTATATTTTATGATAAATATAAAGTACTAATATTCACTGTAGATTTGGAATACACAGAAACAATTAAAAGCAAAGAAAAATTAAACTACCCTCACAAAAGCAGTGAGTTGAAACAGTTTTTCACCTCATTCATTCCCATTGAGTAGTGGCTATTTTCAACATTTTTAAATTTGATAGCAAAATAGTTTTCTCCCTGAGCTTTCATTCAGATGTGTTTATTAACAAGATTTGACTTCAAATCTTACTAGCAAAATATCTTTCTTAGCAGTCATTCAAGAGGGATGAGCGGATGGGCAAAATAGGTAAAGGGGATTAAGAGGTAAAAGTTCAAATTATAAAATAAATAAGCTATGGTGATGAAAAGGGCAGCAGAGAGAATATAGCCAATAATACTGTAATAACTGTGTATGATGAGGACAATAACTATACTTCTCATGGTGAGCCGTGCATAATGCAGTGCACAGAACTGTCGAATCACTCTGTTGTACGCCTGAAACTAATATAACATTGTATGTCAGCTATACTTTAATAAAAAAAAAAAAAACTTTCTGTTTATATTTCCATGAATTAGTATTTAATGAGAAAATGAACGTAAAGAGGTTGGGACAGAATATGATGTCAATGAAACATACAATAGAAATACCACTTTTCTTTATATCGTGGCAACTAGGAAGTGTTTTGTTTTGTTTTTTTCTTGTAGCACATCCTTATATGTTCTTTCACTCTTTTCAGGATGCTGACCATGGAAGTAGGAAGAGATAAACAAATATATATGTATTTTTTCTTATATCTTATTTTCCAGCATTTGAGATTCTTATTTTCATTTTGTAAGATTTGTCATCATTTTCCTGTTGGCTTTTTTCCCTTGATTTCATGCTTAGAAACTCCTTGCTTAACTATAGGTATATGTTTTACTGCTAGTTTCTTCTTGCTGTTAATATTAACAATTTCCCATTTATTTTTTATATTGTGTGAGACTAAATTATTTTCACATTCTACTTAATTTTCCTAATATTAATACATAAAGTATCCCTTCATCATTCCTTTATAATGCTGCCTATATGATGACATTACACATTATTTCTTAGAATCAAGTTTTGCAGAGACGACTTTGTACTATTCAGCCTATCTCTGGATCAGTTACTAATATCATCTGCTTTTACATTCTTGTTCTGCCATCTCCATTAATGCTATCTTCTCTGGATTTTTATTCTTGGCTTTGTTTCTTGAGGATTTTCATTGGTTCGTTGATTCATCCCTCCATTTTTAAGCACCTGTTCCATATCACAGCATGTATTGGGTGCTAAGGAATACTAACAAAGACTCCAGGCAGTAGGACTACAAAGTGCACAACTAGCGGAGGAAATATCCAGCTAGCCTCCTATGAGTTCATCTACGGTATAGCTGAAGTCTGAGTTTCTATAGCACCCTTTGCCTTCCCAAGCATATTTCCTACTACTTATTAATATCTCATTATATATTTCTTATTAACTATTGCTTCCAGGTGGTCTGTGAGGTCACAAATATCTTCATAATAATATTTAAAATGATCACACCTTTTAACTGTGTTGACATTTGTACTACTGAAGCAAAAGTAATGTTGGAAGGTGGCTTAGTTGGTTAAGCGACCAAATCTTGATTTGGCTCAGGTCACAATCTCACAGTTTGTTGGTTCAAGCCCCGCATTGGGCTCTGTGCTGACGGCATGGAGCCTGCTTGGGATTCTCTCTCTCCCTCTCTCTCGGCCCCTTCTCTGCTCTCTCTCTTTCTCTCTCTCGAAAAATAAACTATAAAAAAATTTTTTTAAGTAATGTTGGGCAAAATTGCATGTACGTTGGAATGAATCAAGCCAATGGTACAAAAGTATCGTGGAAATCATATTCTTCACTACCACACCCTCCGATTCATTTTCTAAAGGGACTGTTTCATAGAATCATTTAAGAACGCCCTTGATGGGGCACCTGGGTGACTCAGTCATTTAAGCATCCAACTTCGGCTCAGGTCATGATCTCATGATTTGTGGGTTCAAGCCCTGTGTCAGATTCTGTGCTGACGGCTCGGAGCCTGGAGACTGCTTCAGATTCTGTGTCTCCTTCCCTCTTTCTCCACCCCTCCCCCACTGGTACTCTTTATCTCTCTCTCTCTCTCTCCCCCGCCAAATAAACATTTAAAAAAAAAGAATGCCCCTGATAAAATAAGACAAAATATCAACTGTATTAAATCTTGATCTTAAATATACCTCTTTTCATTATACTGAAAAAAGATGAGAAGTAAACATAAAAGAACATCTGTTGCACGTCATATAACAGTTGTCTTGAGGAAAACACATGAGTGAGTGCAGTCTGAGCTGAACTACTCACATTTTAATTGAACACCAAAAGTACGACAGAGCTAAACTATGCAGATGTATTTGGCAGATATTATCTTGAAAATAAACCAAGATAGTCACTCAAAGGAACACAAATGACAGTATCTGATATCAACGTTAAAATGCGTGCTCTTAAGTGAAAATTAGAGTTCTGTAAAACTTGTGTCTGTCACGGTTTCTAAAGACTTAAAAACTTAAAAAGAAAAGTCTGGTAATTATATTAATGAATGTAATTCTTGGCTCTAAATCGAAATGTGCCAATCAATACATGGAAGATCTCCATGACCAGTTAAAAATATTAAATATGTATTTTAACATGTTTTCAGTTTTAATTTCTACCACGGACACTATCCACCTAAATTATCCAACTAGACTAAGAACCTTTGGCGTCATCAATTGTTTTAAGAGTGTAAAGAGTTTCTGAGTTCCAAATGTTTATCTACATGATAAAGCCCAAGCTCTCAGACTGTTATACGAGTACTAGCACAAGCTTCTCAGAAATTTCATGTTTTCCTTCAAATATCATAGACACTAAATAAGCAAATCTACTGAAATGCTTTATCCCTGCATACCTCCATGCAACCTTTCAATATAATCTTTCATAATATAATGTAGTCTCTCTTCACCTGACATGTTTCCATTTATATTACAAAAAAAATTATTTAAATGTCATCTACTCATCCTGTTCATCCTACCCATCCAGATATGGAATAACTTACATCTCATGTTGATTCCCTCAATACTTTGTAATACACCTATTATATTTTAAATTGCACCAGTTTTCAGTGCCTTTTTTGTGCTGATAAATGGTAGTGGACTGTGGGCCATTTGGAAAAACCAACTTTGGTGTATTTTACACCAAAACACCAGGTTTGCTGTTTTACCTTATGCTAGGGTAGCTAGCACATAATGATTAAAAATAAACTACTGAATTTTATTGGTGAATCCTTCCCAGAGCTGAGATTATGCATCAACATTTATTTGAAAAATAAAAAGTATATTACTTTTAAATTAGGATACACAGATACCCTTGAAAATTGAGTAATAGGAGTGTATTTTAGGTTATAACATAGCTTCATATTCCAGAATGTCAGCACCTTTCTTCTTGCTTTTTTAAGGTTATGGTAGCCATAACTTGTTTGGTAATGGATAATATGTTGGCTCCTTAAAAATATATGCTTCCGTGTATTCATGTGCAATATGCTGACTGTCTCATTTGATGCACTATTAATCCTAGAGTGGCTACTATTTGATCTTTATTTCCATTTATTATAGAAATCAGAGTGTTACACAAATCGTCAAAGTGTGCAGCCTCTTTTCTATCTGCAACATTGAAAGAATTGAAGTTGCTGATGTCAGTTTCATAGAAGGCTTCTTTTCTAAGATGTAAATATAGCTCACATTGAACCTGAGATATGTTTCTATAGAAAAGCACATTGCTTACAAAACTTACTTTTCAGTGTGTATGTGTACAAGTTAATTTATAATGTCAGCAGTGTCTAGTGCCTAATGTACATGACAGATGCAGTTTTTCAGCTGCATAAATATAGTAACTTATTATTGCAGTTATGCGGACATGAATGGTTTTAGCCTAACATTTACCCAGCTTTATTCTGCTGGAGTCTCTGTGATGTTCCTCGGGTGAATGTTCCTTCCTCATTCTCAGTATTTGGCCACTTTCAGAACTGGCTCACATCCAAACTCCTGGATCACAAAACACAGCCAAGTGGTTGGCTACAGTGGTTGATTCAGGGATAGGTATGTTGCAGCCAAGTCAACATGAACCGTATAGAGTCTATTACTTGAAATATTTGTAAAGAAGTTTGCTTTTTCCACTGAAGTTGCCAAAACACAAAGGTGGAATTCTGAAGCTGCTGATGGCTATATTTAATGACAATATTTGCAAAGAGTCTGCCTGGGAATCATGCCAAAGACAGGTAAGCGAGTCATAAAATAAAGAAAGATTAATTCCTAATGAAATATCTTAGTCCCTGGATCCAATTGTTCCTGAAGCCAAAACAACCCCTGGACTTCCTGGTTGTATAAGATATTAAATTATTTCGCTTCTTAAAGGCAGGTTGAGTTGGGTTTCTGCTCTTTAACATTGAAAGTCATAACTAATACAGTAAAATTAACTTTACTTTCAGGTCAGTCTTGCCAGAATTATACTATAAAACAGACCAATGAGTTCACAGTATGCATAATGACCCTATTAAGAATATCACCAACTATAATGTAAACATCATAACTGAGGCAATAGTATTCAGTTCCTGAAACACAGAACATGCTAAATTTCTTAGCCTATTTTCCCTAATAACTTCATGTACAACTCAGGAACAAAAATACATGTCAGTTAAGTTGAAATATACATTACAACTAAATTACAATGCAATTCCTAATTATTCTTAGTGTGTCCTTTCATGATGAAAGAAGAAAAGCAATTTTAGTACAGTGTATTATTGGTTTCTAAATCTTCTGAATAATGAATTAAAAAAGAATCTTGTAAAAATGATATAATAACCATATAACGTATATCTCTGTTATCTCTAGTTTGCTGAACTCTAAAGCACAACACCCACAGTAATATTTTCTAAAATTTATTGTAATTTATACTAAACTATGCAGTAAATAAACCCAACTATAGTTTTTTTTTACTATTTTATATTCATTTAATTTGTATAAAACCTTCTATTATTATAATAATCACTAAGTCTGCTAAGCTTGAGTAAGATGTATGTCACACAAAATATATTGGACCTCTGTATGAAATTTGGCAAGACGAAGAATAATGTTTTACTTATGAGTGATATTTACTATTTTAATATGCTACTTATGTACTATAACCAGTTTAGTGAAAGTTGTTCCTCTTCTTTTTTCGGTTAATAAAATAATAGTTCCACAACTGAAAAATTTAGCTATCTCCAGCATACTTCACTTCTTACAAAATACTTTATGATATTTCAATTCTTAGATACTTTAATTATTAAAAAAATTATAGATACTTCAGTTCTTAAAAATCCTTACAATGCTAGATACTTCAATTCTTAGAGTATTTTTACAGCTTTATATTTGAATAATGCATAGTCACTATATTTCTGTTATCTGACATATTTTATATTTGCCTAGATGAAAGTAATTCACAAAGCACTCTTAGAGAATCTGCTTTTTTTCTTGTGTAAGCAAGATAATTTTTTTCTTTTTTTAATGTTTACTACTTTGAGAGAGAGAGAGAAAGAAAAAGAGCGAATGAGCAGGGGATGGTCAAAGAGAGACAGAGAGAGAATCCCAGGCAGCCTCTGCACTATCCACACAGAACCCAATGCAGGGCTCAATTCCACGAATCATGAAATAATGACCTGACCCAAAATCAAGAGTCAGACACCTAACCAACTGAGCCAGCCAGGCATTTTTTTTCTTTCTTAATGTCAGGCAAGAAGAAATTTAGAAATGCCAAATTCAAGTTTTACTCAAATCAAAAGCAACTATAATAATCTTAAAGAGCATTCCAATTCAGTTTTATTAGATGTCTAAATATATAATTTGGAATCATTAATTGATGTTCCAAAACAAGCGTTTCCAAGATCAAATTATACACACACACACACACACACACACACACACACACACAAAACACATATCTCTTTATTGAAACAGTTCTGAGAACTTATGTGCATTTAATTCTCCAAGAAAAAACAAATATATAATATTCCCCAGGCTTATTTCCTAAAAAATATTTTTTAGCTGAACTTTTTAAAAAAATTTTTTATTACATTTATTTATTTTTCATAGAGACAGACAGAGCGCAAGTGGGGGAGGGGCAGAGAGAGAAGGAGACAGAATCCGAAGCAGGCTCCAGGCTCTGAGTTGTCAGCACAAAGCCCAATGCAGGGCAGGGAGTCACAAACCGCGAGATCATGACCTGAGCCAAAGTGGGACGCTCAACCGACTGAGCCACGCAGGCACCCCTTAAGTGAACTTTTATAAAATTCCATGGGAAAAAAAATTCCACAGGAACAGCTGCGTTTTTTTTTTAATGTTTATTTATTTTTGAGAGAGAGAGAAAGAGTGTGAACAGATTCTGAAATAGGCTCTAAGGCTCCGAGCTGTCAGCACAGATCCCAATGCAGGACTTAAACTTGGGAAGGGGGAGATCATGACCTAGGCCGTAGTCGGACGCTTTATCAACTGAGCTGCCCAGGTGCCCCTCCATAGGAACAGTTTTTCGCTGAACAAATATTTAGGAAAACAAAAGTAAAATATTTTCTTTACTCGTTTAATGAACTGAGAATAGGGGCGCTTGGGTGGCTCAATGCATTGAGCGTCAGACTTCAGCTCAGGTCATGATCTTACGGTTCATGAGTTTGAGACCCACATAGGGCTCTGTGCTGGCAGCTCAGAGCCTGGAGCTTATTTCGGATTCTGTGTCTCCCTCTCTCTCTGCCCCACCCCTGTTCACGCTCTGTCTCTGTCTCTCTCAAAAATAAATAAACATTAAAAAAATAAAATTAAATACAATTAAAAAAAAATAAATTAAATAAATACATAAACATTAAAAAATAAAAATAAAAAAAATAAAATGTAAAGATTGAGAATATATTTAATTTTCCCCATAATGCAGTATGGATATATATTATATAAATAAAATATAAATATAATATATATGTAAAATAAAGAAAATTATAAAATATAATGCATACCTAAAATAAAAAAGTATGGGCTAATAAATATATTAATAAAATATAAGAATAATAGATAAATAAAATATACATATATAAAATATACATATACATATAAAACATGAAATATATATATAATACATATATACAATAAAGTGTTTTAATTTATGTAAGTTTAAACCTACCTTTATTTTATTTATTTTAAAGGTTTGGACCAAATGGGCAGTACAAAGTACATTTGCAATTCATGGACAGTATCTGCAAACTAAAATAAAAATATTGAGCAGAAAATGTGCTGGCCATATTTAAACTAAAATTTTCATCATTTACAATGTTTTTACAAATAGACCATTCAGTAGATATCTTCTTAGTGTTTCTATCCAATATTGTTTTTGTTTGTTTGTTTGTTTGTTTTTATGTTTTGCTGTATTTAAAATTTTCCACCTGGGCAGTTCAAAGCCCATTTTCATCAAGCTTTCAAGGAATGATTAATATGATTTTCAATAAAGACTCCACATAATTAAATTGAATACGTACATTTTTACTGTTTACATTTTATATTTACAGTTCACCTGATACATTATTTACATTTACAAGAAATATATTCGGTCCTAGAAAAAATTGCTTAATAAAATTTAAGTATTCAGGTAGCTTCAGTAATGTCATCATGCTTTAATAACTAAATAAATAAAATTAGAACAAGGTTTTTTGACGTATATCGGAAATTTTTTTCCTCCATAGAACTAACCAAAATAGCACATGTAATTATAGTGATCCTTTAAGAACAGAAAAAACATTCACAAGTTCAGAAAATGGTTTAAGACACATGGGGTTCCATCTGCTACCTGCTCTACTTTTAAAGAACAAACCCCAAACCAGGGTAGAATCAGTGAGCTGCATTCTGAATCTGAAAATCCATCAGTGCCAGCTCTGAAACAAGTAAATAGATTCCTCTTCTATTATAGAATGGGAGTCGTCTGTCCTGACCACCTTCCTCCCTCAGACCCACCATAAAATCTGCTTCATAGCTTGCCACAATTTTTTAAATCATACTTCAGTTTATTACTTTGGGACAAAGTATCAATATTCCAGGAGGCTCCCGGAATATACAAATTTATTAACTGAAATATTATTCACTTAATACCCCATTCAACACTACTCAGTGTTTCAAACTGTCTACCACAGTACAGTGATTCTCCAATTTTTGGTCTCAGGATCCCTTTACATTCTTAAAATTTATTAAGCACCCTAAGGAACTCTTGCTTATGCAGGTTATAGCTCTCTTTATTTAGTATTAGAAATTCAACTGATACCTTTTGTAAATATTTATTGATCGCTTTTAAAACAGCAAGAGTAAACCAATTATACATTAACCTACATCCCATACTTTTAATGGAAAAAATTGTTTTGTATCAGTCTCAGCATAGTGATAGTGATGCTATTTATCACGATGTCTGTGAACACTCACCTGGGTTCCTGCTACTCGTGGGAGCCACCATAGACAATTCCCAACCAAAACCAATGTTGTGAGTAGACCAGCCTTTGTGGTTCTTATTGTGATTGCAAGACACATCTCAGCAACAACCATCAGGGAACTTTGGAAAAACAAAAACAAAAACAGAGTTTATTATTCACAAGTTTTGAAGTGTACCAGGTATGCTTGGGGCCACATGGAGAGGTAGAAACAGAATAGACTTGGCATTCTGCCTTTATTGGGGTAAAGGAGTGGTTGCCCTTATTGGAGAATTTAAAACATAAAAGTAGGAATTAAAGTGCAGGGAAGGGAAAAGCAGGGTCACTGTAGCCATCAATTATCTAGCTTATCTAGTTTTTTAACAGGGGGACTTCATGGGTGAGGTATCCTGGCTCTTTCTCTAGTTGTATAGCTGGCAACATGCTTATTCTAGATAAATATCTTCAAAATGGATTCCTTGGGGTGCCTGGGTGGCTCAGGTGGTTAAGCCTCTGATTTCAGCTCGTGTTATGATCTCGGGTTCGAGCCCCGCATGAGGCTCTGTGCTGACAGCTTAGAGCCTGGAGCCTGTTTCAGATTCTGTGTCTACCTCCCTCTCTCTCTCTCTCTCTCTCTCTCTCTCTCTCTCTTTCTCTTTCTCTCTGCCCCTCCCCCACTTGTTCTCTGTTTCTCATAAATGAACAGATGTTGAAAAAAATTTTTAAATAATAAATAAAATAAAATGGATTGCTCAGCTATCCAAGATTAATGTCAGGCATTTACATACACTGCCCACATATATTTTCCAAAACAAAAAGAATGGTTAGAGGAGTTCATTGCTTTACATTTTTATAAATCCCTTTAGTGGCTGGATTAATGGAAGACAATTGGATTGTCATATCAGCTCTGCATTCAACCTACTGTAATAATATGTCACATACCCTTTGGGAAACTCCACCACACAATCTTAGTCTTGTAAAATAGTTTTGACTTGATATACACCCTATTAGTATTATCTGGTGACTCCTAGCATCCCCTAAACCCTTCCAAAGTCTATGTAAAGTCAAAACTCTGGTGTAGTAGTTATCACCATTCCTGAAAAACTCCAGAAAGAAATAGAAAGCATATGGAGATAAATACCAGAATAGGGCCTGGGACAGAAGGGCATCAATATGTCAACGGACAGTGGGTAAAATGTATTAGAAGGGTGGAGGTTATGGGAAACCCCCAACCAAATTTCACTAACTTTTATACAATTTCCCTGAGCTGGCTCTGTGAAATTATTAATTATTGAGCTAAGACATTTTCTTGACTTTTTATATTTAGGTTCATTTCTTATATTGAAGTTGATTTACCACACTGCAATTATTGGGATGCACGTTTACTCATCCTTCCTGCAGTACAATATAAGGTCCAAGAAAACAACACTGACTGCAAAAGATTGCCACATCTTACAGCATGTATTTATTTCCCTTCTAGTCAATTGTGTTCCCTTTCTGAACAAAACCAAAGGAGTGCCATAAAGGTAGAATCCAACCAGGAGTAACTGTTTCCTTCTTAGTTGAAAGTAATCCACTCTTCACTTCAGAGCGTAAACAGTCTGAGACAAAACAACCCAGGCACTGAGATCCAGAATTGCACACTTCAACATTTTTATCAGTTTCCTTTATACTTACTTTACTTACCAGTTCTTTATGTGAAAATAAAACATAATTTTAATTATATACTTTCTCAGGATATTTAAAGGATAAGATATGGACACAATCTACATTCTATATTTAAATATTGCTTTTTTCTGCACACACCTGGCCTTTCTTCTATTGAAAGTGATTATTATAGACAGGACTCCTGATTCTGGAAACACAAAATCTTAAACTTAGAATAATATTTTAATTGTACATGAAAATATATAATAGTCATATAAGTTTATAAATATAAACAAAATTATATAAACACATTGTGGCTTCAAAAAAGGAGTTACACATAAGGCTGTGAAATAACTGAATCTTAAATTATACACAAATTATAGTCGTTTCCTTTTTTTTTAATGTTCATTCATTTTTTTTTTGAAAGAGAGAGAGAGAGCATGAGCAGGGATGGGGCAGAGAGAGAGGGGGACAGAGTATCCGAAGTAGGCTCTGTGCCAATAGCAGAGAGCCCAACGCAGGGCTTGAACTCACCAACCATAGGATCCTGACCTGAGCTGAAGTTGAATGCTCAATACCACCAAGGCACCCCCATAGTCTTTTTCTTAAGAAAGGAAGACATTTCTAATTGTGATATGCCAGAGTGAAAGAACAAAGAAATAATACAGAGTGAGAAGTAGTTTTAGGTTAGGAATTCACACCCAACTTAGATTGTTCTATTGGAATATAAAATTTAATTTGAATAAGAAATGTAAAATGATTTTCATGTAAAAATGTAAGAACGTAGAATATGTTAAAATATATAAAATCAGGAAGGTTTAGTCTATGGCGATGATTAGTTATTGAATTCAGAACTTCTTGAATGAAAATAATGGCAGCCATTGAAGGAACTGTTGAAGTCAAATGTGTCTTAAAGTATTGCACAGGTTATGCCCGGGAATGGGATTTAGGAGAACATGTTGAGCTTGTTCCTGTATTTACAGAGATAACGGAGTCGGTTTGTGTAAGGTTCTTGATTGCTTCCTCAAGATAAACCCAATCAGGATATTGCTGGGCGGGTAAGACGCTAACATCCACCCAAATGTGGTCAGGCTATGTGTTCTCTGAGCTTATTAAGAATCAGAAGAGTGACATTTTCCCCATGTGATATATGGCCCTTGTAAAGAAAATAAAACTCCAGAGAAAGGTGTACACCTTTAGAAAGGAACATACAGTTCTAGAGGTCTCTCCATCACCAAGGGAAGGTATATATATAATGCAGGGGTAGGGGGGTACACCATTACAAAGCAGATTTCTGCAGAATCTGCGTGTTGCCACTGGCTGATTAACAATCACCCATCTGCTCAACTAGGTTTCCTGACCCCTGAGTAGCAGACCAAGTGCATGTTGTTAACTGAACTTTAGAATGAGGTAAGAGAACATTCAATAAGGACATCAAAATTTCAACTTTGATTCAGAATATGAGGGAATCCTTCATTTTTTGGTAAAAAAAAAAAAAACAAAAAAACTCATCTTGAATTTATAAGAAGTTACCGAAGGCAACACAATAACTTCTTAAAATTTTGTAAGAAACTACCAAACGTTTAAGAAATGGATTTTATGGGTGTTTGACTTTAAATATCAATTTTTACTGGTCTAAGTTAAGTGTGATAATTTCTGTTGCCCCATATTTGCTAACACTACAATTTGGGGACACACCATGTTTTGGTGTGTATTATGAAAATTGAATAACCTTCTTTTCTTCCTATGCTGAGAAACTTAGAAGAAGCTGCAGAAGACCACCATTTTATTGTTCCCATTTGTTCTCTAGTCTTTTATTCTTTCCCATATATTTCACATATGGTGCTCCATATACTTAGTAGCAACAGTGCAGGTAACATATATTTACAACAGGTGCTCATGAATAAAACCAAATAAAAAGGTAAAACCTCCTAGATTTTGCAGAATTCAGTTCCCACTGTTGAGTTTTTCAAGCAGCTACACGGTCTGTTCTCCACTGTCATAAAACAGCTCCAACACATGGAATCCAAATAACAATAATAAATATTGCTGGCCATTTGGCTCTGGAGATGAGAATCACATCTTCATTTTCTCAGCAATGTATTTGTTAACCTACATTGAATGGCAACACAGATTATTTAATCTTCATATTTATACTAGTTATTATCCGTATTTCCATACAAAAGGAAATTGCCAAAAGTTAAAAAGCTGATTAAAAAAAAACAGAAAACAAAACAAAACAAACAAACAAAAAAAACCTCAAGCTTTTTCACTAACATTCCTAAAAAAATTCTACTCATCTAATTTTCTTACTAGGCTTGTGTTAATAGCTAAAGATTTCTATTGCAACTTATTGTGAACAAAAAGACAGTATTCATGACAAAGAGGTTCTGATTTTCAAAAGAGCCCCAAGTACCAGTAAAAAAAAATCATTTCCAAATGTTCCTTCCCAAAATGTCTACTTTGATTATTTGATTCTGTTTGAACTGTTATTTTTAAGCGAAATATAATCTATAGCACATGACTAACCCTCCATAATTCAATATATTGTTTTTAAACTGATTTATGTATATGGATCATGCATACCCAATGAAGTTTTTCATGATTCCCCAAAAGCCCGTCACTTGTTATTACATATGTAGTGATATCTCAATTAACACTTTTTTACTAACAAAATAAATCAAATTTAAAGCATAAACTGAAAAATAGCATGTTCACTGTAATTTATAAAAATGGCAAACTGTTTCATCATTAGAGCAAGATTAACAAGTGAAAGCACTTGGCAAAACTCCTTTACATAGATTTATAAAAGAGAAGCATTGATCTTGCCATTCTTTCCTAAAACAATAAAATCTATCACCAGTTTAGTTCAGATTTAACTCTGAACAAAAGTTATAAGAAGGTGTTTTGGGGCACCTGGGTGGCCAGTCGGTTAAGCATCTGACCCTTGATCTACCTGGGTCATGAGTTCAAGACCCATGTTGGGCTCCATGCTGAGTATGGAACCTACTTTAAAAAGAAGTTATAAGAAGGCATTTTGCCTTCACGCATTAAAATAACATGAGGATTTTTAATAAATATAATGGATTTGGCAAATGTAAATAGAAAGTTCTTGTGTTATGCTGAATATATAACCAAAAAAAATCCTAATAAGAAAATTTCAGGATCATAAACAATATTGATTGAAAGTCTCCATTCCAGAACTAAATGTTACAGTGACAACTAAATAGTTTAACATACTTCCAACTAGAAATAATTCACAAATTTGTGAGAACAAAATATATACCATATTTGCTTATTTTCCTTTTAAGCACTCAATATACAAATTCCTTTGATAATTATTCTTCACCTCAAGTTCCTTCCATATTTTGTTGACGCAGATTCATCCCAAATGGTTTTCAAGGGCTTTCCTTCCTTCCCAGACTTTCCATTATACTTTCTAAGACCTCATATATATGATTAACACTCTCCCCTACACTCCTTGTGTGTGTGTGTGTGTGTGTGTGTGTGTGTGTGTATGTGTGTGCAGTTTTATAACTTTTTTTTGACAAACAGTGGTTACTTCCCATCCATATTGATTGTCTGTAGAGTTTTGAAAATGGTAACACGTACACTCGTAAAGAATGTACAGAGGTTGGTTGGTGAATCGTCATCTTCACTTCTGGACAACCACACACAGATACAGTAGGAAACATTCCTTATTCCCTTGGCCCAGGCAGCCTTGTTAAGCCTTGTCTCAATGTGCACATTTGAAGTTCCAATCTCTTTCTCAGCACATTTCTGAATCTCTGAGAGTCCAAGGGGGACTCTGAAGGATGCACTTGTGCATGTTGATGGTATATTCTCTGGTCACCACCTCATTGATGGCAAAAAGGCCCTCCTTGCCACCCTTCTTTGCAGAGTCCATCCCACTTGGCACAGATTGGAAACAACTCTCCCCTGCCCTCTTAAACATTTTATGAAAGCTTAATTTCACCCTTTGAACCTAATTGAAAGCTGTTACTATTTTGTTTACATAATCTCTTCTTTCTCCATCACTCATCATAATTAAGTGTGAAAAGTTAGAATTTGACCTCATTAATCCTCACTGATTAATCCTTAGTGATGCTACTACTCCATATTTTTATAAAAATATACATACAAAAATTTGTCTTTTATGATATTTTGTGAGATCCAGCTTTTATCTCTGCTGGTTTCTGTTAATTTTCGTCTAACCAGCTACCCTACTTGATTCACTGACCACTTGCCATTTGGCTCAGACTCCTCCTTTGTGCATCAAGTAAAGATTTATGATCTGCTCAATACCATGGCCTCCCTGCTTTTTAACTCATACATCTCCAGTGTGGTTTTTTTGTTCGCTTGTTTTTTGGGTTTTTTTTGTTTTGTTTTGCTTTCTTTGCACCCTGCTCGGTACCCTTCTCCACCTACCCTGCTATCACTTCAAAATCTATCTCACTGGATTATTTGATTTTTGGGTGCCGAGTTTGATAAGTTCTTTATAGATTTGGGTAGTAACCCTTTACCCGAAATGTCATTTGCAAATATCTTCTCTCATTCTGTCAGGTGCCCTTTAGTTTTGTTGAATGTTTCCTTCACTGTGCAGAAGCTTTTTATCTTGATGAGGCACCAAGAGTTCATTTTTGCTTTTGTTTCCCTTGTCTCCCCAGAGACATGTCTAGTAAGAAGTTGCTCCAGCCAAGGTCAAAGAGGTTGTTGCCTGTTTTGTCCTCTAGGATTTTAATGATTTCCTGTCTCACATTTAGATCATTCATCCGTTTTGAATTTAATTTTATGCATGATGTAAGAAAGTAGTCCAGTATCATTCTTCTGCATGTCACTGTCCAATTGTTTTCCCAGCACGATTTGCTGAAGAAACTGTCTATTTTTCCATTGGATATTCTTTCCTGCTTTGTCAAAGATTAGTTGGCCATACATTTGTGGGTCCATTTCTGGGTTCTCTATTCCATTCCATTGATCTGAGTGTCTGTTTTTGTGCCAGTACCATACTGTCTTGATGATTACAGTTTTGTAATACATCTTGAAGTCCAGGATTGTGATGCCTCCACCTTTGGTTTTCTTTTTCATCATTATTTTGTCTAGTCAGGGTCTTTTGTGGCTCCGTACAAATTTTAGATTTATTTGTTCTAGCTCTATGAAGAATGCTAGAGTTATTTTGATAGGTATTGCATTGAATATGTAGATTGCTTTGGGTAGTATCGACATTTTAACAATATTTTTTCTTCCAATCCATGAGCATGGAGTGTTTTTTCCATTTCTTTGTGTCATTTTCAGTTTCTTTTATAAGTGTTCTACAGTTTTCAGTGTACAGATCTTTTACCTCTTTGGTTAGGTTTATCCCCAGGTATCTTATGATTTTTGGTGAAATTGTAAATGGGACCGATTCCTTGATTTCTCTTTCTGCTGTTTTATTATTGGTGTATAGAAATGCAACCAATTTCTGTATGTTGATTTTATATCCTGCAACTTTGCTGAATTCATGTATCAGTTCTAGCAACTTTTTGGCAGAGTCTGTTGGGTTTTCCATGTTTTTTTTATCATGTCATCTATGAAGGGTGAAAGTTTGACTTCTCCTTTGCCAATTTGTATCCTTTTTATTTCTTTTTGTTGTCTGATAGCTAAGGATACAACTTCCAGTACTATGTTGAATAATAGTGAGAGTGGACATGCCTATCATGTTCCTGAGATTAGGGGAAAAGCTCTCAGTTTTTCTCCATTGAGGATGATATTAGCTGTGGGTGTTTCATATATTCCCTTTATGATGTTGATGTATGTTCCCTCTATCTCTACTTTCTTGAGGATTTTTATCAAGAAAGGATGTTGCGTTTTGTCAAATGCCTTTCTGCATCTTCAGATGATCAAATGGTTCTTATCCTTTTTTTTTTTAAATAAATGTGGTGTATCACATTGATCAATTTGTGGATGTTGAACCAGCCCTGCAGCAGAGGAATAAATCCCACTTGATCATGGTGAATAATTCTTTTAATGTACTGTTTAATTTGATTTGCTAGTATATTGTTGAATTTTTGCATCCAGGTTCATTAGGGATATTTTGTGGGGTCTTTGTCAGGTTTTGGAATCGAGGTAATCTTGGGTTCATAGAATGAGTTTGGTAGCTTTCCTTCCATTTCTATTTTTTGGAACAGTTTGAGAAAAATAGGTATTAACTTTTCTTTAAATGTCTGGCAGAATTCCCCTGGGAAGACATCTGGCTATTATTTGTTGGGAGGTTTTTTTTATTACTGAATCAATTTCTTTGCTGGTTAGGGCCTATTACAATTTTCTATTTCTTCCTGTTTCAGTTTTGGTAGTTTATATGTTTCTAGAAATTTCTCCATTTCTTCCAGATTGCCCAGTTTGTTGGCATATAATTTTTCATAGTATTCTCTTATAATTGTTTGTGTTTCTATGGTGTTGGTTGTGGTCTCTCCTCTATCATTTGTGATTTTATGTATTTGGGTCCTCTCTCTTTTCAAGTCTGGCTGGGGGTTATCTGGCTGGGGGTGTCTGGCTGGGGGTTATTCTTTCAAAGAACCTGATCTTTATTTCATTATCTGTCCTACTGTGTTTTTTGTTGTTGATCTGTATGATTTATTTCTCTAATCTCCATTATTTCCCTTCTTCTGCTGGCTTTAGGATTTATTTGCTGCTCCTTTTCTAGCTCTTTTAGGTCTAAGGGTAGGTTGTATATTTGGGACCTTTATTGCTTCTTGAAATAGGCCTTAATTGCAATGTAACTTCCTCTTAGGACTGGCTTTGCTTCATCCCAAAGGTTTTGGACTGCCATTGTTTCATTTTCATTGGTTTCCCTTTATTTTTTAATTTCCTGGTTAACCTATTCATTCTTTAGTAGGATGTTCTTTAAACTACATATATTTGAGGCATTTCCAAACATTTTCTTGTGGTTGATTTCAAGTTTCATAGTGTTGTGATCTGAAAATATGCATGGTATGATCTTGATCTTTTTGTACCTGTTAAGGGCTGATTTGTGACCCGGTATGTGATCTCTTCTAGAGTGTCCCATGTGCACTTGAAAAGAATGTGTATTCTGCTGCTTTAGGATAAAATGTTCTGAATACATCTGTTAAGTCCATCTGGTCCAGTGAGTCATTCAAAGTCATTGTTCCCTTGTTGATTTTCTGCTTAGATGACCTGTTCATTGTTGTAAGTGGGGTGCTGAAGTCCCTTACTATTTTTGTATTATTTTCAATGAGTTTATTTACCTTTGTGATTAATTGATTTATATATTTGTTTTTTCATGTTGGGGCATAAATATTTACAAAGGTTAGATCTTCTTGATGGACATACCCCTTAATTATGATATGATTTCCTCATCATTTCTTGTTACAGTCTTTGTTTTAGAGTCTAGCTTGTCGATATAAGTATGGCTAATCTAGCTTTCTTTTGACCTCCATTAGCATGATAGATGGTTCTCCATTCCCTCATTTTCAATCTGCAGGTGTCTTTAGGTCTAAAATAAGTTTCTTGTAGGCAGCATAAAGATAGATCTTGTTGTTTTTGTTTTTTAATCCATTCTGATCCCCTATGTCTTTTGATTGAAGCATTTAGTCCATTTACATTCAGAGTGATTACTGAAAGATATGAATTCAGTGCCATGTGCGACCTGTAGAGTTGGTGTTTCTGGTGATGTTCTCTGGTTCTTTGTAGTCTTTGTTGCCTTGGTCTTCCCCACCCCCCTTCAAATTTCTTGCAGGCTGGCATACTGGTCATGAATTCCTTTAGTTTTTGTTTGTCTGGGAAAGCATTTATCTCTCCTTCCATTGTGAATGACAGCCTTTCTGGATAAAGAATTCTTGGCTGCATATTTTTCCTATTTAGCACATTGAAAATTTCTTGCCACTCCCTTTTTCAGTGGAAAGGTCTGCTGCTAACCTTATGTGTCTACCCTTGTAGGTTAAGGACCTTTTGTCCCTAGCTGCTTTCAGAATTCTTTCTTTATATTTTGCAAGTTTCACTATGGTATGTTATGGTGTTGACATGTTTTTGTTGATTTTGAGGGGAGTTCTCTGTGCCTCTTAGATTTGGATCCCTGTTTTCTCCCAAGGGATTCCCCAGATTAGGGAAGTTCTCAGCTATAATTTGGTCAAACAAACCTTCTGCTCCTTTTTCCTTCTCTTCTTCTGGGACTCCTATGATATGGATGTTGTTTCATTTCATGGAATCACTTAGTTCTTTAAGTTTGCCCTCATGATCTAATAATTTCCTCTCCCTTTTTTCAGTTTTATTATTTTCCATAATTTCACCTTGTACATCACCTATTCTCTCTTCTGTTTCTTCAGTGCTCATTGTCACTGTATCCAGTTTACTTTGAATCTCAGTTAAAGCATCTTTTATTTCAACCTGACTAGTTCTTAGGTCTTTGTTCTCTGCAACAAGGGTTTCTCTGGAGTCTTCTATGTTTTTTCTTTTTTTTTAATTTCTTTCAAATGCAGCTACTAATCTTATAACTGTTCTTCTAAATTCTTCTTCAGATAAATTGTGTATATCTGTTGTGAGCAAGTCCCTGGCTATAATTTCTTTTTGACCTTTCTTTGGGGGAGAATTCCTCTATCTTATCATTTTGGCTAAGTTTCTGTCTTTTGCATGTTTTAAAAGCTTGTTATGTTTCCTGCACTCGCGAGTACTATTATATTAAAAAGGGGTGATACACTGTCCAGGGCCTGGCACTTCAAGAAGTGTTTATGGTATATGTTATGTACACTCTGATGTTGAGTTTTCCCTCTGATCAGTCCTCTGCAGAGTTCCTCTTTGCTTGCAGTGGTGGAGTGTTTGGACTTTTAACCAAGTGTGCTTTGAATTTTGTTGTTGTTGTTGTTGAAGTAACCCTGGAAAAAGGGGGAGGCCTGAGCCACCAAAAAGAGAAAATGAATGGGAACAAAAAGAAACAAACAGAATCAAAAGACTAGAAAGGTGGTTCTAAAGAACAAGAAAGAAAAGAGAAGAAGAAGAAAAAGAAGAAGAAGAAGAAGAAGAAGAAGAAGAAGAAGAAGAAGAAGAAAGAATAAAAAAGCCTGATCCAGAGAGAGAGAGAGAGAGAGAGAGAAAAGGAAATAAAAAACAAACAAGCAAGAAACTCTGAGCCTGGTTCCAAAAGAGAAAAAGAAGAAAAGAAGAAACAAAGAAAAAAGAACTATGGGTGTCATTTTGAAGCCCTGGATTTTCAGTGCACTTGGTGTATGGCGGGTGCTGGGTGTGCTGGTCTTCTGGAGAAGAGATCTGTTGCTTTGGTTCCAAGTCAGTCTTGCCCCAATAAATAAATGGTTGCCAGACATGGGTGGGGCGGGGGGGGGGGGGTTGTGGGGTTTGGTGTAAGCAGGTCCTGCCTCCACTGGGGCCTTCTATGTTGCTCTCTGAAGTCCCACTGTGTTGGTGTTGAGGGGAAAATGGTGCCACCCCAATAGCTTGTCTCTGGACTGAGGATCTCACATCCTCCACTGTTTAGGCAGCCTTCACAGAATAGTGAGGACAGTCAGCTCACCCTGCACCACAGCTCTCCTGTCTTTTTGATTCTGCACACAGCTGGGATTCAAAACCCAAAATCTTAAAGGACCCAGGATCATGCAGATCCACTCCCCTCCTCCAGAGTAGAACCTGTCCATGCTGTCTGAAGTCCTCTGTCCCTGAGCAACAGCCCCATGCCTGCACAATGTATAGAATCTATGGTGTGGCACTGCTAAAGAAGAAAAGGTTATATTCCCTCTGGGTGTGCCTCTGTCTCCTGCTGATTAAAAGCCTTTGGCTGGCACCTGCAGTGTCTGTTATCCTTGGGAGGCAATAAACCCTCTTCCAAAAGTACTCCTGGAAAGGGAAAGTTCTTTTTCAGTGTCCTCTGGAGATCCCTACACTACGCTATGTTATCCAAGGCCAGCTCCCAGTTACACACTTCCAAACCCTCAGAGTTTGAGCTCCAAAAACTATTTGCAAAAAAACAAACAGACAAAAACAAAACAGAAAACTGGGATTCTCAGTACTTCTCTCTTCTCAGTCCATGGTCTAGAGAGGTTTTCCTCTAGTGGGAACTTGATGCCACATTTTCTCTATCCCCTTTCTTTCTTTCTTTCCCTTTTGTCTCTCCATGTAGAGTTCCCTCCCTTCCATGGCTCTTCTGTCTTTCTCTCCACCAATTCACTTCCACACACCTTCCACCTGCCAAGTTGTCTCCCTCCAACTATGGAGATCCTTCTTCCATTCCGCAGATAAATTTCCTGGGTATTTCAAGTGATCTGATCTCATTACAGCTGTGTTTGATGGATGAGGAAAGCTCAGGGTCCCCCTACTTCTCCACGATTTTAAGTCCTTTCTCAAGATGTCTTATAATTACAGAATCATTTGGGAAGAATTACTATGAATATATTGTAACACGTTTATCTGTTGTTACCAATGTTTTTTTAGTTTATACGATGTAGTTATTAGTTATTAATGTAATAATCTAATGTTAAGCTCTTAAAGAAAAGCCTTATGGTATATTCAACCTCATTCATGTGAATCATCCTGCCTGCCATCCCTAAAGTTGCAGAAATGTAGATGCCTTCCAAATATCCTCCTTAGAAACAGAATCCTAATTTTATTCAATAAAGCAGTGTTCCCAGCCAAAATAATACATTTCCCAGCCGCCGCTATAGCTAAATATGGGCATGTGACTAAATTGTCATTGTCAGTGACATTAAAACAACTTTTTGGTATTTGGTAGAAGGCAATGTGGTCAGTTAGGAAGCATACATATTGGTTATTTCCTGCTTTCCCCTTTTTCTTTTTCATAAAATGAGCACACGGGGATGGTGGCTCTACCAACCATCTTGCATTATAAATTGAGTTCGAGGATAGAAATAACATTTTACAAATGTGAAGCAGAGGACAGAAGGAACTTCGGTCCCTTGAAATTCAGCAAGCTTTTAAGATTCACAAGGGATACCATAATAATGCTGATGATGATTAGTTGTTGACTAATTACCACCTCCTCAGAAGTTTTTCTGTACTGCCAAACTTAGCTGAAAACTACATTTCTCAGATATCATTACAGGTAAGATTCTGTATTGAAAATTATTTCAAAATTAGATGAATTTGTGTGAGGTTTGGGAAATGTTACCCTCAAATCCATCAATTTTGTCTTAAAATAAAACTGGCCATCATTGCTCCGTAGGGACCTGTTTTTGTTTGTTTGGTTGGTTGGTTGGTTGGTTTTTGGGTTTTGTTCAAATTAGATCACTGAGTTTAATATGACTGGGCTTCTCATTGTTGCTGCAAGATATTCTCCTTTATTGTCCTCTAAAGGCCCCAGCTGTGATATTCATTCGTGTATAGGTTTTATAACCCTGACTACCCTTGTCATTTAACAAATTCTGTTTATTCCCCAACTCCTAGTGACTCATTCCATTTCTGGCATGGTTATACCAATTTATACATTAAAAACAATCTTTCTATCCCTTTGGAATTTCCATTCTACTCAGCTCACCAATGATGGTGTCATCCCTATCTCAACCACCTACTAGCCTGGTCATCCATGAAAGTAGACCTTGGTGTTACTAACAGCAATATTTTCATAAATCCAATGCCATTCATCCAATTCTTATTCTCTGACCACTTCTTCCTAATTTTCAAGTTCATTATTTCTGGCATTCCCAAATCCAACATTCTCTCAAGTCCATTAAGAACTCCAATCCATTGATCCTATAACCTTTTGTTACTCATTCACATGATTTTCTCTTTGCATTCCTTACTTTGCAATAGAGATCACTCTAAAATGTAAGCCAACGACTCAGTTCTCTCCTACGACTCTCCCCTTTGTTCACACTTTCCCAGTCACACTGACTGCTATGCTATTTTCAAACATGTCAGGAACATCCCCGCTTTAGACTTTTATAGCTGCTTTTTTACCTCTTCCCCAGATATTTAGTTAACTAAGTCACTCACCTCTTCAGGTCTTCAGGCTTTTGCTCAATTCTCATCTTCTCAGTTAGATTTACCTAACCAACTATATCATGTTTTTCTGCCCTGCATTCCAATTCCTCCTTACCCTACTATTCTTTTTTCTTTTCACTCTCCCTTTTGTCTATTCATGCTCTAGCAAATTACCACAAATGTAATGACCAAAAATACCATGAATCAATTGTCTTATAATTCTGTAACTAGGATTTCAACATGGCTCTTCTTAGGCAAAATCAAACTGCTGGCAGGACTATGTTCCTCTCTGGAGGCTCTAGAGGAGAATCTGTTTCTTTGCCTTTTCAAGCTTCTAGAAGACACCCACATTCTTTGGCTCATGACCACATTCTTCCATCTTCTAAGGCAGCAATGCTGGGACATCATCCTGATTTACTTCCATTGTCACATTTCCCTCTGAAGCTTTTGTTTCCTTCTTCCACTTTTAAGTACTCTTGGGATTACACTAGACCCATGTAGATAATCCAAGGTAAACTCCCTGTTTTAAGATCAGCTGATAAGCAATCTTAATTCTACCTGCAACCTAAATTTCCCGCTGCCATGTAGCATAGCATTACCACAGGTGTGGAGGACTCGGATGTGCATATCTTTGGGAGGCCATTATTCTACACACCATATCATGTATATGTGAGTCTATTTCTTGACTAATTCTGTTCCATTGATCTGTTTGCCTATCTTTACACCGATACCATAGTCCCACTTACCGAAGTCTACCATGAAAGTAAGTGTGCTATGAGGTAACTGAATATTTAACATAGTTGTTTAAGATTTAAAAAAAAAATCTATTCTACATCCTATGTTTTTCTATATAAAGGATAGAATAAACTTTTCAATTTACACACAAAGGTCTTTGGGATTTTTATTGGATGGCATTCAACCTATAAATCAACCTAAGGAGAATTAAAAACAAAACAAAGCTGAGTTTTCTGATATACATGTATTATACTTTTCTTCATTTGTACAGGTCTCATTCATTTTCCCTTGGTAAGTTTTCATGTAAAAATGTTAAATTTTTTTTTTTTACATTTCTTCCTAAGTATTTAGATTTTTGATAATATTGCAAATGCTTCAATTCTTGAGTCTTTCTTTTCAATTCTTTGATTTTTGTATATTGGCCCTGTATCCAGTGAGAAAGGTTAAGTTCAATTTTTGTTTTAACAGTTTTTTTTGTTTTGTTTTTTTTTTGTTTGTTTGTTTTTTTGCTAAATTTCTTAGGACTTTTCTACATAAACATGTATGTCATTTGCCAATAGCAACAACAGTATTTACTCTTTTCTGGTCCTTGTGCCGATAATGTTCTTTTTTTTGCTGTATTGCACAGTGTAGGACTCCCATGTAATGTTGAATGGAAGGTATGAGAATAAGCAAACTTGCCTTTTACCCAACATAACAGTAAAATAATTAAATAGTTCAGAACTAGTAAAAGGGTAGTTCTAGGAGTATCACTGCTACCGTTTATCAGATTGAGAAAGTGGGCATCCATTTCCAGTTGTCTGATCTTCCTATTGAATAATCACTTATCTTGTAATTAATTTAAGAATAAAGAAAAACATTATTTTTTTACATTTAATCCACTACTTACTGTTTGGGTAAAATTTATTTCTTTTTCTAGATCACGTTTCTTTCATTTTATGTTATTCCCCTTCATACTAAAGATCTTCCCTCTTATAGTCTGATAGTCTTATAGTATAAGTGTGCATTCTTATAGTCTAAGCATTTCTTATAGTCTAAGTGTGCTGGCTAAAAGTTTATTAAGTTGTTTTTTATGTTAAAATGTCTGTTTTGCTTTATGAGTTAAAATATACTGCTAAAGGGTATTTGGGTGGCTAAATTAGTTAAGTGTCCAACTCTTGATTTAGGCTCAGGTCACAATCTCATAGTTCATGAGTTCAAGCCTGACAATGGGCCCTGCACTGACCATGCAGAGCCTGCTTGAAGCTCTGACACAGGGCTTGATCCCATGAAAGCAAGACCATGACATGAGCTGAAATCAAGAGTCAAACTCTTAACTTACTGAGCCACTCAGCTGCCCCCCCCCTTTTTTTTTATGGCACTTCCATTTATGCAGTCCCCCAAGTCAATTATTTAGCTCAAACCCATGAACTGTGAGATCATGACCTGAGCCGGAGTCAGATGCTCAACTAACGAGCCACCCAGGGGTCCCAAATATTGCCATTTTATTTTATTTTTTTTTAATGTTTATTTATTTTTGAGACAGAGAGAGACGGAGCATGAACGAGGGAGGGTCAGAGAGAAAGGGAGACACAGAATCCGAAGCAGGCTCCAGGCTCCGAGCCATCAGCACAGAGCCCGACGCGGGGCTCGAACCCATGGACTGTGAGATCATGACCTGAGCTGAAGTCAGTCGCTTAACCGACTGTGCCACCCAGGCGCCCCAATATTGCCATTTTAAACTACATGGGTATTATGTTAAGTGAACTTATAGGGTATTATATTAATTATACTAATTAGAGAGCGATAAATACCATATGAGTTCCCATATATGTGGAATCTCTAAAACAAAACATGAACAAACAAAATAAAACCAAAACAGACTCATAAGTACAAAGAACAAACTGGTGGTTGCCAGAGGGGAGGTGTTAAAGGAATGGGCAAAATGGGTAAAGGAGATGAAGGGGTACACACTTCCAGCTATAAAATAGATAAGCCACGGGAATGGAAGTAGACCATAGGGAATATAGTCAATAATATTGTAATACATTTATATGATGACTGATAGTAACTACACTTATCATGGTGAGCATTTCATGTTGTATATAAACATCAAGTCATTAAGTTGGACACCTGAAACTAATATGATATTTTATGTCCACTATACTTCAATTAAAAATAAAGCAAAGAATTAAACAAACAAAAACAAAACTGTTTAAAACTCAATGACTATTAAAGATAAGTCACAAACTTAGAAATGTATTTTACATGAAATTACTGGCATGTTTGTCAATGGGAATTTCTTGGAAATAAACTCTTAAAACGTCTCTAACTTCCCAGACAAGTAACAGATAGGAAATATCTCTGAAAGGAATAATGTCAAATATTTTCTATGGGAAAGTAATAGACTATTATTGTAATGGGCTACTTTTTAACAGATAAAATTATGTTACTGCATAAAATCAAAATTATCCTTTCAGTAACTGCTTCTTGAGGCTCAGCAAGAAGTAAGAACATATATTAGCTGTGAAACTGGAATAAAAAAAAATACATGCCCTTGTAAATGCAGAATAACTAACAGAAGATACAAACTCCACTTAGTGAGCTTGAATATAAGTTTTCTCTCATACCTTTAACAGGAAATTCATGAAAATTAATAATTATTCTATTTTCCTATATCTGATTTAGTTTCTAAAACAAATCTAGAATTTCTTAGGATAAATAAAAATTACTGAAAGTAAAATAAATTTTCAAGGACTGAAGGTATTTTTTACTATCTTAATATTCAACTATGAAATAAGTATTTCATTTCTTAGTTATAATTTCTAGTACATTAAAAGTGAGAAGATATACTACTTATTGCAATTATTTCTCATGAAAACAATACAATTGCAATGTTGATGAGGCCCTTAAAATGAACCACTTTCAAAAATCTCAGAAAGCTAAGTCTCCTGTTGATTACCTACACTGTTTTCAAGGCCGTCAATATTTCTTTGTGTATATCATTTAGTAGTATGTGAAGTCATCAGTATTTTGATTAGTTTTGCCCTAGGTGACCAACACACTTTTTTTTTAAGTTTATTTATTTTGAGGGAGGCGGGGAGCACAAGCAAGAGGGGCAGAGAGAAAAGGAGAGAGAAAATCCCCAGAGCTCCTCACTGTCAGCACAGACCTTGACTTGGAGCTCTATCTCATGAACTGTGAGATCATGACCTAAGCCAAGATCAAGACTCGCCTCTGAACTGGCTGAGCTACCCAGGCACCCCTGACCATCATACTTTTTTATGGACTAATCACTAAGAAAGATTATTTAGCGCCTTTTTAAAATGTTTTTAATTAATTAATTTATTTTATTTTTTTATTTTAGAGAGAGTGAGAGAGAGCACTAGTGGAGAGGGGCAGAGGGAGAGAGAGAATCTCAACCAGGCTCCACACTCAGCATGGAGCCTGATGCCAGGGTTGATCCCACATCCCTGGGATTGTCACCTGAGCTTAAATCAAAAGACAAACACTCAACCAACTGAGCCAGCCACATGTCCTTATTTAACCACTTTTGAACAAAGACAAGATAGACCATCTATGGGTCTATCTATGGAATAATTTAAGAATTATTATATGTAACGTGATGGTGAATTTAAGTGTCAACCAAGCTAGTCCATAGTGCCAAGATATTTGGTTAAACATTATTCTAGATGTTTCTGTGAAGTTATATTTTTTAGATTAAATTGACGTTTAAATCAGTTGGCTGAATAAAGCATATTACACCCCATAATATGGGTAGGTCTCAATCAATCAGGTGAAAGCTTTAAAAGTAAAAAAGACTGACTTTCCCTAAAGAAAGGAATTCTGCCAAGCAGACTGACTTTGGCTTTGAGCTGCAATTCAATTCCTCCCTGGGTCTCCTGCTCTCCACTCTACCCTGCAGATCTTGGACTTGCCAGCCTCTGCACTCATGGGAGCCAAAAATCTTACAATCTTTTTCTTTCTACATAAAATCTTATGTACAAACATAACATATAGTGTTGCTGAAATTATTGTGGCATCAGGATTATATATATATATATATATATATATGCACACACACACACATATATAAATATATAATTATCATTATGATATCTATATCATATATACAATCATATATATACAGAGAGAGGTGGCAGGGGAGGAGTGAGTGAGGGAAGGATCAGGGGAGAGGGAGACAGAGAGAAAGTATTTGTTTCTCTGGAGATCTGTTTCCCCAACTAATATACATGGTATATTTAGACTTGAAAAACTGCATTGGTTTTAAAATTAACATTATTTGAATATGTCAAGGGTTTTATTTATTTTTTATTGATACTTAACTTCAGTATCAATTATCCAGAATAAACACAGGGAAATGTGTGATTTAAAAATATTAGACGTATTTTCAGAAAATGTTATTTGTCTAAACTCCATCACTGTCATAAAATTAGGGATTTCTCAGTATTTGAAAGTATTTGTTGGCAGTAATATCACTGGGAAATAATATTAATAACTTCCCTCCCTAAAGCTGTCATCTAATTTGGCTCTGCTTAAAACCTAATTGGGAGAAAAGAGCAAAAATTTATTTGCATTGTTTCCAATACAGAATTGACATTTACCTATTTCATAGTGAAAACGGATAATAACATTTATTTAGCCCAATTCTACTCTAGATGTGTCTTAGAAAAGTGAAAAAGTGAAATTAATAGGTAATTATATTTCCAACACTTCTCTCTGAATAGGAAAGGGGATGTTTAATTTCAGGGGTAAGGGCTATTTTTTTCATCTGCTGAGGTTCTATGTTTTAGACCACAGAACCTGCTGAGGTTCTATGTTTTAGACCACAATACATCACTTTTCCAGTTAAAGTGCTTAGGTAACATGCCACGAAAAACTCAGACTCTGCTGCATTAAATGCATGTTTCATCTTCATAAGCACATTTGCAAATGGTAATAATCTTTACATGATCAGTAATACGAACAGTAATAATCATTCATCTTTAAAGAGAAAGGTCTCTTTAAAATGGGAGGGCAAAATGGGTAGTTGAAGGAAGAAAATACACAATAAGAAATGATAGAATCAACCAAATAGAGTATACTAGTGCTTTAGTCACACAGGCTAGACTAACTGCTACAAGGCTTATGTGACTTGTCAGCTTCCCAGCTTCCCAGCTTCTCAGTCTTTCTGTGCATAATTTTCAAAATTCACAGGCTGCTTTTGTTTCCAAGCTCCTAATGTGTTTTTTTTTTTTTCAGTCTGTTCTTAGTCCATTTGGGCTGCTATAACAAAATATTACTGGGTGACTTAAAAGCAACAGAAATTTATTTCTCATAGCTCTGAAGTCTGGAAGTCTGAGATCAGGGTACCAGCATGGCCAGGTGAGGACTCTTGCAGGTCGCAGACTGCCCTTTGTGTCTGCAGAGCTCTGCATGACTCTTTTATTATAGCATTAATCCCATTCATCAGGGCTCCACCCTTATGACCTCACCAGCTCTTAAAGATCCCACCTGCTAAGACCATTACTTTGGGGATAAGGATTTCAACATATGAATGTTGGAGGACATAACAGTCCAACCATAGCAGATGAGACTGGACAAAATTTCCAGGTTCCCTGTATAAATAACCTGGTTGAAGTCTTGCCTTTAGTACTCACTAGTTATACAAACTTTGACACTTCCATAACCTCTTTAGTTGAATACCTTCCTCTTTAATTATGGGGTTAGAGATATCTAACTTATGGACTGGTACAGAATAAATGTGAAACGTTTAAGAGGGTCTTTGTAAATAGAGAAAGGCTCTATCAATATATTCAGTACTTTTTGTATTTTTCTGAGGAGAGTGATGCTTTGAGATGACAATCTATTTCAATACACTTTTTTAAAATTTTCTTTTTCTCCTAAAACATCACCACTCTCAGCAGCTAGTTCTAAAAGCTGTCCATGTGCAACCAAATCCTGTTTCCTTTGGACTTTGCTGCTTGCTATTTAATGCCTACTATATAGATCATATGAGAAGTTGCTAAAAAAAATATTTGTAGCATTGTGAAATAGATTTTTACAAAAATATCATATTCTATATTATTACAGTAATAAGAAAATAAGCTACCTAGTTCCTAAGTGTTTTAGTCTTATTTTAAAAAACTTTTTTTCCAGATCTCCACTGATTCTTTCTTTATGTTGATTATTAGGTATTTTTAGTCAAGTCATAGAAACTGCAGAGAATAACACACAATAGAGTCCCTTCACATTGGTAATAGTTACGGATTTCCACATGTGTCTATAACCTGCAGATCTGGGGAAACTTGAGTCCCAGAAGGCCCCCTCTGCAATGATACCTGGTGAAATCTGCAAGGGACCAGGGCAGATGGGGTCATTTGAAGAGAAGGTCACTGGCAGGTACCCACTGCAGAAGTTTTCACAACATGTCTGATACTGATATCCCCTGCTTTTCTTCCTTGTTCCCAGCTGGCTCTATACATCTATCTTAGCTTTGCCAGTCTTTGGGTGGGGTGAAACCTAAGTGGGACTTTTGTACGGTACCCCAAAAGGCTAGGGAAACTTGTCATTCACCCCCTCCTTTTCCCTGTGAGGGGGACTCTTTTAAGCTAGGGAGTTCCCTGTTGGTGCTGTGCAAAGGCAGTTTGGGGAATGGGGTGATGCATGCAAAATGAACCTTGTTCTTCCTTCCCCAGTGCAGTTATTCTGAAGATTTATGTTCCACTGTGTTCCTGAAGTTTCTTATGTGGTTTTGTTTGTGGATTACTGTCTAATTGCTGATCTTTTTGCTGGAACAGAGACTGGAGTCTTCTAGTTGGCCCTCTCATTGATGTCACTGTGCAGATCCCAAATGACTATTTCTTTAGGTGAAAAGACATATCTATTTGGTTGTATTGGCTACAGATTTAAACTGTGTGTTTAGCCTCCATACCTACCTGAACCGTAATGTAAACCTACTAGCCAGTGAGTTCAAGGTAATTTTAACATATGTGGTCATGAAAATAACTCTTCAATGCAGGTCAATTAGGAATGCATTCAATTTTGACTTGAAGAGACACACGGAAGAAGGAACTCAAAATTTAATGCATGTAACTTGAAAGCCCTGTCGAAGATAAGACTATTTTGTAAACACTAAAACTTTGCAGCTTTCAGGAGTTCCAAATTAGCTATCCTCCCATCTAGAGAAGAAAAATAATATTATCTAATATCTAGGTCAAATTAGACATATATGTAGTGTTTTCCCACCACATAAATTTTAATATATTAAATACATGACATGATTCCAGTCTGGTGGTGGTTTCGTTGTTAAGCTACCTATGAGTGCTGGGTATCTACCTATAATCAACTTAACAAACTGTTTTCAACACTGTTTGTTGTCCCTTTCCTATGGTTACAATTTACAACTTTTGCTTTAAACCGATGGTGAATTCATTCATCTACCTTAACATCTCCTACACGAAATTGACTGACTCAATGACTGAGCAGTAGCAAGCAGCGTCTCACCTGATTTTTCCTTTTTGCCATATTCAGGACCAAAAAAGCAAAAATAAAAACATAACTCACATACACTAGCAGAATCATTTTCTGAAACATGCTATGCCTTTCTCCTTTCTTAAGCAGCACTAGCCTGGGCTGAGGTCTGTGCTTCACTGTAAAATTTCTATCAATCGCATAGTATATTTTTCAAGACTGAATAAAATGGCACCTGTAAAAGTATTTAATGCATGACCAAGAATGCACTATTTTCATGAAATTTTAATCTCTTCATTGTTTCCCACTTTTTCATGTCGAAGTCATCCATACTTCTTTATTATTCAAGGGGGTTTTCTTACTGATACCATAATTGTACATTTTCTTCATACATTTGCTATTCAGTTTAGATTGTTTCAGTCAAATCAGAAAATTGTTGAGTTTTGCTCAAGGTAATCCTTTATTTACAATCTACAGTATAATTCTATCACATTTATTTTTTTTACTTTTGTTATCGAAATGACTGTGTTCAATAATGCACATTTCAGCTTAGGATATTCACTCGCCATCATTTGTCATTGAAGCTAACTGCCAAGGAAACAAGGAGTGGGAACTGAGATATGTCACCTGCCAGAGTTCTACTGGAAGTTGGTGACAGAAGAATTAAAATTCACAACCTCAGAAATTCAGTGTGGAGTTGGGCACATTCTGTTGCATTCTCCATCCTGCACAAGAATGGAAGGTAGAAATTAAAATTAAAAAAAGAACAGAAAAGTCTGTTGATTGTTTGCTGAGATCTAAATTATAGTGTTGCAAACTGTCAGGATAAGCTGCCCAGCTCTGTCAATCAGAATGATGGAAGCTGATACTCTCAGGGTGGTTTTTCATGCCTCTTGGGAAAATCTCTTCCTGATCTCACCAGCAAGATCAATAGAAGCCAAGAAAACATAATGTCCGGAGGCATATCCCAATCTAGAGGGGAGATTTAGCCACTACTTTCACTCAAAGCCTACTCTGAAGCTTCCTCTGGGTGGGTTTCTGCCCTGGGGCATAAGGATTGGAGAAAACAAATAACAAGACAAATTTAGTTTCTCAGTTTTTTGGCCACCGCCCAGCAGACTGAATGGCTAAGATTAAGAAAACCTGAGCAACATACCAAAGAAAAATTGAGGGAAGGAAAAAAATCAACCAAAGAGAAACCAGGAAAGAGAGTATTAATTTTCTGTAGTTTAGACAAAAGCTACATTTTAAACAATATGTCAGTAAAATAATAAAATCAATAATGTTAGCAGTAACTGCTCTGGGCCGGCCAGAAAATGGGTGTCTCAAATTGTCATTGAAAGGTAACAATTTCTTTACTTTATGAATATTACAGTTGAAACTACAAGTTAAGAAAAAGAATATGAAAAATTGTCCTAAGTCCGTCGGTATATTGTACAATTCTTAGAAAACATTTACATAGTATAAATCATAAGAAAAATCTTTTAAAATATAACTCAATTAACAAAAACAAACAAGCAAAGCCTTCTGCTATAAGGATTAGCACGTGCTAATATAAACACTTGAACTCTTTCCAGCCAGACTGAAGTTTTCATCAAGTTTCCTAGGAGACCGGGAAGGAACAGGGAAGAAAAATACTGATTATGTTTTTGAGGAATGGTGAATTGCATAAGAGAAGCACCTAAGAGCAGTCTAAAAGATATAGCAGCATAGTCAGTGAAAAGAAGAATCTAATCAGAAGGTAGGAACTCTCAATTACTTGGGTAGAGCTGACACAACTCCTACTGGGTAGCCTAGAAGATATTAAATGAAAAGTGATAAACAATCAAAATAAATAGTATGTTTAATAGTGTTTTTAGGAACTTCTATGTCATTACCAGCTTCTCAGTGATGATGGAATTACTTTTAACTTGGATCCAAGGCAAATCATTGTTTAAACTCATACTAGGGCATCATGAAACAGAGCAGAAATTAGAGTTCTCAGAGAGAATGAAAATACAAAACCACTTAGAGAAGTTAAGGGGTTTTTTTAGTAACTATAAACACGCATTTGAAAAATCACATCAGTGGAAAACAAACTACCATAGGAATTGGTTAATTATGTACTCTATTATCTATAAATTTGAGTAAAGGTACGTACATCATGGAGACAATCTTTTCCAGCAGTCTTAGAAGTCTTGTTGCTCCCCAACAAAGGAAGGGACAATGCGTATAAAGACTGTAATAGACAAATAGTATGGAACCCAGACTGGAATATTAGCCGAAAAGAAAGCAAACTCTGAGTGCAATCTGGACCCAAACTGCAACAATCTCCTTAGATAAATTTTGCCAAAATTACGCTCAATCCCTAGAGATGAGCTAATACTAGTTACTTGCAGAACCCTATCTGTGAGTTTTTATTGTTTCTTTGATATATCCTTTCATAACTGTGTAACTCTTACTATTATAATGATTTTTCACACACTCCTCCCATTGTTTTATCAAAGTTCCCATTTCGTTGTGCCGTGAATGAACACATGAGTATAATCTTAAAGTTTTCTATTTCTACTAACTCATGACCTGGTGTTGCAGCATGTATGTGGACACTAACAAAAATTGAACTGCCCACTGGCATGTATTACATTATGTTGTTGGACCTTTCTTCCGTTTGGAAGCAAACACTTTCTGTATGGAGAAAAACTTTTGTTTAAACAATACCACAGAAGAGAATAACCGATCCCTTCTTATCCATCCTGCTACTCATCCAATCTATCACAATACCCAAAAGTTTCTCCCTTATTCTTAAATGCCTCATTTTCCTGTGTGTCAGTATTTCTATCAGTCTCATTAACCAAAGTCCTTGTCATTTTGCTACTGAAGGGTCACCAAACTGGCATCATTAAAAAAGATTTACCTGTACGTTGCAAACAGTTGCTAAGCTCTGCTTTCCCACCTCTTCACTGTTCCAACACCAGATTTAATCAGCCCATTTCTGAGGGTTCCGGAAGATGGCGGTGTAGGAGGACGCGGGGCTCACAACGCGTCCTGCCGATCACTTAGATTCCACCTACACCTGCCTAAAGAACCCAGAAAACCGCCAGAGGATTAGCAGAACGGAGTCTCCGGAGTCAAGCGCAGACTAGAGGCCCACGGAAGAGGGTAGGAAGGGCGGCGAGGCGGTGCGCGCTCCACGGACTGGCGGGAGGGAGCCGGGGCGGAGGGGCGGCTCGCCGGCCAAGCAGAGCCCCCGAGTTTGGCTGGCAAAAGCGGAGGGGCCGGACAGACTGTGTTCCGACAGCAAGCGCGACTTAGCGTCTGGGAGGTCATAAGTTAACAGCTCTGCTCGGAAAGCGGGAAGGCTGGAGGACAAAGGGAGGGAGACCTGCTGAGCCCCCGGACGACAGAGCTCAGCTTGGCGGGGAACAAAGGCGCCAGCGCCATCTCCCCCGCCCATCCCCCACCCAAAATCCCAAAGGGAACCAGTTCCTGCCAGGGAACTTGCTCGCTCCGCGCAAACACCCAACTCTGTGCTTCTGCGGAGCCAAACCTCCGGCAGCGGATCTGACTCCCTCCCGCTGCCACAGGGCTCCTCCTGGAGTGGATCACCTAAGGAGAAGCGAGCTAAGCCTGCCCCTCCACCCCCCGTGCACCTTGCCTACCCACCCCAGCTAATACGCCAGATCCCCAGCAACACAAGCCTGGCAGTGTGCAAGTAGCCCAGACGGGACACGCCACCCCACAGTGAATCCCGCCCCTAGGAGAGGGGAAGAGAAGGCACACACCAGTCTGACTGTGGCCCCAGCAGTGGGCTGGGGGCAGACATCCGGTCGGACTGCGGCCCCGCCCACTAACTCCAGTTATACACCACAGCACAGGGGAAGTGCACTGCAGGTCCTCACCACACAAGGGACTCTCCAAAATGACCAAACGGAAGAATTCCCCTCAGAAGAATCTCCAGGAAATAACAACAGCTAATGAACTCATCAAAAAGGATTTAAATAATATAACAGAAAGTGAATTTAGAATAATAGTCATAAAATTAATCGCTGGGCTTGAAAACAGTATACAGGACAGCAGAGAATCTCTTGCCACAAAGATCGAGGGACTAAGGAACAGTCATGAGGAGTTGAAAAACGCTTTAAACGAAATGCAAAACAAAATGGAATCCACGATGGCTCGGCTTGAAGAGGCAGAGGAGAGAATAGGTGAACTAGAAGATAAAGTTATGGAGAAAGAGGAAGCTGAAAGAAAGAGAGATAAAAAAATCCAGGAGTATGAGGGGAAAATTAGAGAACTAAGTGATACACTAAAAAAAAATAATATACGCATAATTGGTATCCCAGAGGAGGAAGAGAGAGGGAAAGGTGCTGAAGGGGTACTTGAAGAAATTATAGCTGAGAACTTCCCTGAACTGGGGAAGGAAAAAGGCATTGAAATCCAAGAGGCACAGAGAACTCCCTTCAGACGTAACTTGAATCGATCTTCTGCACGACATATCATAGTGAAACTGGCAAAATACAAGGATAAAGAGAAAATTCTGAAAGCAGCAAGGGATAAATGTGCCCTCACTTATAAAGGGAGACCTATAAGACTCGTGACTGATCTCTCCTTTGAAACTTGGCAGGCCAGAAAGGCTTGGCACGATATCTACAGTGTGCTAAACAGAAAAAATATGCAGCCGAGAATCCTTTATCCAGCAAGTCTGTCATTTAGAATAGAAGGAGAGATAAAGGTCTTCCCAAACAAACAAAAACTGAAGGAATTTGTCACCACGAAACCAGCCCTACAAGAGATCCTAAGGGGGATCCTGTGAGACAAAGTACCAGAGACATCACTACAAGCATAAAACATACAGACATCACAATGACTCTAAACCCATATCTTTCTATAATAACACTGAATGTAAATGGATTAAATGCGCCAACTAAAAGACATAGGGTATCAGAATGGATAAAAAACCAAGACCCATCTATTTGCTGTCTACAAGAGACTCATTTTAGATCTGAGGACACCTTTAGATTGAGAGTGAGGGGATGGAGAACTATTTATCATGCTCCTGGAAGCCAAAAGAAAGCTGGAGTAGCCATACTTATATCAGACAAACTAGACTTTAAATTAAAGGCTGTAACAAGAGATGAAGAAGGGCATTATATAATAATCACAGGGTCTATCCACCAGGAAGAGCTAACTATTATAAATGTCTATGCGCCAAATACCCAAGCCCCCAGATATATAAAACAATTACTCATAAACATAAGCAACCTTATTGATAAGAATGTGGTCATTGCAGGGGACTTTAACACCCCACTTACAGAAATGGATAGATCATCTAGACACACAGTCAATACAGAAACAAGGGCCCTGAATGATACATTGGATCAGATGGACTTGACAGATATATTTAGAACTCTGCATCCCAAAGCAACAGAATATACTTTCTTCTCAAGTGCACATGGAACATTCTCCAAGATAGATCATATACTGGGTCACAAAACAGCCCTTCATAAGTTTACAAGAATTGAAATTATACCATGCATACTTTCAGACCACAATGCTATGAAGCTTGAAATCAACCACAGGAAAAAGTCTGGAAAACCTCCAAAAGCATGGAGGTTAAAGAACACCCTACTAACGAATGAGTGGGTCAACCAGGCAATTAGAGAAGAAATTAAAATATACATGGAAACAAACGAAAATGAAAATACAACAATCCAAACGCTTTGGGATGCAGCGAAGGCAGTCCTGAGAGGAAAATACATTGCAATCCAGGCCTATCTCAAGAAACAAGAAAAATCCCAAATACAAAATCTAACAGCACACCTAAAGGAAATAGAAGCAGAACAGCAAAGGCAGCCTAAACCCAGCAGAAGAAGAGAAATCATAAAGATCAGAGCAGAAATAAACAATATAGAATCTAAAAAAACTGTAGAGCAGATCAACGAAACCAAGAGTTGGTTTTTTGAAAAAATAAACAAAATTGACAAACCTCTAGCCAGGCTTCTCAAAAAGAAAAGGGAGATGACCCAAATAGATAAAATCATGAATGAAAATGGAATGATTACAACCAATCCCTCAGAGATACAAACAATTATCAGGGAATACTATGAAAAATTATATGCCAGCAAATTGGACAACCTGGAAGAAATGGACAAATTTCTAAACACCCACACTCTTCCAAAACTCAATCAGGAGGAAATAGAAAGCTTGAACAGACCCATAACCAGCGAAGAAATTGAATCCGTTATCAAAAATCTCCCAACAAATAAGAGTCCAGGACCAGATGGCTTCCCAGGGGAGTTCTACCAGACGTTTAAAGCAGAGATAATACCTATCCTTCTCAAGCTATTCCAAGAAATAGAAAGGGAAGGAAAACTTCCAGACTCATTCTATGAAGCCAGTATTACTTTGATTCCTAAACCAGACAGAGACCCAGTAAAAAAAGAGAACTACAGGCCAATATCCCTGATGAATATGGATGCAAAAATTCTTAATAAGATACTAGCAAATCGAATTCAACAGCATATAAAAAGAATTATTCACCATGATCAAGTGGGATTCATTCCTGGGATGCAGGGCTGGTTCAACATTCGCAAATCGATCAACGTGATACATCACATTAACAAAAAAAAAGAGAAGAGCCATATGATCCTGTCAATCGATGCAGAAAAGGCCTTTGACAAAATCCAGCACCCTTTCTTAATAAAAACCCTTGAGAAAGTCGGGATAGAAGGAACATACTTAAAGATCATAAAGGCCATTTATGAAAAGCCCACAGCTAACATCATCCTCAACGGGGAAAAACTGAGAGCTTTTTCCCTGAGATCAGGAACACGACAGGGATGCCCACTGTCACCGCTGTTGTTTAATATAGTGCTGGAAGTTCTAGCATCAGCAATCAGACAACAAAGGGAAATCAAAGGCATCAAAATTGGCAAAGACGAAGTCAAGCTTTCGCTTTTTGCAGATGACATGATATTATACATGGAAAATCCGATAGACTCCACCAAAAGTCTGCTAGAACTGATACATGAATTCAGCAAAGTTGCAGGATACAAAATCAATGTGCAGAAATCAGTTGCATTCTTATACACTAACAATGAAGCAACAGAAAGACAAATGAAGAAACTGATCCCATTCACAATTGCACCAAGAAGCATAAAATACCTAGGAATAAATCTAACCAAAGATGTAAAAGATCTGTATGCTGAAAACTATAGAAAGCTTATGCAGGTAATTGAAGAAGATATAAAGAAATGGAAAGACATTCCCTGCTCATGGATTGGAAGAATAAATATTGTCAAAATGTCAATACTACCCAAAGCTATCTACACATTCAATGCAATCCCAATCAAAATTGCACCAGCATTCTTCTCGAAACTAGAACAAGCAATCCTAAAATTCATATGGAACCACAAAAGGCCCCGAATAGCCAAAGTAATTTTGAAGAAGAAGACCAAAGCAGGAGGCATCACAATCCCAGACTTTAGCCTCTACTACAAAGCTGTCATCATCAAGTCAGCATGGTATTGGCATAAAAACAGACACATAGACCAATGGAATAGAATAGAAACCCCAGAACTAGACCCACAAACGTATGGCCAACTCATCTTTGACAAAGCAGGAAAGAACATCCAATGGAAAAAAGACAGTCTCTTTAACAAATGGTGCTGGGAGAACTGGACAGCAACATGCAGAAGGTTGAAACTAGACCACTTTCTCACACCATTCACAAAAATAAACTCAAAATGGATAAAGGACCTGAATGTGAGACAGGAAACCATCAAAACCTTAGAGGAGAAAGCAGGAAAAGACCTCTCTGACCTCAGCCGTAGCAATCTCTTACTCGGCACATCCCCAAAGGCAAGGGAATTAAGAGCAAAAGTGAATTACTGGGACCTTATGAAGATAAAAAGCTTCTGCACAGCAAAGGAAACAACCAACAAAACTAAAAGGCAACCAACGGAATGGGAAAAGATATTTGCAAATGACACATCGGACAAAGGGCTAGTATCCAAAATCTATAAAGAGCTCATCAAACTCCACACCCGAAAAACAAATAACCCAGTGAAGAAATGGGCAGAAAACATGAATAGACACTTCTCTAAAGAAGACATCCGGATGGCCAACAGGCACATGAAAAGATGTTCAACGTCGCTCCTTATCAGGGAAATACAAATCAAAACCACACTCAGATATCACCTCACGCCAGTCAGAGTGGCCAAAATGAAGAAATCAGGAGACTATAGATGCTGGAGAGGATGTGGAGAAACAGGAACCCTCTTGCACTGTTGGTGGGAATGCAAATTGGTGCAGCCGCTCTGGAAAGCAGTGTGGAGGTTCCTCAGAAAATTAAAAATAGACCTACCCTATGACCCAGCAATAGCACTGCTAGGAATTTATCCAAGGGATACAGGAGTACTGATGCATAGGGGCACCTGTACCCCAATGTTTATAGCGGCACTCTCAACAATAGCCAAATTATGGAAAGAGCCTAAATGTCCATCAACTGATGAATGGATAAAGAAATTGTGGTTTATATACACAATGGAATACTATGTGGCAATGAGAAAAAATGAAATATGGCCTTTTGTAGCAACGTGGATGGAACTGGAGAGTGTGATGCTAAGTGAAATAAGCCATACAGAGAAAGACAGATACCATATGGTTTCACTCTTATGTGGATCCTGAGAAACGTAACAGAAACCCATGGGGGAGGGGAAGGAAAAAAAAAAAAAGAGGTTAGAGTGGGAGAGAGCCAAAGCATAAGAGACTGTTAAAAACTGAGAACAAACTGAGGTTTGATGGGGGGTGGGAGGGAGGGCAGGGTGGGTGATGGGTATTGAGGAGGGCACCTTTTGGGATGAGCACTGGGTGTTGTATGGAAACCAATTTGACAGTAAATTTCATATATTAAAAAATAAAAAAATTAAAAAAATAAAAAATAAAATAAAATAAAATAAAATAATAAAAAAAAAATAATAATAATCAGCCCATTTCTCACAGAACGAGGGAAAAACTCATTAAAGAATCATTTAATGTTTCACTGACCTATCTCCAAACTTATTTTCCAAGTTGTCCCCTTTATTTAAGCTAAACGTTCACATTTGGTAATTAACATGTGTTATGTGGAACTGTTTCCTCTGTGAGTAACTCAACCAGTTTTTAAATTTTATTCTTCCAGATCATTTATAACTGCAATCTGGAGAAGAAAGAGAAGTAATGCTGAAAGTAGGAAAATTATTTACAAGACAACTACACTAGCAGAGAAGAGAGATGAACTAAGGCAGTGGCAGTAAGTGAGGGTAAGAGCTAAGGCAGGTCAGCCTCAACAGTAACACGATCAGCATTGCTGCACTGTGCAATATTTTTCTGGTGAATGCATACAATTTTTTTTTTTTTTTTATATTTGCTTGACTTTCTGGGTACTAATCACCATCCTTCTTCAAGGTTCTTTAAAAAAAAAAAAAAACTGTAGGGGCGCCTGGGTGGCTCAGTCGGTTGAGCAGCTGACTTCAGCTCAGGTCATGATCTTGGGGTTCGTGAGTTCGAGCCCCGCATGCGGCTCTGTGCTGACAGCCTGGAGTCTGCTTCAAATTCTGTGTCTCCTTCTCTCTCTGCTCCTCCCCCGCTCATGTCTCTCTCTCTCCTTCAAAAATAAGTAAAAAAAAAACAACTGTAAAAACCCTTGTTTCATGGTGAATACACATGATGTAATAGTTTTGTCTTTGTTTTTTTTTTTTTTTTTTTTTTTAATATGGTGGAAATAGAAAAACCGCCTCCTCCTGAGCCCTATTCTCTAGCTCCAATCTGTACCAATTATCCATTTTACTGGAAATGATTTCCTACTATTTCTAGGAAACATTGTTTCTTTCTCTTTTTTTTTTTTTTCTTTTTCAGAGCTTGCATTTATGGAACTGCTTTATTCTACCGTCATATGTAATGGATAATGTACAAAGTTTGTAAACTACTGAGTTGGAAACAAATGTTCTTTATATTTTGAAGGGTTGTCTTCCCCTTCCCACTTTCAAGAGTGCTTTGATAAATTAACACCATTACTTAACATGATAATCTTGGCATAAACTAACTCTCACTGTCTGTCTGTCTCTCTCTCTCTGGAAGATTTTAAGGTCATTAATTTTTCTCAGGTTTTTTTTAAAAATCACGTAGCAATTATACCTTCATACGGGTAACTGAAAAATTCTTTGTTCAGCTACTCGGTGTGCTCTTTGAAATGGCTGTTTCATGTCCTTCCAATTTTCTTCAGTTACTTATTTTATAATTTCCTCCTGACTGGGCTTGCAATTTCCCTACAACTCTTTTAGTAGGATTTTTAGTTTCCTATGACTTTTCAAGTTTCTTGAGTAATTTTTCTTCTTCCTTTTTTTTTTCTTTTTGTTGTTGTTGTTGTTGTTGTTGTTGTTGTTGAGTGAAAGCCCACAGGCACACAGGAAGGGGAGGGGGGAGAGGTAGAGGGAAAGAGAGAATCCTAAGCAGCCTCCAAGCCCAGCACAGAGCCCTACACAATCTCACAACTGTGACATCATGACCTGAAATGGAAATTAAGAGTCAGACTCTTAACTGATTAAACCATCCAGGGCCTCCTCATTTTTTTTTTTTTAATTTTTTTTGAATGTTTATTTATTTTTGAGAGACAGAGACAGAGAATGAGTGCGGGAGGGGTAGAGAAAAAGAGGGAGACACAGAATCCAAAGCAGGCCCCAGGCCCCGAGCTGTCAGCACAGAGCCCGAAGTGGGGCTCGAACTCACCAACTGTGAGACCATGATCCGAGCCGAAGTTGGATGCTTAACCGACCAAGCCACCCAGGCGCCCCCTCCTCTTATTATTTTTATATCAGCATCTATTTCTTTCTATTTGCAATGGTTTCCCAAAATGTCTTTTCCAGTATTTATATTTATATTTTACCTTACAAATTTCAAATTTCAAAACAATACCTTCCCTGTGTTCTGATTGTTTATCACTATTCTTGTTTAAAGAATGAGACAGACATTTCTTCTGTTCTATTGTCTCTGTTCCCTTCATGTGCATTTTTGTTTGATGTAGATTTCCTCAAATGTGTCATAATTCTTGGCTGTATACTATACGATATACTATGAGGCATAAAAACACTATCTGGAAGCTTTGTGAACCTGCATGAGCATTGTGAGTGAATGACATTCAATGTAAAAAGACTAAGTAGAAACTTCTAAATTTCAATGCTTATATTTTCTCTTGGCCTCTCATTGTCTCTAGAAAAGAGCCCAGCATTCTCCTTCCTCGGGGATATAAGCCTATACACACTGGGAGGCGGACATGTGGCAACAGGCTGCCCAAATCTTTCAAGTGTAGAATTTGACTTAATCTCTCCATCTTTAGTGCACTCACCCTGCAGTGCCTTCAGTGAGCTCTGAAGGCCCCAATCCACAGTCTTCTAGATTTACTATTTCAAGAGCAGAAATGTCTCCTTTGTTCAAGGGAGACTGAGGTAGGGTTGGTTTTCAACAGATTTTTGCTCTTCTAGTTCCTCTATTCATGCCCATACGCTGAAGCTCTTCATGTCTCCACTCCAGGCATGTGTGCAAGTTCTGAGTGAGAGACTGACTTTGGTCCTCATGGGCTTCCTCCTGGCCAGCGCTCAGATTTCAAGTTTAATTGGCTCCATTCGGTCAATTACCAATGACTCGTTTTCATAATTTGTTGACTTTCATGTTTTACTATTTCTTAAGTTCAATTGTTCCTTCTCTTCTTCATCTCTGTGGATTTATGCAATTGTAAAAATCTAGTTCAGCCATTTTAGTGTTTCTGTTTATTTTGTAGGAAGCTGAGAGAATCTCTTATGTTTAGCTAAAAACCCAAGTGATATCTTTGAAATGGAAGAAAGTTTGTAGAAAAGAAAATACAAAGGGTTGTGAAAGAGGTCAGCAATGAAAGAAATGACCCTGAGTGGGAAGATGTAACACAAAGCCGTATAGCAATAAGGGTATGGATAAGGGTATGGGGTCCTATACAAAGAACATGAGTGAACTAACTGACCTCACAAGTACAGGTCACCCAAGATGAAGTCCCAATATCAAAAGCTCAATAATGAAAGTAGATTTCAATCTCTGAGCAGTATTCAAATACTACAATACTGAAGACATTTTTTGATGTTTTTTTGATAACTCTCTCCAGACAGATCAAGGTGACTAGCATGCTCAAGCTTAGTGTAGTGTAAATCGTAAGTCCTGAGGTGGCATTGGAAAAGTAGGTATTGGGGTTGTATGGCCTCATTGTTGAAAAGTAACACACTAGGCATTGCTTGGATATTGATCTTAAAACTACAAGTTTTCATAAAAGCTAACTCTAGATAATCACCAATAGTGGATGGATGTAACAGTCTCTGGTCTGTGAATTCAACATTTTCATTTTAAATTATTCTATACTCTATAAGCTAGAGCATCTCCATTTAAGCAATGTCCCCCCCAAAATTCAGAAAAAATATGTGAACAAGCAGCCTCAGCGAATGTATACTTTATTTCCTGAACTGTAAAATGGGGGATAATTATAGTTCTTATGGCTTCATTGTGCATGTGACTTAAACAGTTACATAGAGCCTACACTTAGAAGAATCTTGATTTGGTGTTCAGTTTTTGGTATCTTGAAATTATTAACAGTTTTTTTTTTTTTTTTGACAAAGGGCCCCATGTTTTCACTTTGCATTTGGCTTTGAAAATTATGTAACTGGTCCTGTTCCCACCTCATAGAGCTGCCGTAAGAACTAAATGAAACAGCACAGTGCCCTGTAGATATTAATCCTTCAACAATGCCAGCTGCCAGACTTATTAGAATAATTGTTGTTATTATTACTATTAGCAATAGTAGTAGTATGAAGGATAGAACTTTATTCAGTCATACTTAATCACACCATGCTCATTATTCACCCATTCTTCAACATAGAAGCATTCATTATTCCTTATGTGTTAGATACCGTTCTGGGGAACGTATTAAAATCACCAGTGTATCCCCAAAAAAAGAATCACCAGTTCATCTATATTCTCAATTAGACCATAACATTTTTTAAAAAAGAGAGTTTATCATGTTCATTTCAATAGCCCCCATGCCTATCAAATATAGTGGATTCACAATTATTTGTTGGAAAAATAAATGACTAAGTATTTTGAAAGTACCTTATAAGCTATTAAGCCATATCAAATGAAAGTTATTTCTGTTATTCACTCTTTTTAACAATTATATATTAGGTACCTTCCTATTTAACTTTTAACTGTGTTCTTCCCACCTACTCACTCCCCTTGGCAAATATTTCTAAAAGCATGGTCCTATTAATTTGAAAGCATCATACATACTACATCCATTAGGAAGCAGGCAAAATTCTTAAATTTGACACACTTAAAACTCAAAGATTATAATGGAATAGGTCACTGATGCAATTGTATTCTCTTACAAAATTGAAATCCCTTAATCATCATATTAGAAACGTATCACTTCTACGAACAGCGTGATGGTATGATGTCCGATGATATATAGAATTTAATTATAAAACTTTTATCACAACATGCAAATACCAAATCACAACCGTGTTCAGTTTTTAAGGATATGGTTCTTGTCATAGCAAGCAAACAGTAAGTCTTTTGGCTATAAAGGCATTTTCCATCCACAGCCTCAATACTTAACTCCAAATACCTCCATCCGAAAAAAGGGTCCAATTAAACACACAGTTCTTTTGAAAATCAGCCTAATTAGAGATACTGGGGGATTACTGCCAAGAAATCAGATTGCTTTACTTTCAAGTTTTATAGAATCCATATGCTTGATAAGGTTATATAATGCTGATATGTTTATCAGGTATTTCAATTCTCTGAATTGCAAAGAAGATTGTAGCTCAACCATGTGGACTTTGCCACTTAACTGATTTTAGTTATGCAAATATTAACTATATGTTGCTGCTCATGAACTAGTCTACTTGAAACTCTTGTTTCCTGCACAATTATGCCATAGCGTTGGTGTAGTGATAATGTTGGTATAATAAGAATAATAAGAATCATCATTGTTAAGTTCTACCTTTGTGGAAAGGCACTAAAAGTTCTTAAGCTAAGAAAACAAAGATAGTACAGTTGACCTTTGAACAATATGGGGGTTAGGGGCACTCTTTCCCAAGCAGTAAAAATCAGTGCATCACTTTTGAGTCTCCCAATACTTACCTACTAATATACTATGGTTGACTAGAAGCCTTACCAATATAAATTTGGTTAACACAGATTTTGTATGTTATATGTAATACATACTGCATTCATAAAATAACCCAAGCTAGAGAAAACATAATTAAGAAAATCATAAGGAAAAGAAAATATATTTAAAATATGGTGGTGTATTTATTTTTCAAAAAATAGGGGGATACCTGGGTGGCTGAATCGGTTAAGCGTCCAACTTCAGCTCAGGACTTGACCTCGCGGTTCGTGAGTTCAAGCCCCATGTCGGGCTCTGTACTGACAGCTCAGAGCCTGGAGCCTTTTTCAGATTTTGTGTCTCCCTCTCTCTCTGCCCCCTCCCCATTCACACTCTGTCTGTCTGTCTGTATCTCTCAAAAATAAATAAACATTAAAAAATATAGGGTATTGGGTGCCTGGGTGACTTAGTGGGTTAACTGTCCAACTCTTGATTTCAGCTCAGGTCATGATCTCACAGTTCATGAGATTGAGCCCTGCTTCAATGCAGAGTCTGCTTGGGATTCCCTCTCTCCCTCTCTTTATACCCCTCTCCCACTTGTGCATGTGCACTTTCTCTCTCTCAAAATAAATAATTTTAAAAAATAGGGTATAAGTGGACTTGTGCAGTTCAAACGTGTGTCGTTCAAGGGTCAACTGCACATGCAGAGAATACAACCACTCTTCTGAATCTATTTAACATATTTACAGATAAAAGGGTTAGAGATTTACTGCTGATATGCTGGCCCTACGTGGCACAGTCTGACTGAGGTAAATAATAATAATTAATAATAGAAATAATGATAACAATAACAGCAGCTACCATTTACTAACGCCATGCTATGCACTCGGTGTTATACTCACTGTCAGTGAATTTTCACAATACCTTTATGAGATAACATGAATATGTTTATATAGAGATGCTTTAAGATAGTGCAGACTTCATGGCCATCTTGAGAAATGTCAGAATGAATGGAAGTTGTAGTCAAGTTACCCGTCTGGTGAAACTGGACTTAAATCTAAATGAAGTACAGCACATGTATGATCATAATGTATTTGGAAAAGGATGACAGGTGTGGGTTTAGAAGAAAAATCATTTTATCTGTCTGGGGTTATAATGTGATGAGGCTAACATTATTACAAATATTATAGTCAAATGGTCAAGCAAATATAGAGGAAAATCGAACCTAGAATGTTACACTCTTAGTAATTCCAACATTTAATTGTTAAAGTTAATAAAGGATTTTTTTTACTCATTTGAGATGCAGAAGAGAATTGAAAACCATAAACTCCTTAAGAAAAGTTCATGTACTAGTTTGTATGCCCAAAGAATAGTGGTAGCTAGTTGTATTTTGTTTTTTTAGGGTGGAAGGACTAAAGTAGTGGCAGAAAATTTACTGAGAGTTTGAGTTAGCTATAGTGATCAGCACTGGCCTCATCTGTTGTCCGCGGTGTATTATAGCTGTATTAGTGTTTAGTATGCATGTATTTATATATGTGTGTAAAAGACCATTTAATTCAAAACATATTTTAAATAGTTTTTTTCAATACTGACTGTTTTGATAATACAAGTTTCCCTATTTCCTCCTCATATTCGGAAGTCAGCAGCCCTATTTTAACTTCCTGCAAAGAACATGAGATGCCGACTTTCCAAAGAAAAACAGCAATTCTGGACTATTCACAGACTTTCATTTTGTATGAAATGGAAGTTTTTCAATAACAATGAAATTCATTTCCTTGCAAAGAAAAATGGATGCAAGTATGACTTCATGTAGGAACAGCATGGATATCTCTATCTAGTCCAAGCCATGTAGTGTGTTTTCAGGGAAGTCTATGAATATATAAACTTCTTAATAGCCTGGTTGATAATTTGTAAAACCTGTACTTTTAAAGTCAGTTTTGCCTTGAGCCACTATTTCAAATATAATCACAAAATTCTTTTATTACTATATAATTTGAACAATGCTAAATATACCGGAACCAAAATATTCTGTTATATTTTGACTGACTGTGTGAGTAATAAAGAAATAGTTTTACAGTTATTCTTAGGGGGTAAAATGTGTATTTCATTTACTCCTGAAGCAAATATCTAATCAACAAAAAGCACTAGTGGTACCTTTCCATCGACAAAAGGAGAGAGGAATAATAATTTTCCGTAACGTCGTGTCTTCAAACTCTCCAAATGACCACAGTAGTATAAAATGGCAATGATGTAATTCAGTGAGCTACAGAAATCAACTGTAAACTCACTTGTAGAAAGGTCTTCATTAGAAAACAACTATGATATTTGTTCTAAAAGAATGACTGATTTCCTAATTAGCCCAGTTTAAAAAGGACTTGTTTTGACAGATAATGTGACCATATTTCTCAATTTCCCATGTCATTAATTTTTGTATTCTTGAAACAGCAAACATTAGTTGAAAAACTCTATACTGTGTAAAAAAATGTAAGTAAAAAACAATAAAACATCATCGCTTCCTTCAGTGGGCTTACATTTGAAAGGAAAAATGCAGACTTGAAATAAAGGTCAAATAAATATGATTAACCTCAACAGAGCACACGGGTTTCATTCAAATGGCACCAAGAAGTCACAAGGTGGTTATGGATGCTTTGCCTTTTCAGGTAAGCCCATGTAGGTGGCAGAAGACATCAAGTAAATGTCAAATGAAGAGCCAATTTTGATGGCTCAGGCTGTGCCTCTCTGTAAGTAACTGAACTCGGCTATAGCAAGCTAGTAAATCATTTAATAGCCAGTTCGAAGGTGGAAAACATACCGTAAGTGCACTAAAAATTCATCAGTGTAATTTTCAATTAAAGTCATGTTTGGGGCACCTGGGTAACTCGGTTGAGCGTCTGACTTTGGCTCAGGTCATGATCTTGCAGTTTGTGGGTTCCAGTCCCATGTGGGGCTCTGTGCTGACAGTTTAGAGCCTGGAGCCTTCGTTGGATTCTGTCTCCCTCTCTCGCTGCCCTCCCCCAATCACGCTCTGTCTCTCTCTCTCTCTCAAAAATAAACATTAAAAAATTTCTTTTTATTTATATACTTTTAATGTTTGTTTATGTTCGAGAGAGAGACAGACAGAACATGACTGGGGGAGGGGCAGAGAGGGAGACACAGAATCTGACTCAGGCTTCAGGCTCTGAGTTGTCAGCACAGAGCCTGAGGCGGGGCTTGAACCCAAGAACTGTGAGATCATGACCTGAGCTGAAGTCAGTCGCTCAACCAACTGAGCCACTCAGGTGCCCCCCCCCCCCAAATTTTCTTTTTCAAAGTCATATTTTACTCAATTTATTTTCATTGGAATCCATAGTTACTTCTACTATCTCTAAAACCCATATAATAATGGTATAAAACTGTGCCTACCACATAGTTCTCAAAACAAACGTTTGTTGAAAAACCTATCATTGATACAACAAAACACCCCACTTTGAGAAAGCATTTGCTCAAATTGTTTCTTCATATTAAGGTTAACTATATGCACCCATATATTTTTGACAAGTTAGCAGGAATAAGCAAGAAAACAAATATGTATGCATTTATTTGATCATATTAAATAGAGAAGTACAATGTATTAAGAGAGAAGTCATTAAAAAAAAAAAAAAATACAGGGGCGCCTGGGTGGCTCAGTCGGTTGAGCGTCCAACTTCAGCTCAGGTCACAATCTCACGGTTCGTGAGTTCGAGCCCCGCGTCAGGCTCTGGGCTGATGGCTCAGAGCCTGGAGCCTGCTTCCGATTCTGTGTCTCCCTCTCTCTCTGCCCCTCCCCCGTTCATGCTCTGTCTTTCTCTGTCTCAAAAATAAATAAACATTAAAAAAAAATTTAAAAAAACCCACAAGTGTTTAAAAGAAGCACTATACAAATGACAAAATTTTCTGTTTGGCACGCTCACTTAGGAAATTATGTTTTCTACAAGTATAGACATATAGATAGTCATTTGTGTTCTGTTTAGTGGTTTTAAATGGAACTTTTAAAAGGAAACTCGAAGACACCTGCTATGGGGAAAGACAGACTGGTTACTAATAATGCTACAAATTAGAAGTCATCATTACTCACAGAGAACACATAAAAATAACAAAAATCTGATTGTCCTACTATATAAATAGTATTTTAATGGCCATGCATTGCTAATCTCCTCTCCCACAAGTAATAATAGTACACATCTATTATTCCTTAGTAGATTAGAAATACATTTCAGTTTGCAATGTAATGTGAAATTGTAAGTATAAATTGAAATATAATTGAAATTATAAATTGAAATTTTCAACTGGAAGTAGTAAAGAAACATCATGTACCTGATGTAGTCCTTACAAACTGTAATTAGATAACTAGCATGAAAAAATAAATCTCCCTGTTTAGGTATAACCTTGATAATAGAAAATAATTAGGTAGATAATATATTAACCTAAAGTCTAAAGTTATAAGCTTGAAATATTATTTGCTCGAACTTAATGAGTACAATTGTTGGTGTAATCATTAAAAAATCTTTATGTTATGCATTTTGCTATTTTCAATTTTTTCAAGTGCAGATTACATATCAAAATTACACTAAACTTCTTAAAAGTTCAAGACTATGTGTTTATTCAGAATAAATAAAATTTCTAAAGTCAGAGAAAAACAAATACCATATGACTTCACTTAGACGAAGAATCTAAAAAACAAAACAAATGAAGGAGAAACAGACCCATAAATAGAAAACAAAGTGATGTTTGCTAGATTGTGGAGGATGAGGGGGAAAACAAAATGGGTGAAGGAGGGTGGGAGGTCCAGGCTTCTGTTATGGAATGAATAAGTCATGGGGACAAAAGGTACAGCATAGGGAATACAGTACTGGAATAGTGTTGTATAGTGACAGATGGTAGCTATACTTGTGAGAACAGCATCAAGTATAGAGTTGTCACATCACTATGATGTACACCTGAAACCTGTGTGTCAAGTATACTTCCATTAAAAAAACAAATATTCCAAAACTGGCTTATTAGATACAAGATCTTAGCATAGACATGTTGGCATGTAAACACCAACACCACAATACTGTCATAAACAGAATTTTAATCTGGTGACTAACTCAGCGTTTCCTGTATGAGCCATTTCACAACAATCAGTTACAAAGCTGATCTAACTCTTCAGCAGTATTTACCGATTATCAAAGCATAACTGTGAACTGGAATGGAGGGATTTAATCAAAGAAAAAATGAGATTCTCTGCTTTTATGAGCTCCAGTATGGAGCTAGGACCACAAGTGAGTTCGATAAGATGTAATTCACAAAACAGAATCACGAAGAATTACAGAAACAATATTCCTTTCTTCAATTAACTAAAATTTAATACCTAGGAAGGATACTGGTCTAACTCCTATGGTTTCCTTATAGGGTCAATGAGTCCTGATTACGCTGGGCATATTCATCCTGTCTTTCCATCTGCAAATTCCCTAAACTAAAAGGAGGTCAAAAATCACCTTTCTTCATAAATTTAGCTTAGTATGCACTTTTCTAATGAACTTAGCCATCATCTCAGCTAGTTGAAATTGTATAGCTTAAACAATTGAGTTCACTGGCACGTACTTTGGGTATATTTTATATTCTGTAAGTCAACACAAATTAAAAAATATAGAATTACATTTATTAACTCTAAAAATATAATGATGTTGAATGTAATCAAGTAATTACAATCAAATAATCAGACCATCAAGTAATGCAAAAATAAAGTGTTTACTAAATGATTTTTAAAATAATAAGAAAAAAATCTAGTCACAGTCATAACAAAAGAAAAAAAAAGAACAAATCCTGACAAACTTTTCTATGTACTAATATACTAACAAGTACGTTCTTTATAAACTTGTTAGACTTGCAAAATTTCATTGTCATGTTTACATTTACCTTTCCCATCTTTTACTCTTCCTATCTCCACCTCCCCACTCCCATTAACGTTAGACAAATATCTATCTGCCTCAAATCATGTTTGAGGAAGTCCATTCCCAAGCCCAAGCCCAAAAAGAAAAGAAAGAAAAGAAAAGAAAAGAAAAGAAAAGAAAAGAAAAGAAAAGAAAACATTCTGAAGAAGTTGTTGAATAGATTTCATTTCTTTTAGACCCTCTGAGTCTTATTAATTTTGACTCTTCTTTTCCAAGAAGCACGTTAGTCATCCACTGAAAAGATCTGGCTGATGCTTCAATAAAATGCATAAAAGTTCACTGTTACTTTGATCTGCAGGCAAAGAATCATGATATCCTGGGACACATGGGTGATAGCCTTCCTTATGTAATTCTGATGAACTGCATCAAAGTTCCATTCAGTTTGGGTTGCCTCAGTTGCACAGAAATGTAGACAGATTGGAAGGAGTTCAGAGAAAAAGCTCAAAATGACTAAGGGAATCAAGTCGCATTACAAACAGATTAGATTAAAAGGGGGAAAAAAAGGGATGAAGAGCTTGTTCTAGTGATAATAACTAAAGAGTTACATGAAGATATTCAGAAACTTGATTTAAATGCTATTTAACCAAAGAATTAGCCAATTTGGTACTAAGATCAATAGTATATAGAGAAATATCTCAAATGTAAACAAGGTGATTTTAGATTTTAATAGCCAGTTCTGAGAAGGTGAGTTAATCAGCCTCACAAATATGTACAAAAGAACACGCACCTATCTGACTAAACAAGAACATATTGATCCAAGAAACACTTACTACGTTGAAATGCATTCTTCAATCAATAATTATTCCAAACTGATTTTTTTTATCATTTAAAAATTTTTTAATGTTTATTTATCTTTGAGAGAGAAAGAGAGCAAGCACATGTGCACGAGCTGGGGAGGGACAGAGAGAGAGGGGGAGACACAGAGTCCGAAGCAGGCTCCAGGCTCTGAGCTGTCAGCACAGAGCCCGATGTGGGGCTCCAACTCAGGAGCCGTGAGATCATGACCTGAGTTGAGGTTGGATGCTTAACTGACTGAACCTCCCAAACTGATTTTTAACAGTAAAAAGTAAATGACAGAAATTAAATGGTCTACAGAAAGAGAGTAAATTGACTAAAACAAGTACACTTACAATAATTCTTTTAATGTACCATGCACTATACTAAGAACTTTACATCACTCTGTGAGATGATGATGATGTCAATGATGATGATGATGATGATGATGATGATGATGATTCCTACTTTACTGTTGATGGAACCAAGCAAATAGGAGGGCAGATAACATACCAAGGTCACACAGCTTGTTAATGACTTAGCCACTGTAGGTTCCAGTTTCTGTGCCTGAATCCTGTAGCTCCTTGAGTCTCTGATGGTCTCTTCCTATCTAAATATATCAACCACATCAACTCACTTCAAAGTAAGTATCCTCACATCTGAATATCAAGGTAGTGGGATGCTGCAGATCTATGCCATATAAGATAGCCGACAAAATAGTAACAGGTGATTCCAGAGTGCTTGAAATGTTTATTTCCAATGATGTGCTGTAATTGTGAAATATATAATAATCTTCAATGATTTTGAGAAAAAATACAAAATATCTCATTCATATTGATACTGTTTTATGTCAAATAAAAATTTTTTTGAGATATCGGGTTCCATGAAATCTACACTTTTTAAATGGAGCTATATAGAAAATTTTAAATGTATATGTGCTTCACCTGTATGACTCATTGCATTTCTATTAGACAGTACTCTTTAGATGAATTCCATGGTCTTTTCTATTCCAAGTCTCTATAATTCTGTGCAAATGCTGTAAAATAAGGTTTTGGAAAACCTGTCCAAACAGGATTTTAATTATTATGACTGATTCTATTGATAAACCTGAAGAAAAAAATAAGTTATTAATAAATGAATATCTATTCTAATTATCATTGCATTTCTTCTGTTAGTGCTCAGTGCATCTCTAGCAAAATTAAGTACATTTTGGGGGCATCTGGGTGGCTCAGGTCATGATCTCATGGTTCATGAGTTTGAGCCCTGCATCGGGCTCTATGCTGACAGTTCAGAGATTGGAGCCTGCTTCAGATTCTGTGTCTCCCCATCTCTCTGCCCCTCCCCTAATCATGCTCTGTCTCTCTCTCTCTCTCTCAAAAAATAAACATTAAAAAAACTTTTTTAAACAATGAAGTGGATTTTCTTTAAAGATTGGCATGTTTTGAAATTTCACATTCTAATAGGTAACAAAAGCGTTTTTTATTTGTTATGCTAATTTTTGACCTAGCAATTAAAAAAAAATGTAAATTGAGTATAATCCAAGACAGCAGTTTAGAAATGATGTTAAACTGCTTAGTAAAAGCCTGGTTAGGGTCTTCACGTAGCCCTGAATTTCTTCTACCTATTAATACTTACAATTGGAAAATGCCTCAAACTTTAAATATACAATATTTTAATACAACAATTTTACTTTGATGGTCAGTTTGTGAAATGCCAAAGGATAATAGGAATTTAAATCTGTCATCTTAAAAACCATATCTAAACTTCATTAATTCTAGAAAATTGAGAATCAGTTTGAATTTGTAATTGTCAGTGAATTTGAAAGACTTAAGGTGCTGAATTTCAAATGTGTTATTTTTTGTTGCTAATCAGCATACTATTTTAGTTACCCTTGTATCCTAATGTACCTTCAAAACACCCTAGGGGCACCTGCGTGGCTCAGCCAGTTAAGCATCAGACTTTGGCTGCTGTCATGATCTCGCGGTCTGTTGGTTAGAGCTCCAGGTCGGGCTCTGTGCTGACAGCTCAGAGCCTAGAGCCTGCTTTGGATTCTGTGTCTCCTCTCTCTCTGTCCCTCCCACTCACACTCTGTGTCTCTCTCAAAAATAAACATTAAAAAAAATAACACCCTAGAATGCATATTAAATATTATGTTCATGTTTATAAGTAAATCCCAACTTAAATTGGTATTTATGAGCCTTGAACAATATGGTAATTGAGTTCTGTTTAATTTTTAAAGTCATAATTTTCTATTAAATATTTTCTCATACAGGGATATTTTAATCATGAAAACTAAAACAATTATTTTTTATTACAATGTTAAAGGAAAATAAGAACCCAAGCTTAAACATAATGAAAATGAATACTATCAATAAACTATGTAGTGTGTTCTCTTTTTACTCATTTCGCACATTAAATCAAAATTTATTCACGTCTAGCTATTCACCTTACAAAAGAAAATAAATCAAACATCGTCAAAGTGACATAATGTTTTGATGAATATGACAGGTGACATCTGATTCATTGTAGTTTATATATAACAAGGGCACCCTACCTGTCAGTTATCTTTCATTCATGAGATATAATAATTTTCCATGATTGCAATATGAAAAAAAAGAAAAGGGAATATTTATTTGTTAGCAAAATTACGCTAAAGGTTTTATTGAATGTCAGCTAGATTCAGCCAAAATTTGAAATATGTACCTTATTAGTTTGCCTAGAAATATAAAGTTAAATATAATGGAATTTTAGATTTATTCTCAGAAATAGTATTACTTTTATCTTTTTTAAACCTTAATTAAAAACTAGAAATACCCTTGATGGTTGCCAAAGGGAAGAGACGGGTGGGCAAAATGGGTGAAGATACAGGCTTCTAGTTACTGAATGAATAAATCAGGGGACTAAAAGGTACAGCATAGGGAATATAGGCAATGATACTGTAATAGTATTGCATAGTGACAGGCGGGAGGTACACTTGCGGTGACCATAAGCATAACATACAGAGATGTTGAATCACTGTGCTGTATACCTGAAACTAATGTATCATTGTGTGTCAACTATACTCAGGAAAATGTCCTCTAAATACCCTAGAGATCCATATTGCCATATTGCCTAGAATATCTGGATGCTGGTATATTTGAGGACTTCTAAAGAGTAAAAACCTAAATATTTAAAATCAGTAATATGTTTCTAGGATGGTAACTTCCAACTACCTTAGAAGTTTTGGACTACTATTCAGTCTGTAAAAAGTTTTAAACAACAGGCCACATACATGGACACTTTTAACACACTAAAATTGACCTTAAACCCCAATGACATTTGTTAATCCTTTAATGTATAGGTTCTCCTTCCATCTCTCCTTTTTCTCTTCATTACAGTTAATTTGTTGATGAACTTGGGTCACTTTCTCACACAATATTTTAAAGTCAGACTTGTTCAAAATATCCTCATGGTATTCTTATTATTTGGTTTTATATTTCCTTAAAAATGCTAGTTAGATCTAGATATTTGTTCAGATTCAGGTTTGAGATTTGGGACAAGAATACTTCATTCATGTTGTTTTGTTATAAAAGTTTACCCTTTACTTCATGTAACATGTTTAAATAATTAACTCAGGTATCTGAAAGAAGTTAATGTCCTAGTGATACTGGAATATCCCTTTACCAATAAAAATAGAGACACTTTAAATACTATTTTTATTGACTTGTTAAAATATGTGCCACAGAGAATCCTATGAATAGGTATATACTTTTACCTTTGTAAGATATGAAAGGCCTTGATTACTTTAAGCCAAGTTACTGTGATATGATTATAAGTAGTTGTATTTTTTTAAGTTTTATTTATTTATTTTGAGAGAGAGAGAGAGAGCCTGAGTAGGGGTGGGGGAGGTAGAGAGAGAAGGAGATAGAGAGAATCCCATGCTGATAGCACAGAGCCCGATGCGGGGGCTCGATCCCATAAACTGTGAGATCATGACCTGAATAGAAATCAAGAGTTGGACACTTAACCAACTGAGCCACCCAGGCACCCCATGATGTAGTTTTTGATAGTAGTTTGGGTGGTAGTTACTGGTAAATAGAGGTCAGAGAAGGAAAAGATATATGGGAATAGATTACAAGCGGTATTTGATTAAAATACTTAGAATCCCAGCATATTTATTTTTATATTTGCTATGTTATTGGAGTATTCCTTTTCAGGTAACAAGTATTAGTTACATTTCTACAATGTTCCAGAGACAGTTCTGGGGTATCTGGGGTATAGGATATACCAGTGAACAGAATGATAAAAACCCCTAACCTCATTGAGTTAGACTATATATATATATGTATATGTATATGTATATATATATATATATCTCCTTAAATTCAATCAGCAGGTTCTTCTAAATACCCTTCATTCATGGCTATGACTCTATTTATGATGTTATGAAAAATACTCATGTCTTAATTTATGCTTTTATTTTATTCTTCCCAACCCTAACAGAGGCACCAAGATGTGTATGCGGAAAGAAAGTAGCCCAATGGGGCAGAGATCCTTTTTAGACCCTTTGGTAAGAGAGAAGCTCTTAGTAACTGGAAATTTTGCTTCCATAGTATTGGTCCCTCAAGTGGAGGATTTACTAATTTTCAGTAATTATTCAAATTTTCAAAATGCATTAGTCTGGACAAAACTTTAGCGTACTGTTATATTCTAAAACATTCTCAATCTACAAATTTTTGCTAGTGCCCTTATGAATGAAATGCAATAGAATCTACCAGAGGGTGCAGATGATAGATATATTGAAATTGAACATGTTATGGACTTTCTTGTTTGGTGAATAATTTATATTTCAATTTTTAACTAAATTTTAATGGCTTGGAACCATCTCGCATGAGGCTTCATGACATATTGATTTAATATATTTAACTTTCACCTTTAGAGGTTTGGGTTTAATCTGGCTTTGACCTCAAACTGAATGAATTTAATGGCTTCAATTTAGCCCATTTGTCCACATCACTGGACTACAAATTTCTGGTAATAACACAGACTTGGAAGCCTTTGCTTAGGAGAACCCTGGGATCTGTACAGGGATGCTAAACAGCAGGCTAATATTTGGCCTAGTCACTTGGCTGCCAACAGTACCATTAATTTCTTATTTTCATAAACATAATTTTCCACAAAATTTACTACAAAAAAGATAAAATATGCTTCAGCGAAAAAGACCACTCATAAATTCTAACGAACAGAAGATTAGGGGTATCCTGTCTGTATAGAGTAAGAAGATTCCAATCTTACAAATAATTCTGACACCAACTGAGTCTAGGATAAATGTCCATGTAACTGAGATACCTGGGTTTTGTTTACATTATCTGGATAATTTCTTCAGTTCTTCTCTTGAGAAACAATTACCTTCGTGGCCAGCTGATCTTAAGTATACTTTCACACAGCTTTTCATAACCACAGAAGTACTTAAACTTGTGTTAGAGCCTTCTTTCCTGTGTGGCATCTCATAGTGTCAAGAGTACAGTGAAAACGAGTGAGTACAAAGAATACACATCTCATCCACAGAATATCCCTCCATATTAAAAGGCAAAATCTGGCTTTTATTTTGGTATGCTTATGCAATGTTTATAAAATCTGGCCTTTATATGACAAAAGTTTCTTGTTTATTGCTAACTTTTTTGTTTGTTTTTGGAGAAAGGAAAATTCTCTAGAAGGTAACAAAAGTGGAGATTTCTATGCAGGCTTGTAACAGTATCATTGCAAAAAAAGAATCACACTGAATAACAATTCAGTATATTTTAATTTGGCCTTTTCATAACCATTTTTCTCTTTAAAGTAAACGAAGTATTCACTTAAGATTTTTTTTGGTGCCTAGACTGTGTGTTCTAGAGACATTTTATAACTAATGAGCTGACTATACTTAAAATAACCATGTTATAATAAACAGCTTGCTCCGGGATCTTAAAAAACATTGTCTGAGTGTTAATAACAGATTTTGAATACAAAGTTATGTGATGTTTAAAGAATAACTTAAATAAAATTTAAGATTTATAATACATACTCTTTTCCGCATCTTTCTTTATCGATTCTCCACTTAGAGGAAAATGGACAAGATATTTCACAGCATCTTCATACCTGGTCTTATCATATAACATGGAAACAGCACAATATAAAAGGGTTTTGGATGTAGATTTAGACTGTCATCCTATAGAATCTATACAAACTGTAGAAGCAGTTACTCTGTGTGTATGTGTTCATGTGCATGTATCTAGTTACTGTAAAGGAGTCAAATAAGACTCTCAGTCTAGTATAATTCTTTCACCTGTCCTCTTTATGAATATCAATGTGGTAATAAACAACAAAATCAGATTAATAATATGTATTTAATTCTATTATTTCTACTATTAATCATTATCTTCTACAATAATTACAACTTGCTTTTAAAACAACTGAATCAACTACTTGGATTATGAACATCTTTAGAACTATGATAGTCATTAACAAATAGTCAATTAACTCAATAATTCTGAGAAAGTGCTAGAAATAGTTAAGTATAATTTTTTTTCTTATCATCTTTAAATTAGGTAACAGAAAGTAGTCACCACCAAAAATTTTGTTGTAAAACAGTATTCATCCCAGCAATAATAAGGATTTTCTTGTGGATGTTAAGCTTATCAACAACTGTAAAAGTATACTTTTCTGTTTTCTGAGCATCACCTATTAAAATGTACCATAGTAGATACCTTGTGCCCTACAGGTGGCAGGCCTTGCCAGCAGACATTGTGTTTCAGGGTAAGAGTGGCATAAGTAGCAGTTGAGTGACATTTGATGCACAGAGACCCATGAGAAAGCTCAAATTTATCTGTAGCCTTTTACAACAACAACAGAGCAAATACATCAAGAGGTTGATGAAATTTAGTATTTTCTAAAGCAAACAAATTGGTCAAATATCCATAGGGGTGCCTGGGTGGCTCAGTCGGTTAGATGTCCCACATTGGCTAGGCTAGGCGTCCTAGCTTGATTTCAGCTAGGGTCATGATCTTGCGGTTCACGAATTCAAGCCCCGCATTGAGCTCTACGCTGACAGCACGCTTGGAATTCTCTGTCCCCTCTCTCCGCCCCTCCTCCACTCGTGATCCTGTGCACATGCACGCTTTCCCTCTCTCTCTCTCTCTCTCTCTCTCTCTCTCTCTCTCAAAAATAAACTTTACAAAACAAAATCCATAAGTACATGCTGTCTATACTAAAGCATATTTGTGGGCATGGGAGGTAAACTATAGCTTGTGCATACCCAAACATTCTCTATATTTGCGAGTCTTCACGAGGTTTTCCATTTGAGTTACTATAATAGATTCCTTGTGCCAAACATTTCTTCAGAAGAAGGAAAGGATGGAGGGCAAAAAAAGAGACGGTAGCTAAGCAGTTATTTAAAAAGTAAACAGATAAACATTTTTTGCACAACCACTGAATGTGCCAGCAAGCATTAATCCATATTTAATGGATAATATAATTGATCTAAATAATTTAAATAAGGTATGCAAGCAATTTTTATTTTCTTAGACAAAAAAATAAGCAAATATTTGAAATAAATAGCTTTCCTTTCCTACAGTAAGAATCCTGCACATCCAGAATGTTTTTATAATGAACTCTTTATATGCCCTAAATATATAAACTAGAAATGCCTCCTAAAATCAGGAACTCATCTCCAATATATCCAATCAGAAAGACATTTTAATGAAGTTTTTTTTTTCATTTCCCACAAAGATGAAACACAGTGTGTAAGAATCAGTCTCCAGTGTTGCAAATAGTAACTGCACTTAATTCACATACAAAAACAATAATTTCAGGAAATTTATTCTATGAATAAAAGATAGGAAACATAAATATCTATGAATGGAAAAACACAAAAAGTTCAAACTTCTTCATTATTATCCTAATATTCTAAAGGTAGACTTATGAAAGTCACTTCAAACTACATAATGGATAAGACACAGAAATGAATAAGAAAATAGTGATCTTTTAGAAACATGGGATTTATTCTTCATTGGCAAATGAGACTACATTTAAGAACTTAGAATTCTCCAAAATTCACATATTAAGTTTTAAATTTGTAGAAATCCTTAAAAATACTCTTGTATAGTGAACATCCATAGAAAATATTTTACTACGGTCAATATCTATGTATGTGTATATGTCGGAATTAAAAATCTCTAATAATATTTAGAGGTCAAGAGATTCTGTCAATTCAGTTCAAAGGTAACCCAAGGCATAGATAACCAAGGCATAGATAAATCAATACTTAAGAACAAATATTGTAGTTTTCACCTACTATGTGATCAATAAATATCTGTCACATAAATATTCCCAGATTAAATAAGATTTATCTATAATATATACTGAATATTCCAACACTGGACTTACATGAAAGGACAACTTAATTAGCCTTAATTATCAAGGACAGCCAGATCTGCTTGGCATTTGGATATTTGCCCAGTGGTCTGCTGAACTCAGGTGCATAACCCCAGTTGAGGGATCATGTCATAGTACCATCTGTTTCTGATTCTGCCCAGATTTTTCTGCCCCTTGTGCTCTACTTGCTCAAATATTGCTGCTTGGTTTATGGATGTAGGGTCATCTTAGACAAAACTGTGAAGTGGATGATGTCTCTCATTGGCAGTCTCACATTTATCCTTTAACCTCCTGCAACCTCCTAGAAGTCCTATGACCTGTTCCCCAAGTACTCACATGCTGTCCAAAGTCTTACACCACAGCATACCGTCTAAAGCTTGCCACTGGTCTCAACTCCTCAACCTCAAAATTATTCCTTCAGGGCTATCTCAGTCAGCATTTTTAGTTGTTAGCAATGGACACCAAACATGCTTATTCTAAGGAAAAGAATACTGAAAGGGAGCATTCTGAAAGTTAAAAAAAAAAAAATTCAGGAGGAATTGGAAAGAGGAGTTGAGTTCTGGATTGAATAAAAAGGCAACAGGGTGGCCAAAGGATCTAGGCAGCAAGCTCAGAGATTGTTGTAAGTAGGTCAAAGTTCATTTCAACATAAACACTTTAGACAGTTTGTCTGAGATATAAATATCAAGTAGTCTTAACAAAAAGATCCAGAAAGTTACCAAAACCCTTCCCTCCAGCTACTTTTGTTCACAAATACTACTTGTTTATTTTAAGATACAGGTGATGATAGCTATTACATAGTTACAGAAATTGGAAATTTATAATAAGAGAATTATCTATAAAAACCTCTGTGAAAGTGTTTCTCTGAGTCTGATTTGAGATAAGATCAAGCCTAAGTCCATGGTAAATCCAGGTATCATGTGGCCAATATAATTTCCAAAGAGTCTTTAAGTCATTCTTGACCACATAATCCACATGATTCAAGTTTTCACGCCCAATAACTGACAGGAGAGAAAGACTTCAAGTATGAGTGGTGAATGATTTTTTTGTTTTGTTTTTAGGACAAGAGGAATAAAAAGTGATAGCAATAGAGAATTTATAGTACAAGAATATATGACAAAAAAATCAAGGAAAAAAAAAGTGAAACACCTTTTGGTAGGAACTGTCATGACTATTGTTGAGAATGCAAACTGGTATAGCCACTGTGGAAAACAGTATGGAGGTTTCTCAAAAAAATAACAATAGAACTATCCTATGATCTAGCAACTGCACTACTGGATTCCACAAAGCACAACAATATCCATATCATAGGATTCACAAAAGAAGAAGGGTAGGAAAAAGGGGGAAGAAGTTTTATTTAAACAAATTATAGCTGAGAACTTCCCTAATCTGGGAAAGGAAACAGCCATTCAAGTCTAAGATTCACAGAGAACTCCCCTCAAAATCAACAAAAGAAGGTCAACACCAAGACATATCAGAGTAAAATTTGCAAAATACAAAGACAAAGAGAGAATTCTGAAAGCAGGTAGAGGCAAAGGTCCTTAATCTACAAGGGGAGACACATAAGAGTAGCAGCAGACCTGTCCAAAGAAAGCTGGCAGGACAGAAGGGATTGGCATGATATATTGAACACGCAAAATGAGAAAAATATGCAGCCAGGAACACTATATCTAACAAGGCTGTCATTCAGAATAAAAGAATAGCTAAAGGATTTCTAAGAGAAGCAAAAACTAAAGGAGTTAGTGAACAGTAAACTAGTGCTGCAGGAATTATTAAAGGGGATCATTTGAGTGGGAGAGAACAAGAGCAACAAAAACTAAAAAGGAACAGTCAATGTACAGTAACAGCGACCCCACAGGTAATACTATGGTGTTAAATTCATATCTATCAATAATTACTCTGAATGTAAGTGGACTAAATTCTCCAATCTAAAGGCATAGGGCATCAGAAAGGATTTAAAAAACAAAACAACAACAACAACAACAAACAAGACCCATCATTATGCTGCTTATTATAAGAGAGTCATTTTAGACCCAAAGACACCTCCAGATTGAAAGTGAGGAGGTAGAGAACAATTTATCATGTTAACAAACATCAAAAGAAAGCTAGAATAGCTATACTTAGAGCAGATAAACTAGATTTTAAATGAAACACTGTAATAAGAGATGAAGAAGGGGCGCCTGGGTGGCTCAGTCGGTTAAGCGTCCGACTTCAGCTCAGGTCACGATCTCACGGTCCATGAGTTTAAGCCCCGCGTCGGGCTCTGGGCTGATGGCTCAGAGCCTGGAGCCTGCTTCCGATTCTGTGTCTCCCTCTCTCTCTCTGCCCCTCCCCCGTTCATGCTGTGTCTCTCTCTGTCTCAAAAATAAACGTTAAAAAAAAAATAAAAAAAAAAAAAAGAGATGAAGAAGGGCATATATCATAATAAAGGGATCTATACAACAAGAAGATCTAATAACAGTAAATATTTATGTACATAACTTGCAAGCATCCAAACATATGAATCAGTTAATAAACTTAGGGGTGCCTGGATGGCTCAGTTGTTTGGGTGTCTGATTCTTATTTCACTCAGATCATGATACTAAGATCATGGGATCAAGCCCCATGTTGGGCTCTGTGCTCAGCACAGAGCCTGATTGATACTCTTTCTCTCTCTCCTCCTGCCCTTTTCCTTAGCTCGTGCTCTGTTTCTCACTTACAAAAAATTTAAAAAACATAACAAACTTAAAGAAACTCATTAATAGTAATACAATAATAGTAGGGGACTTTAACACCCCACTTACAACAATGGACAGGTCATCTAAGCGAAGATCAACAAGGAAATGAAGACTTTGAATGACACAGTGAACCAGAAGGACTTAACAGATATAGTCAGAACATTTCATCTTAAAGCAGTAGAATACACATTCTTCTCGAGTGCACATGGAACATTCTTTAGAATAGATCACATATTGGGTCACAAATCAGGCCTTAATCAGCACAAAAGGATTGAGATCATACCATGCATATTTTCAGACCACAACACTATAAAACGAAGTCAACCATAAAAAAAATTTGGAAAGACCACAAATACTTGGAGATTAAAGTACATTCTACTAAAAAATGATAGGGTTAACCAGGAAATTAAAGAATAAATAAAAAAAATACATAGAAACAAATGAAAAGGAAAATGCAACTCTCTAAAACCTTTGGGATTCAGTAAAGGTGTACTTTCCTCTAATTGGGAAGTATATTGCAATACAGGTCTTCCTCAAGAAGCAAGAAAAATCTCAAATAAACAACCTAACCTTACATCTAATGTATCTGAAAAAAGAACAGCAAATAAAGCCCGAAACCAGCAGAAGAAGGGAAAGTAATAAAGATTAGAGCAGAAATCTATGATATAGAAACAATACAAAACAAAACAAAACAAAACTAAACTAAACTAAACTAAACCCTCTGTAGAATAGAACAAAAGGCACTGGCTTGCACAAGGAATTAACAAAATTAATAAACCCCTAGCCAGACTTCTCAAAAAGAAAAAGTAAATGGCCCAAATGAATAAAATCATCAAAGAAGAAAGATCATGACACCTGAGAAATACAAACAATAACAAGAGAATATTATGAGCAATTATATGCCACCAAATTGGGCAATCTGGAAGAAATGGATAAATTCCTGGAAACATGTAAACTACTAAAACTGAAGCAGGAAGAAATAGAAAATTTAAATAAACCCCTAACCAGCAAAGAAATTGAATCAGTAACCAAAAATCTTTCAACAAAAAAGAGTCCAGGGCTGGATGGCATCCCAGGGGAATTCTACCAAACATTTAAAGAAGACTTAACACCTATTCTTCTGAAACTGTCCCCCACACAAAAAAATAAAATAAAATAAGTGGAAGGAAAACTTCCAAATTCACTGTATGAGACCAGAATTTCCTTAATTTCAAAACAAAGACCCCACTAAAAAGGAGAATTACAGACCAATATTCCTGATGAACATAAATGCAAAAATTCTCAACAAGATACTAGCAAATCAAATCCAACAGTACATTAAAAGAATTATTTGCCATGATCAAGTGGGATTTATTCCTGGCATGCAGGGCTGGTTCAATATTCACAAAACAATCAATATGATACACCACATTAATAAAAGAAAGAAAAAGCATCACGTGATCCTCTCAATATATGCAGAAAGAGCATTTGACAAAATACAGCATCTTTTTTTTTTTTTTGATAAAAACCCTCAAGAAAGTAGGGATAGAGGGAACATATCTCAACATCATAAAGGCCATATACAAAAGACCCACAGCTTACATCATCCTCAATGGGGGAAAACTGAGAGCTTTCCCCCTAAGGTCAGGAGCATGACAGGGATGTCCACACTCACCACTGTTGTTCAATTTAGTACTGGAAGTCCTAGCCTTAGCTATCAGACCACCAAAAGAAATAAAAGAATCCAAATTGACAAGGAAGAAGTCAAACTTTCACTCTTTGCAGATGACATAATACTCTGCATGGAAAATCCAAAAGATTCCACCCAAACACTGCTAGAACTGATACATGAATTCAGCAGTATAAAATCGATGTACAGAAGTTTGTTGTATTTCTATACACCAGTAATGAAGCAGAAGAAAGAGAAATCAAAAAAAAAAAATCCATCCCATTTACAATTATGCCCAAAACCATAAGATATTTAGGAATAAACCTAACCAAAGAGGTAAAAGATCTGTACTCTGAAAACCATAGAACACTGATGAAAGACACTGAATAAGACACAAAGAAATGGAAAAATTCCACGCTCATGGATTGTAAGAACAAATATCGTTAAAATGTCAATAATATGCAAAGGAATTCAATCCCTATCGAAATAATGCCATGATTTTTCACAGAGCTAGAATAGACAATTCTAAAATTTGTATGGACTCATAAAAGACCCCGAGTAGCCAAGGTAATGTTGGAAAAGAAAACCAAACCAGGAGGCATCACAATTCTGGACTTCAACCTGTATTACAAAGCTGTAATCATCAAGACAATATGGTACTAGCACAAAAATAGACACATAGGTTAATGGAACAGAATAGAGAACCCAGAAATGAGCCTACAACTCTATGGTCAGCTAATCTTTGATAAAGCAGGAAAAAAATATCAATGGGAAAAAGACAGTCTCTTCCACAAATAGTGTTTGGAAAACTGGACAGCGACATGCAGAAGAATGATACTGGACCACTTTCTTACACCATGCACAAAAATAAATTATAAATGGATGAAAGACCTAAATGGGAGACAGGAAACCATCAAAATCTTAGAGAAAAACACAGGGAGCAACCTCTTAGACTTGGCTGCAGCAACTTCTTACTAGACATGCCACCGGAGACAAGGGAAACAAAAGCAAAAATGAACTATCGGGACTTCATCAATATCATAAGCTTCTGCTCGGTGAAGGAAACAATCAACAGTATTAAATTGCAACTTGTGGAATGGGAGAGGATATTTGCAAATGACATATTGGATAAAGGGCTAGTATACAAAATCTATAAAGAATTTATCAAATTTAACACCCAAAAAACAAACAACCCAGGTAAGAAATGGGCAGAAAATATGAACAGACATTTCTCCAAAGACATACAAATGACTAACAGACACATGAAAAAAAAAAGTACTCAACATCATTCATCACCAGGGAAATACAGATCAAAACGACCGTGAGATACCACCTCACACCTGTCAGAATGGCTAAAATTAAGAACTCAAGAAACAACAGATACTGGCAAGGATGTGGAGAAAGGGGAACCCTCTTACACTGTTGGTGGGAATATAAACTTGTACAGCTACTCTGGAAAACCGTATGAAGGGTCCTCAGAAAGTTAAAAATAGCACTACCCTACAACCCAGCAGCTGCACTGGGTCTTTATCCCCAAAAAATACAAAAATACTGATTCGAAGGGGCACATACACTCCAGTGTTTACAACAGCACTATCAACAATAACCAAACGATGGAAAGATCTCAAATGTCCATTGACTGATGAGTGGATAAAGAAGTGGCGGTATATATACACAAGGAATATTACTCGGTGATCAAAAAGAATGAGATTTTGCCAGCTGCAATGACATGGATGGAAGTAGAGGGTATTATGCTAAGTGATATAGTCAGAGAAGGGCAAATACCATGTGATTTCATTCATATGTGGAACTCAAGAAACAAAACAAATGAACAAAGGGGAAAAAAAACAGGCAAACCAAAAAGGAGACTCTTAACTACAGAGAACGAACAGATGGTTACTTGAGAGGATGTTGGTGGGGGATGGGTGAAATAGGTGGTGGGAAGTAAAGGGTAGACTTATCATGATGAGCACTGATCAGTGTATAGAACCATTGAATTACTATATTGTACACCTGAACTAATATAGCACTGTATGTTAATACACTGGAATGAAAGTGAAAAGCTTAATAAGAAAAATAAAAGGAAAAAGTGGTCAGCTGCCCTAATAACCACGAAACTTTAGAGCACAATGAGTTTCCATTTAAACAACAGAGTTTGTATAGGTTTGAAAAACAAAATTGCTCATAGCTAACAGAATATGGAGAATTAGGCACTCCTGTGCAGGAATAAGTAGATGTACAAATGGCACAAGATTGCTGAGGACTATCAAACAACTTTCATCAGCATTTTTAAATGTAAAACTAATGAACCCAACAACTTAGAAGTCTAGGTATTTATCAGAAAATTATCATGGATGCGAACAAATATGTACTCACAAGTTTACCATTGCAGCATCTTGTATAAAAAGGTAAAATTTAAAACACTTTAGGTATCCAATGATTGGAACACTATGTAGTTGTCAAAAGTGATAGTACAGTTCAGGGGAAATGTTCAGAATGCATTAAAGGAAAAAAAAGCTGGTTATAAAAGTAGTAGTATATAATTTATGAAATAAACATATTACATGCATTGTATTAGTTTTTTACAGCTGCAGGAATAAGGCACCACAAAATGGATAGCTTAAACAACAGAAATTTATTTTGTCACAGTTTTGGAGATTAGAATTGCAAGATCAAGGTGCCGGCTGAATTGGTTCCTTCTGAGACACATGAGGGAAGTATCTGTCTCTCCAGGACTGTCTCCTTGGCTTTTAAGATGGCCATCTTTTCTCTGTGTCTTCACTCTATATATTTCTGTGTCCAAATTCCTTCTTATAAAGATACTAGTCATGTTGGAAAAGCACCCACCCTAGTGACCTAATTTTAACATAATGACCTCTGCAACAACCCTATCTCCACATACATTCTGTGGTACTTGGGACTATGACTTCAACATGAATGGAGGGGAGGGACGTAATTCAGCCAATAATATGAATATCCATATTTCAATGTGTTTTTAAAGATATCAGAATAGTATATGTGTATAAATGTGTATAAGTGGAGTGTGCATATGTGTGCAAGTGTCTGTGTGTGTATACATATATATATACACACATATATACATATGTATATATAAATATACAGTTTTTATATATAAATATATATATATTATATTTTTATTAATTATTAATTAATATTAAAATATTAGTATATAAGTATTTATATATATATAAAGAGAAGAGCAGGAATGCATATACAATCATTTCTGCTGAAACACTATATGTGTCTCTGAAAAACATTCTAAAACCTACACACTAAAAATAATGGGATTTATGACAAAATTAGTGATAGGAGCAATAAGCTTAAATCCTATGAAATTGTGTAACCAGAGCACCAATGAAAACAATACTAACCCTAATAAAAATATTTTAACAGTTAAATTTCTGTAGGCATTTTACTTAGATGTCACAGTAAGAAGATCCTTTGTGGTCTTAAAACTAGGGGTCTTGCTTCCTCCTTTGAAATAAAAACTCTGAAGGATATTTCCTTTTATTCTTTAACACAAGGATGCATCTTTACAATTTCTTTATTAGCACTTTCAGCTTCTCCAGGCATCTTAACACATTTGAAAGTGTAGTATTTTTTAAGCCTCTAAACCAGTCACTACTTCTACGAATGGAAGGCAGTTCCATTTTATTTTCAGCTCTTTTTAGAAGTTCTCTCTGTATTGTTAAACCTTTGCTGGCAAAAGTTTGCCTATGATCTCTTCAAAACATTAATAGACTGTTGGGAAATGTGGAGGCATGAACCAACAGGGCTTGGTCATTACACTATCACATCACGTCCTTTTTAAATAGATCAACTTTGGAATCAGTTTGCATTTTTAAAAAATGGCATACAGCACAAAGGACATTAATTCAAGATGTGAACAGTGTTTGTGGTAGACACCTATGGGGTTTTCTTCCTCCAACCACAGGGTTACTGTCAGCATCTGCAACTTCACACAATGTGACACTGATTTGAACACAGTGTTCCAAATGTGTGCATTTGAAATCTCAGACTATCCCCATTCCTTGGCATTGTTGGATTTGATGACCTCATTCTTTTTCCTGTGGCTGAAACTAAAATATAAACCGTTTCCAGCCATATGAATCAGAGAAGCAGAGGTCGTCCAGTTATAGGAGGAAACACAGGCTGAGGCCATGGGTAGAAATGAGGATAAAAGACAGAGAGACCTGATTGTATTTGAGTGTCTGGTTTCATATACTCCAAAGATCCTCCAGTTTCTGATTTTGTTTCTCTAAAACACTATACTATCTTTAAATAGATTCTTTTTTTTTCCCTGTGGTTATGCTGATTCAGATCAGATTTCTATCATTTACAACCAAAATAGTCCTAACCGATATATGATTACAGCTGAGTAGTGAGCTGATGTGTGACTCTGATCTCCTCATTATATCTTTCTTTATTTTCAAAAATTCTATGATAAACCTCTTTCCTTTTGTGAACAGACAAAATTATAAGTATTTGTAAAGTAAGCAGCGAAAGAAAAGTGCTCTATATTGATTATTTTATAATTTGGGCAGCTTTCAATAATGCAAAATGTGGTTGAAATTTAGACATTTACTACACTGTTTTTTTTTTTAATCTTTACATTTGCAATGACCACATTACCACTCTCTGTGACATTCACTGTCCCCCACAAGTTTCCCTGAATGCAGATGTGTGGCTATCTCTGACTAAAGAAAGCTATAAAATACAATTGCATCTCTCATGCCTTTCTTATCTCCTTTCAGGAAGAGAAGTTATGGGATGTTTCCAGGGCAGTAGGATTCTCCCTATTCCTCCACCCCCTTATCTAAACACCCCCTCCCCTTTTTCTCTTTACTCCATGTTCTATGTGTCTGGTTCCTCCAAAGGAAACAGAATTTCTTTAAGAAATGTATTCGTTTGCATGAATTGCAATTAATCTGCCAAAAGTAAAAAAAAAAAAAAATCTCTTTAGAAGATACTCATCCCCAGTATATAAGCTATTGATATTTGAAAATGTTTTATACCAATAAATGGAATATGGTAACCAAAAAAAGGACATGAGTATTTCAAAGGAAAGTTAATATTTTGTACAAAAGAGGGACAAAGTTTCTCAGTGTCTACAAAGACATAATATGCCTTTAATTAAGCTTCATGATTAAGGCTAACGTAAGGTGAATGTTAACTTTAATCTTGGGTAAAATTCCTCTCATACTCTGATCAAGTGTAGATTTAATGACATTTCTGTCATCTTAACATCAATCTCCAAATTCAAACACAGGATCTAACACAATAATCAACACTTTAAACTGAAGATTAGATTTTATACCTTAAACATGTTTGTCACATCAATCTTTACATATATTTATATATTTATGATATTTTGCCTGCTAGCCTATAAATTATTTAAGGCAAAAGCTGGATCATCTATCTCCATTTATATATGGTTCAATATCCTGATGGTTTATGTCTTAAAAAAATGATGTTATTATCTGTGGAATCAAGGATATTTGAAGTATAATCTGGAAGGAATCTGTTATTCCAATACATACATATCATATATGCATATGTACATATACATATACATATCACTAATATAATACACACAATCGCTAAGTATCCTGGCTATTCTCTACTGTTCTCTTCTTTATCTCCCCTGCCTCATTCTCCTTCATCCACACACTGGCTCAGCTAAAAAAAAAATCACCTGTGGAAGTAAATATATTGCACCGCAAATTTGAATGATTCTTTTCTGGAGAATAATTTGCATAGGAATTCTGACTGTGACTTGTTTAGATCATCAGTAAGCATTTGGTTTAGCAAATATTGCCTCATAAAAGATAATGCTTTGGGCAAGAGACACAAACAAAAAGAAAAGACAAGAAGAAAATGAAAAACATTTGAGAAAAAGTTTTGCTCATTTACTAACTTAACACACCAGTCCAGCCATTCCCTCTACTGCCCATATTGTTCTTTAGGCAATCTTTTTAGCCTCCATACGGAGCACGGTACATATCACAAAGTAATGACAAGTGCTGCAAACAAATATTTTACAGAGACAGTTGCTAATAATTTCTTAATACCAATAATGACATGCACTGATTTGTTTTTTGCTGAAATACGAGTTTTGTGTAGCATGAACATATTCTTACCGATAAGCCAGCCTAGAGATGTACACAAATTAAAAAGAAATAATTAAGTGTGTTCTGTTAATAAAGTGTTTTAGCTAAATCTATTGGTAGAATGTGAATTTTACTTAATAAGATACTAAAATGTTTTTATTATTGTTAATAACATGTAACTACAAAAGTACAGAAGTGCAGCATCTATAACAATTGAGATACACAAATTAGTAATTGATCAAGTAGATCAATTACTTTGTGCTGAAGACTGACATTTAGATGACTTAAAGTACGACTGTTAATTAAGCTGGCCAAATGCAGAAGGATGGAGTCAATTGCATTAATCTTAAAGGAGGCTGAAAAACTGATGATACAGTAATAAACACTTTTGAATTTAAAGCTTTAGAAAGTCAGAATATGTTAGAAGAATCTTCTCTTTTATTTAAAAGAATGATATGTTCCTTGTATATAAAGCAACAATCTTAATCCTCTTCTAGCTGTTGTGAACTTAGCTGAATTTTCAGGTTTCCTCTGTGTGCCAAATCAAATGCAAGGGCAGAAATAACATTGTTCAAAGTTTTGCCCAGTTTTACTAAATTTAGGGGACAGAAACATAAGTATTATCTATTTTATTCTTCTAAAGAATAAAAGGGATTAGGACACTCCTTTTCATGCAAAATTCAACTTGTAGCAGCATTACACTCAGTTTCAATACAATCCTGCTGATACGATTAAGAAGTGAAGTTACACAGGTGCATTATGTAGTTCACTTTGAAAGGAAAAAGCAACAGAGTTGATCAAAACATTTCTCCCCATGGCTGCATTGTCAGACAGGACCACTTTTAGGATACTAACAGAAAATGTGATAAGAATTGCTATTTCCCAGAATTGTTAAATGAGTATCTAATAATGGGTATCAGATGTTCTTTCCATTTTCTTCCTAGTCTAACTCTGTAAGATTCAATAAAAGAATCAGTAATTTTGACTACAAACATATCTGGCTTCCTGCTACCACCTACCTAAGTTAATTCTGTTCGCATTTCATATATGTGTGTTAAAGCACTGAGTGTTCTCTTCCCAATGGTGCATTATGCAAAAGATTTAAAAGTATGATTTAAATAATATCTTCATTATACCGTAAAATAACTCCAATACTCTTTGAGTTGTCGATGAATAAAGATATCTTTCCAATGAACAGAAAGTCAGATCGTATTAGCATAGTTTGCCAAAGAAATGTTAATCATATATATTTATTCAACTATTACTTGAGTACCTACTATGTGTCAGCTCATGTCCTGGATGATTGAAATATAGCAATAAACAAAATAAGAAAAAAATTTGCCTACCCTCATTGCAGTCATATTCTAGTAGTAGTCGGAAAGCAATAACCAAATACATAAGTGAAATATAAGTGTGTGGGGGGTGGTGGTGGTAATTGGTTTTGTGAAGAAAACAACAGAGCACAAAAGAGTAAAGGGTATAGGATGAAAGAGTGTAATTTTTAAATACAATTATAAGAAAAGTCTGTTTTTAAGTGGTATTTGATTAAAGACCCGAAAGAAGTGAGAGAGAGATGCAAGCTGCTGTCTGTGGGAAGAGTATTCCAGGCACAGAAGGCAGCAAGTGCAAAGCACACACACACAACCATGGCTACATTTCAGAAACAAGTAAATGGGTGAGGAGATGAGTGACAGTGAATGAGTTCAGAGAGGTAACAGAGAAACACACTGTGTAGCACCTGGTAGATCACTGTATTTTAGCAAGATGGAAAGTACTGAGAAGGGACGTGTTGAATGGAAATCAGGACGTGTTGAATGGAAATCTGGTTAGGGAGGCTTTAAGTTGATTTGCCTGTAGACGTTTATACGGTAACATTGAATATTCAGTTGCCTAGGCAAGACTAGAGATCACAGGGAGGTCCTAAATGTATCAATTATCAATTGGCAGGTGCATTTAATGCCATGAGAATACATGAAATCACAAAAAGAATGAGTGTAGGGAAAAAAGTGGATGCTTTAGAGGGCTTAGAGTTGGGGCACTACAATATTTAGTGGCTGAGAAGATGAGAAATCTGGGGGTAAAAATTAAAAGAGTTGGTCTATGAAGAAGGAAGAAAATCACATTGTTATGATTGTTCATATATATATATATATACATATATATATATACACACACACACACTATACCTTATATATGTTATTAATATGTAACTTTTAGTCACCAAATTAGTATAGTTATTTATCCTATATCAAATATAGTATTCTATTACATATGTCATGTATTATATGATATAATAAATTTATATAATATTATACAATATATATATAAAATAAAATATTTTATACTGGACATTGTATATAAAAGACACATAAAAACTAATCCTAAAGTTGTTGTTATTTCCTCCCTTTGAGAAGGCAGATAAGGAAGGGCTGTCATCTCAATTCAATCAGGCATCGATCTGGATCAGCACTGGGTTGCTGTTTTAGTTAGATTTAGCCACCTCTCTTTTCCAATGTCTCCATGACAAGATGTATTGTGTATTTGCTTCAGGTTATCCCCGAGTGGGACTTTGTCTCCTAAGTGCCACCAGGGTAAAAGAGCTCAGCTTGGCTGTCCAGCCCAACCTCCAGCCCTCGACATCATCATCTAAGCACTTAGAAATGTCCTACAGGGAAAACAGTCATGAGCTTGGAGGGGTCTCTCTAGATCCAATCCAGCATATCAGCCCATATGGTTATCACGAGTTTTGATACTTTCTCTCCCCCCACCTGATTAATCTACCTAAATTAATCTACCTTAACATCCCTAGATTAAGTTTAACTCTCACCCTGTAAATAGAAAAGGTCTGACAGTCTTAAACATACCCAAGAAGGGTTCTTTCCTCTGTTATTTTAGTTCATCTTATCTTCATCACCTCTGATGTTTTAAATGTTAATTCAGCTTTTGTTTTCCCTAGTTGTCGCTGTGAAAGTGATTTGCTCTTGCTAGCTACTCAACCGTACTTGGAAGTAGAAGACTAATTAGTCATTATCTTTATTCACACTTTGCTAGTACAGGTTTCCCCCACTATCCAAAAGTACAGCACTCCGGTGAAAACTTTCTAAAGCCAAAATGGCATTAAGCAAAGAAGCAATGAACCACTTCAAAAAAAATCAAAAATCCTCTTTGATTGCTTTCATTTAATGAAAACACACAGGTCTGTGATAAAAGCAAAGGGATGTAAGGCATAAAGCGAACTTTCAGATAGCTGCAGAAACCTGTATTTGAGCATTTGAAAAAGGCTAATGAGTGACATGAATTTCAGCATAAGTGGTGGGGAAGTATCTATATAGTACAATCATACATAGGATAATGTTTTACTAATGAGCAAGGAGATTTGGATGGGAAGAGAGGACTTTAGCAATTGCTAGTGGTGCGATGTGAAGCCAGTTTTATAAGTTCTCCAAGCATCATGCCCTGATTAAAGATTCGATAAAGGGCACTCTCTTTGGAAACAACCATTCTAGCTCATTCTCAAAGCAATCTATATAATACTTGAATACACCCCCGGCATTGTGAGTGATACATAACCCAAAAAACTGATCACAACACTTTCTCTCCCTAGTAGCACTCTCAACTAGGGTAAGAGGCACATTCTAATGGAAATAGCCACATTTGGCTTCCTGGCACCCGAGTCTCAGAGAACAGGAACTTAAAAAGTGCATCAGAGAACTAATCAATTGCCACCACTCAGAATCATATCTGACATCTATGCTACTAACCTGCAAGAGTTTCATCATTATTTTTAGTTTTACCAATGTAAATAGTGAAGTCCTCCTCCATATCAAAAAGTTTAGGTCAAGAGTTATACTGAAAGATTTCTAAGATCTCTTTGGTGAATAAAATAACTCTTTTCACCATTTCTAGGATGAAAGACACTATTTCTGTCAAGAGCAACTGCTCAGTAATGTTGATTTTATGTTGTGAATATAGACATTTTATCGTTCAAGGTTGGAAACTGTAACTAAGATAGCACATGCTATTTATGTGCCTTTACAAAATTAGATTGGATGATACCTAACAGGTAATAAAACACAATGATTAAGAACTTGGGGTCTGGAAAAAAAATTAAAAAAAAAAAAACAGAACTTGGGGTCTGGAGCTGGACTGCCAGATTTCAGAGGACTTCTGCTCCTTCCTGGCTGTGCAACACCAACAAGCTAATTATCTATGCCTCTGTTGTCTTTTCCGTGCATTGGAGACCTAATACTGCTTACTTGCACAATGTGTGTTAATATAAAGTCCTTAGAAAATTGTCTGGCACAGAATGAGCCCTAGATAAATATTAACCTTGATTATAACAGCCTTGTTTTTTTTTTTTTTCTTCCCCAAATAATTATCATTAACTTCTCTGTCTCTTCTAGTTGTTATTTTGGCTTCACAGGGCAGAAAACTTCTCAAAAATATATCCTACACATCAGACTTTTATTTTTAAAATCTTATTATCTTTCCAAAGAAGTAAAATTCTTGAAAATCACTGTTTTTCTTTGTTCAGGAAACAGTATTTTTAATAGACTTATTCAAGTAATGACATTTCAAACGTCAACTCTTTTTTTATCCTCCCTCCCCCCTTAAATACATGGTGAAGTACTAGTTGTCCTCGGAGATACCAACAAGGTTGTAAAAAGAATCTACACACCCCAAAATCGATGGGAGATGGGCATATGTAAATTAAGTACTTATAAAGTCTGTAATTTCTATAGACTCACAGGGCTACACAGAAAAACCACAAACTTATATAAGGAAAGGCCAGAGAGGAAAAAGGGGAAATTTAGGTATTAAATATATATAATCTCAATTTTATCAACAAATGAAAATGACACATAAAATTGTAATAGATGATATACCAAATGTATATGGTGTTGTCTTTTCCTGGCAAATTGGAATTCATGTATATTTTTAAATAACTCAAACTCATCGTGGCCATTGTTTCCCTGGAGCTGATAGATGGCATCACATTACTTAAATTCATACATGTAGAAATATCCTGTCCATTTCTTTAAACGATTTTAGTGGTTACAAAGTCATTTAGAAATAAACGAAAACCAGGTAAGATGTAAATCAATGTGAGTTCTGCAAAATAACAATAATGAGAACAGTTATAGAATACTTTGTTTCTCCCATATAATTATTTAATACAATTTTTGAATCCATATAGAAAGCTTTATTTTCAAATATATTTCTTTTTTTTGGGATTCTGTGATTTAATGAATAATGTCTACTAAAATTAATCTACTGTGAAGGAATTAAACATTTTTACCAAGGCATAAAACTAAAATTTGGGATAATATAGTTTAAAAAATTAACACAGTGTAAAGAATGATAAGCCTTAACTGAGGAAGGTCACACTATTTGACTGGGGTGTCAAGTTCAAGATGGATTCACATGGAGTGGTCAGATCAAACAGGGAGATAGTACCAGCCAGGTCATTTGGACTAGGATCAACTCCTGAGGGCATAACAGATGTTGCAGGTAGATTACTCTCCAAATAATCTATCCTTTTTGCTTTACCTCTCTTGTGAACTCTAAATTATTTTCAAATTTCAGCGATAGTTATAATGTTTTTGTGAATCTTTCCTTCACTGTCCCAGAAGTTAGGTACTCCAGTATTTCTTCATGATCTCCTAGCACCCTGACCTTGCCACTATCATCATGTTTTATTATATCTTATGATTACATATTGCAATTTTTAAAACCAGATAAATATTTTACCCTTGTGAACCACTAGAATACGGAGATCATGTTTTATTCATTATATATCAACATAAAGTAGCATAGTTAAAAATACATAGTATCCATTCAATACGTATGTTTGTTGACTTAAATGAAACTTTCCATTTCAATTGTTTTAAATGCATAGTTCATGGTTTGTCTATAAAAATATATTTGTGTTGGGGCGCCTGGGTGGCGCAGTCGGTTGAGCGTCCGACTTCAGCCAGGTCACGATCTCGCGGTCCGTGAGTTCGAGCCCCGCGTCAGGCTCTGGGCTGATGGCTCGGAGCCTGGAGCCTGTTTCCGATTCTGTGTCTCCCTCTCTCTCTGCCCCTCCCCCGTTCATGCTCTGTCTCTCTCTGTCCCAAAAATAAATAAAAAACGTTGAAAAAAAATTTAAAAAAAAATATATATATATATTTGTGTAAGAAACAGTCATTGTAGCTTTGTCACATCTCTGAAGGCAGTTTTTCACTCAACTTGGTCCTATTCTTCTTGTTCACCGTGTTGTTCTCATTAGAGAACCCCCTCCCTGTTAGCATACCAGCATGATAGTACTATTTCCTTTTTAACAGTTTTTCTGTTTTTCCCAAATACCTCTCTTTACTGCACCTTTGTCCAAAGTGCCTCTCATAGAGCTAACTAATCACAGATGGCTGCCTCTCACGGGTAAAGCAGTACATAATTCTAGCTATTTGCTAGCACATTAATGATTAATCATACTTTAAAATATCTGTTACAAAAAGTTTTTAAACACTTAAGTTTTAAAACACATAGCTGATTTCTAAAAAATTCTTCAAACAGGTAACCTTATTTCTCCTCTATAAAAAGCATCAAATTAATGTTGTCGTTTTTCCAACATAGTGACATGTCAGCATACGAAAACAAATTTGTTTTCCCCTTAGTCTCACCTTCTCACTCATTCCTTCCATCATCACACCTATCTATAATTGCAGAATTCAGTTCTATAAAAAAAAATCTGAGTTAATGTATATGGTCTCTATATCTAGAGACCATATTAATGTATATGGTCTCTATATCTAGTCTATACATACACTATTATATAGACACTTTTTTTTTAATAGAGGAGACTCACATTGACCAAGCATGCAAAGTCTGATTGTTTTCCCCATATTTAAAATGTATAAACTCACAATGAAATATAATCACAGACCCAGCATGGTTATGTCCCTATGACAAGTCTAAAAAATTGAGTAGGAAATAAACAACAATGTGTAATCTTCTAAGTCAATGTATTCTCCCTTGTCTCCTATGGGAGGGGATACTACCTTGCCAATATTAGCTTATCTGCCAACATTAACGTACAAACACAAGATTGGATTGTCAACCAGTCTCCCTACCTCATTTCCAAATCTTTGAGGAGATTTAAAGAAGACTTTTTTTGAGGAGATTTAAAGAAGACCTCTTTTTTTTTCCCCTTCCCCTCCCCCATGGGTTTCTGTTAAGTTTCTCAGGATCCACATAAGAGTGAAAACATATGGTATCTGTCTTTCTCTGTATGGCTTATTTCACTTAGCATAACACTCTCCAGTTCCATCCACGTTGCTACAAAGGGCCATATTTCAAAAATAAATAAATAAATAAATAAATAAATAAATAGGTTAGAGTGGGAGAGAGCCAAAGCATAAGAGACTCTTAAAAACTGAGAACTGAGGGTTGATGGGGGGTGGGAGGGAGGGGAGGGTGGGTGATGGGTATTGAGGAGGGCACCTTTTGGGATGAGCACTGGGTGTTGTATGGAAACCAATTTGACAATGAATTTCATATATTGAAAAAAACAAAAAACAAACAAAAAAACCAAAAATAAACGCTAAAGTTAAAAAAATTAAAAAAATTAAATAAAAATAAAACAGAGTTGCCTTACTGCATTTAAGAAGGTGGAGATTCATTTAGGTTAATTCTTAACTCTCTATTTTGTTGTTATTCCTTAGGCTAAAACTCAGGGATGAGTCTATGAAGATAGAACCAAAGCTTAATCTGAGAGACCATATCTCTTTTACCAACATTTTCACTGACTCTTTCATTGACTGTAAATAAAATACTAGCATCTGGATTCTCTTCTCTGTCAAAATGAGTCTTTCCCAGAAGGTTGTTTTTTAGGTAAACATAAATCTAGGACGGTGATTCCCATATAATTTCCACGCTAAGACCCACCTGATTTCTAGTACAAGTATAATTTAGGGTTAAAATACAACCTAGTTTAACCAACAAGAATTATTCAATAGAACACCTTAGGATATCATGATCCAATTGTGCATTGCTGTTATCAAAAGTAGGAAGGTTTTCCTTCCGCAAATCATAGAAGACTAGTAGGAGTCACATTAATTTTAAGATGAGAAAACTAGAGCCCAAAAGGCTAAAGGAAACATTTACTTAGGGTATGACTTACTAACAATTTTCTTTACATACAATAAACCAATTAATACAATGGTAATGTAAAATGTCAAAATCTAATGTTCTATAAATATAACAAGTGAGAACTTAATCAATGTTTAAATAAAGAAGACATTTCCTAACCATGAAAATAAACCAGAATAAGAGAGCTCTGCTTTAATGTTGATAAAAGTGTATCCTTAAGAGAAGGACACTAAGATATTTTCCAAGGAAGCTATCACACAAATATTACACAAGGAAAATGTTATAACTCTGGGTACACTTTGTTTCCTCTCAATGCATCTGAATTCAAGACCATCACAAAAATTTAGCTTCCACATTTCTAGATTTAAATTTTGGAATTTCTCACTTATATTTCATAATCTCAACACTCCCTTATAACAAAATCACTGCCTCACATGTGGAATTTATTAGCCTACATTGGCTATCTAGATTTCTGATTCTCCCATCCTTCTAGTGATGATGTTCAGCACTGTGTTTTCTGATCCATCATTGTAATCTTGCAACAGCCCAAGTCCAGAGCTGAGAAATGGAAGTCTTACATACTTACTATGCACATCATAAATGCAACTGAACATGAGGCAGGTAGTTTCTGTTAATTCACCATAGCCATAACATACTCCTTGCACAATTTCTAATACATAGTCAGCTTATTTGTGAGTCATTAGTTTTAAGAAACAACTTATTTCAACAAGGATTTCTTGTCCATCTAATATGAAGCAGGCAGTCTGGTGGGTGATGAAGAATCACATAATAAATGGCAGATGATCCTGTGCATTGAGAATCTTATGGTCTCTACAGACTACATTGTGCATACCTGCTCTGATGGAGTTATACTCCCCTCCCCATATCCAACCATCCTGACCAGAACAAGGACCAAGAACTTCATGAGGGTAGAGCCAGGACTGGCCCAAAAGACAGTAAGGTAAATTTTGTCTCGTAACCTTCCCAGTCCTCCTCTCCTGGTGTTACCTATCTCTGCTTGATAGCAGTCTGTCTACTCGTATTCTTATCCAATATTTTATAATGCATTAACCTAACCTCTCCTCTTCTTCCTCAAACTGGGATCAGGTTCCAAAATTATCTTTTAATTCATCCCTACAACCATCAATCTCCCTTTCCAATCGCCTGAGTGTGAGAGATAGTATGTTCGCCGGGACTTACTACAAGCAAGGGTATAAGAAAATGGTAACTTTATTCAACAACATGCTTAACACTCAAAAAGTGTTCCTTGTACAGATTTTTTATACATGTAATATTACTAGAAAAGTAATTTAAAATAAAAGGCTATTCCCTCCACGCACATATATACCCAGAAACATGAAAACAATATGATGTAATCTGTAAGTAGCGTACTGGAATCTCAGCATAGGCATTTATTATCTGTGTGATAGTAGGCAAACTAATTAAATTTCATGAACTTGAGTCTCCTAATCTCTAAAATGAAGATGGATAATAAAATAAAGATATATTTCATAGCAGTGAGATAATAAGTAAAGTTTTAGCAGAATACCTAGAGCATAGCCAACTCTCAGTAAATGCCGTTTCCACGTTATTCAGGTAACAATGGCAATCTAATCTACCAAAAACAGGTAAGTATTCACTGTGCTTACTATTATAGTATCTATAAAACATGTTTTCAAAATTTATTTAATAATTGCAATTGTAAATGATAAACTATGTATCTAATTTCCTCATTTAAAAAAATCACACAAGCAAGTCTAGAAAGTAGTATAATCATTATATTGAGGAAACTGAAACCAAGAAAGGTTAAGTAACTTGCTTTGCATCATAATATAATTAATAACAAAGTCAAAGTATGTCTTTTTTGACTTATTTATGTGTTCTTTTTTTTAAATTTTTTTAATGTTTATTCATCCTTGAGAGAGACAGAGACAGAATGGGAGTGGATTAGGGGCAGGGAGAGAGGGAGACACAGAATCCAAAGAAGGCTCTAGGGTCCAAGCTGTCAGCACAGAGCCAGAGGCGGGGCTCGAACTCACCAGCTGTGAGATCATGACCGCAACCGAAGTCAGACGCTCAACCCACTGAGCCACCCAGGCGCCCCTTATTTATGTGTTCTTTTGTCACCCTGTGCTGACGGCACAGGGAAGCTCTGCCTGCCACTTCAACTCCGTGTCTCCACAAGCTCTCCATCTGACTCATTCTAGACACAGAAATTCCATTTCCTCTTTGCTCTTGAGGTATTCACAAGATATACTGTCACTGGCTCTTTTTATTTAAAAAAAATTATTATTCATTTTTGAGAGAGAGAGAGAGAAAGAGAGAACAAGCAGGGGAGAGGCAGAGAGAGAAGGAGACACAGGATCCAAAGCAGGTTCCAGGCTCTGAGCTGTCAGCACAGAGCCCAGTGCGGGGCTTGAAGCCACAAACTGTGAGATCATGACCTGAGCTCAAGTCAGACACTCACCTGCCTGAGCCACCCAGGCGCCCCTGTCTTTTTATTTTGCATCTCCTATAGTGAAGATTTTCTCTGGCTAAATATTTTACCATTGATATTGTTTCTTAAAGTTTCCTGAAATTTGGCCCTACTTTAAGTCAAATTTCGGGATGATCCACAGATAGCAGGTAGAATTGAGAAATCGCAGTCACGACAATCCAGCCTTAAGACAATGATTGGGTTTAAGAATGGTCACGTGGTGTAATTCTGCCCAATGAGATGTTAGAGGAAATGGGCTTCTAGGGCTTCTCAGAAATTGTCCTCTCTCAATAAAGAACAAAAGACATGCGATTCTCTTTTCCTGTCTGTATATTACTATTTAGATGCAACACCTGGATTTACAACAACCCATAAGCCATCCACCTAAATTAGCAGAGGAACAAGGTGGAGGGACTTAATGCCACCGCTAATCAGATAAATGAACTAAATCTTGAAGCACTCTCCCTCTGGACTTTGTTAGGTAAAATAACAAATACTATTATTGATCAAATAAGTTTTAGCGGAGTTTTCAATAGCTGCAGCAGAACACATACCTCAAAGTGACCTAGTGATGAGCCTCTACTAGGATAACTTATTCTTTGTCTAGTGCTCTTTAAAAATTACAACATGCCATGCCTGGGGAGATACACCTACTCATACTTGGTAGAAAACTGAAATTTTATTACTGTATGGAAAACCCTTTGAAACAATTTAGGGAAAGTAGCACATTTCATTCTAAAATGTAAATTTTTCTTAATCAACTCTCCACACTGCAGCCAAAACAATAACATATAAACTAAATGTCTTAAACTTCCTTAAAATTCCTTTGATACACTCCCAAGTCTGTTGCTTTCGCCAGTGTTTCTCACCCATGGCTGAACATTTTAATAACTTGGGGAGATCTTTAGAAATAATGATGCCTGAATTCCCTACCTCCAGAGATCATGATATTCTAGGTCTGGGTATGGTCTAGGCTTCACGATTAAATGTGAAGCCAAGGTTAAAAACCCCTGCCCTAGAGATTAATTAGCTGGTTAACGGTAAGACCTGAAGGTTTATATATACGTGTGTATATATATATACACACGTATATATACACAGACACATACACTTTTTCTTTTTTTAAGTCTCCAGGTGATTACAAATTAGCCAGAATTGAGAAACACTAGCCTATGAGACAAAGTACAAATTCGTTACATGGCATACAATACATTTTATTATTTCCCTCCAAATATTTTCAAACTGCCTTCCTAAGCAGGGACTCCTCTCTTGCTCTGTGTTCCAGCAACTCTACATAAATTGGAATTTTACTTCATATAACATAAAAACTCAAAACCAGTGGCTGAAATAGAATAAAAATGTATATTTTTCTCCTATTCAAAAAAAAAAAAAAGAGTTTTAAGGTACACATTGATGGTTCTAAAGTGTTATCAGAGTCCCACACAACTGTGTTTTTTTTTTTTATTGGCTAAAACTTAATCATATGGATAAATACAGCTATAAGGCAGACTGACTACACTGCCCTTATAAACAAAGTTAGTGTTCTAACATATATGAGAAATGAAGAATATTGTTTGACAACTAGCCTTATATGCCAAACTACATTAAACTGTCCCAAACATCATGTTTCTTTTGTCCCTATGTGTCTTCATTCAACTCTCAAGCATTACTTCCCCTTCAAGTCCCAACTCAACCATCAGATTAGCCACAAAACACACTGTCCCCTTAGTTCATGTAAAAATGATTACTCCACCCGCTCCTTTATATAGGCAGATATCATTTTATGGAATTTTGCTTTATTGTCATCGGCAAATATTTGCATTTTTTACAAATTGAAGGTGTGTGGCAACCCTGTGTCAAGCAAGTCTATCGGCATCATTTTTCTTTTTTTGTTCTTTTTAAACAAATTTTTTTAATGTTTATTTATTTTTGAGAGAGACAGAGACAGAATGCGAGTGGGTTAGGGGCAGAGAGAGAGGGAGACACAGAATCCGAGGCAGGCTCCAGGCTCCCAGCTGTCAGCACAGAGCCCGATGAGGGGCTCGAACTCACAAGTTGTGAGATCATGACCTGAGCCGAAGTCGGATGCTCAACCGACTGAGCCACCCAGGAGTCCCGGCATCATTTTTCTAACAGCATTTGTTCCCTTCGTGTGTCTGTGTCACATTGTGTTAATTTTCACAATATTCAAACTTTTTTCATTATTATTACATTTGTTATGGTGATGTGTGTTCAGTGATCACAATTCACTGAAAGCTCAGATGGTGGTTAGCAGTTTTTAGCAGGAAAGTATTTCTAATTAAGGTATTTATATTGTTTTTTCAAACATAATGCTATTGTATACTTCACAGACTACAGGAGAGTGTAAACATAACTTTTATGTGCACTGGGAAACCAAAAAAACTCATTACACTCACTTTACTGCAACATTCACTTTATTGTGGGAGATTAGAACCAAACCTACAATGTCTCCAAGGTATGCCTGTACAGATTGATATCCCACAACCTAAAATATTGCATTGCACTTACATGTTGACATCATTCTCTTTCTTTTCAGACCTATTAGCTCCTTGAGGGGAAAGAAAGCTTTAAAATATGAGTATTTCTGGCATCTAAAGATACTGAATAGAATAGTGGTTAAAGCACAGACCCCATAACTATTACTTGGGCTCACACCCTGGCTCCACAACATAGGTTCTATCTGTAGAAATTAGAGAAGTCACATAATACCACAGTACCTCAGTTTCCCTGTCTGTAACTTTACATTTGGGTTGAGTAAATAGTGCCCATTTGATAAAGTTATTATGAGAGTGAAGTGAATTAATAAACTTAAAATACTTCATATGGTTTCTGGCACATGGTGAATGCTATAGTAGAAGCATCTACAATTGTGACTCTATCGCCCAGCCTGAAATAATGCTACATTTATTGAATGAATGAATCATCCATGTGAATTGACTTATAAGTTTTAAATTATGAAGAGATTTATATGAGAGGGATACAGAAGCATGAGACATTATCTTCACAATACAGAAGCTGAGACGATTGTAAAAATGAAAATACTAGCATCTAATGTGCTACTTTATATGAGGGAGGTCTCAAATCCATGGAACAGGTAACAAATGGTACCATTCAGAGGAAGTATAGTTCATTGACAGTAATTGAGAGTAATAAGGGGAAGTTTCACGAAGGAGGTATAGTTCAAGCTCGATATTAAAGGATGCACAAAGAAGATGCCAGAGAAAAAGCATTAGAGGTGATCTAGAAATGACAGTGTGGTCTGGTTTTGAGACACGGTGAGTAGCTTGATTGGAACAGAGCTTTCAGCCTGAGATATAGATTTAACAAAAACAGATTTAATAAGCATTTCCTGCATCTGAGCAATGTTCCAGCCACAGCACTAGGTGTTTTCCCGCAAGTGTTAAGGGAAAAGTCTGGATAGACAGAGCAAGACTATAGAAATAAGGAGTTCTAAGAAAACTACGAGAATACAGATTTAATGTTGGTAAGGAATTTCATGAGGAACCTAGTGTATGAAAAGATTGTGATGTGGTGGTGTTCAGGAGCACTTGATAAAAGAATGGTTTAGAATCAAGAGGACAGCTAAGACATAATGCCTCTAGTAAAACACACTAGATCGCATAGCACACCAGGTACACTTGTCCCAGAGCATTAGATTCCCTATATAAACAAGTTTCTGTAATACAACTGGGCTAAAATGTCTTTTCTTTTCTTCTTTTTTTTTTTTTTGTTGTTGTTCAAATGTTTATTTTTTTATGGGGGGGAGGGGCAGAGAGAGAGGAGGACAGAGGATCCGAAGCAGGCTACATACCGATAGCAGAGAGCCCAATCTGAGGCTCAAACTCATTAACTGAGAGATCATGAGCCGAAGTCAGATGCTTAACTGACTAAGCCACCCAGGTGCCCCCCCATATGTCTTTTCTAAGCGCATTGTGGAATAAATAGCTGGGGGTGGGGGAGATATCTACTTTAACATACATTTACATTCATACTTTTATTGACATGTGTGACATTATTTATTTTAAGATTATGAGGCGAGATCATGAAGCTGACAAACATCTCTTTCCCCCATTATGTTGAATCTCTGAAAATGTATCTACATTGATCACCCTGTTTGAGTTTAATAAAAGTGTGGGAGGGGCTCCTATTTGAGCCTCCTCAAATATTTTTGTTTAAACTCATGCTTTAATACTTGTTTTAACAACAGTTTTTATAGGGAAGCACATCCTTTCTGGAGGCATTTTCTTTGCGATTTCCCCAAATTCTCTGTAGTGGATAAAAATATTTCAGCAAGAAGAGATTAGATACCATGATACCAGTAAGATTGTGGAATAGGAAGCCCCAGACCCTCCTTGTACCCACGGAGACACTGATTCAATAATACATGCACCAATTTTCTTTGTGTGAAATCCAAGAAATAGTTAAGGATCTCTTAAACCCCAGGCAAGTGAAAAAACAGCCAAATCAAAGCTGGTAGGAAGAATTCTAGTATCTTCTTACCACCATTCTCTATCCCCCCAGTGCAGTGCCACATGATCAGGAAAAAACTCCCAACTCTTGGCTTCTCCCTGGGGAACAAAAAAGAAGACGGGACCATATGGCCAATTTACTGGCTTTTCAGAAAAGGTACTTAAGGGACTGGCTTCTGTCTTGCCTGTCTCTGAGTATAGACAGGACCTAACATACTCTAGATGCCTGAAGACCCCTAATAAAAATGATTATGGAGCATGTTGCTGCTCCAGAGGGTCCAATGGTATAAGAGACAGAGGCCAATACAGTTCACTGGCCTCCCCTCAGGAGAGAGAGTGAAGAGTGGAGTGTACATCCAATATTCTGGCTTTTCAGGGGCCTCTTTGAGGAATTAGTGTCTAATCCAATTTTGCTCAATAAAGGATCCCATATACTCTAGATGCCTGGCAACCTTTGAGAACAAAAAAAAGTAGGGCAGCATGTTATTGTTTCAGAGGACCCATGGTACAGCTGATAGACAACAGAGGGAGGAAGAGATTATGATGTTAAAAAGAAAAGAAAAGAAAAGAGAAAAGAAAAGAAAAGAAAAGAAAAGAAAAGAAAAGAAAAGAAAAGTGGCAAATCCGTCTAAGGAAACTACAATTCCATAGAAAAGGTTTGAAAGGCCCCCAGTATTTCCAGGGCTGACTGGTTAAGGTCTTTCCTTTTAAAGAGTCCTTAAAGACTAGGAAAGGTGGCTGTTTTTTATTTGTTTGTTTGTTTGTTTTGTTTGGTTTTTCTCCAAGTATGTGGATACCAGTACAAAGTTACAAGGAATACAAAGGAAAAGAAGAAAAGTCCTAATCAAAGAAATACAATAAATACTCCATAAACAGACCCAAAAGAAAAGAAGATATGTGAATTACTGGACAGAAGGATGATATGAATGACTGGAAAAATTTTCAAAATAGTAGTCAAAAAGATGCTCACGAGTACAAGGAAGTGACACATGACAAAATGAGAATTTCAATAAAGAGATGGAAGATATAAAAAAGAAACAAATTTGGAGCTGAAAAATAAATTAAATGAAAAATTCACTGAAAGGCTCAAAAATGGACTTGAGCAAACAAAAGAATAAAAGATCATTTGAAATTTCCCAGTTAGAAAAGCAGAAAGAAAAAAGAAAGGAGAAAAAAACTGAAGAAAAGCTAAGGACTTTGTAGAATACTGCCAAAGAGACCAATATACAATTTATGGATGTCACCAAAGGAGAAAAGGGAGAGAAAGGGGCAGAAAGTTTATTTGAAGAAATAGTGGCTGAAATTTTCCCAAGTCTAGGGAAGGAAATGAACATCAGATTCAAAAAACCCAATGATCCAAACTGTTGAATTGAAAGAGATTTATACTCTGTAAGTCACTTTTAATTTAGTATAAAAATTAAAAAAAAAAATGTTAACAATAATTAAAATGACAAAAATTTGTTAATGGATACCCAATAGAAAATGATGTAAACTATGACAACAATAACATAAAGTGTGGTAAAAGGGACTAATAGGGTATAGTTTTTGTGTGTGATTAAACTTGTTATCAGCTTAAAATAAATTGTTATGACTAAAAGACATGTTATGTAAGACCAATGATAATTACAAAGAAAATATATTTAAGATACAAATAAGAAAGAGAAAGAAAGCAAAGCATGTCAACACACACACCAAAAACAAAACAAAACAAAAGAAAACCCACAAAGAGTCTAAGAGAAGCAAAGAGACACCAAAGAACTACAAGACAGAATGAAAACAATTAACAAAATGGCAATAGTAAGCCTTTCCCTACCACTAATTACCTTAAATGTAAATGAATTAAATTCCCCATACAAAAGAGAATAATTAAATGGAGTTTACAAACCACAAAATACAACTATATGCTGTGTACAACAGACTTGCTTTTAATTTTTATTTGTTTACTTATTGGGAGAGAGAAAGAGAGAGCATGTGCATGAGAGAGGGGCAGAGAGAGAAGGAGAGAGAGAATCCCAAGCAGGCTTCATGCTCAGCACAGAGCCCAGCACAGGGCTCAATCTTGCGACCATGAGATCACCACCTGAGAGAAAATCAAGAGTCAAATGCTTAACTGACTGAGTCACCCAGTCGCCCCAGATTCACCTTCAATTTAAATTCAAACATAGTCTGACCATTAAGGAAAAAGATATTCCATGCAAATGGTAAGCAAAAGATAGTAGAAGTAAGTATATTTGTATCAGACAAAATAGACCTTATGTCAAAAACTCTTCAAAGAGAAAAAGGACAGTACATAAAGATAAAAGGGTCAATCCACAGGAAGATGTAAAAATTTCAAATACATATACATGCAACATCAGGCCACATTAATATATAAAGTAAATACTGACAGATCTGAACAGAGAAATTGACAGAAAAATAACAACAGAAGGAGACTTCAATATCCTATTTTCAAAAATAGATAAAACATTTAGATAGAATATCAATAAGGTAAGAGTAGACTTGTACAACACCATAAACCAATCTACCTGACAGACAGGATTCCACCTAACAACATAATATATATTTCTCTCAAGAGTACATGAAACATTATATGGGATAAATTACATGTTAGGTCAAAAAACAATGCACATATGCAGTAGGATTGAAATCATAGCAAGTATCTTTTCCAACCACACAGAATGAAACCAGAAATCAACAGAAGGAAAACCAAAAAAATCAAAATATGTAAAAAGTAACACATTTTATTTTTTTTATTTTTTTTTTAACGTTTATTTATTTTTGAGACAGAGAGAGACAGAGCATGAACGGGGGAGGGTCACAGAGAGAGGGAGACACAGAATCGGAAACAGGCTCCAGGCTCCGAGCTGTCAGCACAGAGCCTGATGCGGGGCTCGAACTCACGGACCGCGAGATCATGACCTGAGCCGAAGTCGGCCACTTAATCGACTGAGCCACCCAGGCGCCCCAAAATTAACACATTTTAGAATGACCAATGGTTCAAAGAAGAAATCATATGGGAAATTAGAAATTATCTTTAGACAAATGAAAATGAAAAAAAAAACATTAAAATTACAGGATGCATCAAAAGAAGTACTAAGAAAGAAGTTTACAGTGATAAATGCCTATATTAAAAAAGAAAGATCTCAAGTAAACTAACTCCACACCTCAAAAAACTAGAGATAAAACAAAGTAAGCCCAAGTTATCAGAAGGAAAGGAAAAAAAAAAAGATTAGAGCAGAAATGAATAAAATAGGGGCACCTGGATAGTTCAATCAGTGAAGTGTCCAAGTCTTGATTTCAGCTCAGGTCATGATCTCATGTTTCCTGAGATTAAGCCCCATCACAGGCTCTCCACTGACATCACAGAGCATTCTTGGGATTCTCTCTCTCAGTCTCTGTGCCTCTCCCCTACTTGTGCTCACATGCTCCCTCTCTCTCTCAAAATAAATAAATAAACTTAAAAAATAAATGAAATAGAGACTAGAAAAACAATAGAAAAGATCAATGAAAATAAGAGTTGGTGTTTGGAAAAACTGACAAAATTGGCAAAACTATGTAAGAAAAAAGTCAAATAAATATAATTAGAAATGAAAAAGAAGACTTTAAATCTGATGCCACAGAAATAAAAAGGATCAAAAGAGACTAGTATGAACAATTATACATTAACAAATTGATTTGTTAATGGATATCTAGAAGATGGGGAAAAATTCCTAGAAGCAAACCACTAAGATTGAATCATGAAGGAATACAAAATATAAACAGGCTAATAATGAAGGAAAGGTTAAATAAGTAATCAAAAACACCCAGCAAAAGAAGGTCCAGGAGCAGACGGTTGCATGGGTGCATACTATGAAATATTTAACGAAGAATTAATGTTAATCCTTTTCAAACTATTCAAAAACAATTAAAGTAGAAGGAACATTACCAAACTCAATTTATGAGGCCAGCACTACCCTGATACAAGAGCCAGGTAAGGCCATGACAAGAAAATTAAATTAAAGGTCAATAACCCTGATGAACATAGATTCAAAGACCTAAAAAAAGTACTAGCAAACCAAATGCACAGAGCATTAAAAGGATTATACATGATAACTGAGTTAGATTCATCCCTGGGATGCATAGATGGTTCAAAACACCCAAATCAATAAATGTGATGTGCCACATTAACAGAATGAAAGACAAAAAATCACATGATCACCTCAATATAGATGCAGAAAAAGCATTTGATAAAATAAAACATCCTTTCATGGAAGAAAAAAAAAGATAATTCTCTCAACCAATTAAATATAGAAGGAATGTATCTCAACAAAATAAAGGCCATATATGACAAACCTACAGTTAACATCATACTCCATGGAAAGAAAACTCTTCCTCTAAGGTCAGGAACAAGGCAAGGTTTCTCACTCTCATCACTTCTGTTCCATATATATTGGTGGAAGTCCTAATAAGAGCAATTAGGGAAGAAAAAGAAATAAAAGACATCCAAATGAGAAAGAAAGAAGTAAAACTGTCTCTATCTGTAGATGACACGATCTTATATAGAGAAAATACTAAAACTCCACACGCGCGCACACACACACACACACACACACACACACACATGCGCACACACACAAATTCCAGAACTAATGAACAAATTCAGCAAAATTGCAGGATACAAAATTGGCATACCAAAAAATCATTTAAATACTGATTCCATTTACAATAGTATTTTAAAAAAATAACCAGAATAAATCTAACAAAAGAGGGGAAAGATTTTCCACTGAAAACTACAAAACATTGATGAAAGAAATTAAAGAAGACACAAATAAATAAAAAATACTCCATGTTCATGAATTTGAAGAGTCAATATTGTTAAAATGCCCATACTACCCAAAGAAACCTACAGATTCAATGCTTGCTGTCAAAATCCCAATGGCATATTTTATAGCAATAGAAGAAATAATCCTAAAATTTACATAGCATCAGAAAGTATCCCAAATAGCCAAAACAATATTGCAAAAGAAAAAAGCTGGAGAAATCTTACTTCCTGATTTTAAAATACATATCAAAAAATTAAATTAAAAAATATGTATATCAAAGCTTCCATGATTAAAACATCATTGTAATGGCATAAAAGCAGACATATATATTAATTGAATAAAATAGAGAGTCTAAAATGAGCCCATGTATACATAGTCAACTGACCTTCAACAGGGGTGACTGGAATACACAATGGGAAAAGGATAATCACCGTAACAAATGGTGTTGTAAAAACTGGACATCCACATACAAAAGAATGAAACTAGATTCTTATCCTACACTGCACAAAAATGGATTAAAGACTTAAATGTAAGTCCTGAAACTGAAACTTATGATAAAAAACATAGGGAAAAAGCTTTCTGACATTGATCTTGTCAATGGTTTCTTAGGTATGACATCAAACACACAGACAATACAAAGGAAATAGACAAGTGGGACTACATCAAACTAAATACTTCTGCACAGCAAAGGAAACAACGGACACAATGAAAATACAACATTACCAAAATAAACAAAGATAACAAGTGTTGACAAGGATGTGGAGACATTGGAAACCCTGCACACTGTAGGGGATGTAAAATGGTCTAGCCATTAGGGAAAACATTATGGAAGTTCCTCAAAAAATTAACATTAAACTACTGTATGATTCAACAGCCTCATTTCTGGGTATATATACAAAGAACTGAAATCAGAATCTCAAAGAGATATTTGCATTCCCCTGTTAATTGCATTATTCACAACAGCCAAGAGGTGGAAGGAATCTAAATGTCCATCAACAGAGCAATGGATAAAGAAAATGTGTTCTATGCATTGAATATTATTCAGTCACAAAAAAAAAAAAAAGAAAGAAATCCTGTCACATACTACAACAAAGGTGAATCCAGAGGGCACTATGCTAAGAAAGTAAGTTAGTTACTGAAAGACAAATACTACATAAATCCACTTACATGAAATATCTAAACTAGTCAAACTCATTAAAGCAGAAAGTAGAATGGTGGTTGCCAGGAGCTGTGGGAAACGGAAAAAGAGAAGTTGCCATTCTCTAGGTATAAATTTTCAATCATATAAGACCAAAAAAAAAAGTTCTAGACATCATCTGTATAATACTATAATTATAATTAACAATACTATACACTTAAAAGTTTGTTAGGGTAGATCTCATATTATGTGTTTTCTACCACAAGAAAAAAGAGAGAAAACAGTTATGTATTTTAAGTTCAGTATTCCTCAACTAAAACCTTGGGGAAATTTATAATTGCAAATTTCCATATCTCAAAGGTAAAATAGTTAATTCAGCAACGTACAGATAACATCAGTTATCCAGGATCTTAGTTTAGTTTAGTTTAGTTTTGTTCTGTTCTGTTTCTGCAATCCTGAATATTGGTTTGGAATCTAGCTTGTTTCTTTAAGATTGTGGGATAGTCTGACACTTTTAGGTATTAAACCAGTTGTGGTATCTGGCTTGGGTATGTCTCTCATAGGTCTTTTTTATTTGAAAAAAAAAAATCATTTTCCAGAGTGCAATCATCAGATTTCCAAAGTCTTATTTGCCAGTAGAGGACTATATTGTCATACGCCTTTGCCCTAGCTTCCAGGTAGGTGGCTTGCAAAGTGAGTACTTGGCAATTTTAGACTCTCTCTTGGTAGATGCCATCTTCAAGTCAATAAAATAAAATAATTAAAATGAAATAATTTCAAAAATAAAAGAAAGGGAGATCGGCACTAATGATTGAGTAGAATTGGCAACCAATTCCACTACATACTTCTTACCCTTGTGCCGTCTTCCACAAAGCAAGGTTAAATATTTATGATCTACCAATTATTCTATGGGTTAAGTCTTAGAATTTACACAGACTAAAAATGTAAAAATAAAATGTGGGTTGGTTATTTCTTATTAAAGCATCTGATCTTTAAAGTTGTTACTGCAGGGGCACCTGGGTGGCTCAGTCGGTTAAGAGTCCGGCTTCGGCTCAGGTCATGATCTCGTGGTTCGTGAGTTCGAGTCCCGTGTCGGGCTCTGTGCTGACAGCTCAGAGCCTGGAGCCTGCTTCCGATTCTGTGTCTCCTCCTCTCTCTCTGCCCCTCCCCTGCTCATGCTCTGTCTCTCTCTATCTCTTAAGAATAAATACACTTAAAAAAAATTTAAAGTTGTTACTGTATAAAGTAGCAAGGAAAATGAAACAAAATGTAAGATTCTGGAAACCCTGTTAAATTTTGCTGAAAGAAATAAATTTTCTTTCTGGGGATTTCTGTTTGCTAACCTCAAGCGCTTTCTCAGTATTTCAATTTTCCACCCAATGCTTCATCATTTCTAAGCATTCCTTAGTATACATTGTAGAAATAATTACAAAGAGGCTTTAGTGGAAAGGAAATGAATCCTACGGTTCTGGGACTTACATCTGCATGGGCCCCTGGCAAGGATTTACAATTTTGGATTCTTTTTCTGAAAGAGTACCTCCAAAATTATATAAGCATTAGGACTCACAACACCTGGATCCTCCACTGAGGGCATGTATTACATGATCTCATTGATTTTATTGCAACAGAAAATCAGATAGGATTCTTAGACTCATGTCACAGCCTTTAGAAATGCACTTATCTCCTGAGGCACGGCTGGACTCTCCTAAAACCACTGGTCAATTTCTAGATCACCATTGTCATCTGGCTTTAGGAAGGGGAAAGGATGTGACAGAACTACACCTTAGCCATTTACTTTCAGTCTCAAAAGCTGTATATAGTGGGCTATTTGCTTTGAATTCTGTCCTCTTAACAGGCTACTGGCCTTTCAATAATACCATCACCCCTTCTTGTATCATGAGGATAAAATTATATGCCACAAGCAGGCCTTGGGAAAACAATAATATAGCTTCAGACTCAGCTCCCACCTTCATCCACAACTCTAGTAAACTAATGCATGACATTTCAGAAGGGAATACATGCAGAATATACTTGTTAGCTTTCTGATCCCTGCCATGCCGTTGGTTCTTTGTGTGAGGACGTCTTCAAAGGGATCCCCTCCAGAATCCTAAATCAGAAGGGATGCAAAAGTCTTTCTGCATTAAAAATCCTCTAATCTTCTTCCCTCTTCTAATCTCTGGCCCATGAAGATGACACGGGAACACTGATAATGACATGTAACTCCATCACCCTTAATGCTCCACAATGTCTAGGCCACAGGCTTCGTAGTTTATTAAACAATGACTTTCAAACTTTTTCAAACTGGTGACCATAAATGATAAACCAGAATAAATGTGTGTGTGTGTGTGTGTGTGTGTGTGTATACCAAAGTGAAACAATGGGTTTATAAGTAGCCTTGCCAATCTTGCACTTACTATGTTGTCCCTGACACTATTTTTCTACCCTAGTCTCTTTCGCTTTTTTTAAATTCTGGTTATGACCAGAAAATTGACTTTAAGATTTACTGATGGATCTCCCCTATGGTTTGAAATCACATCATCCTACTACCATAAAGCAGCAAGGTACATAATTTAGCTATAATTAGAATACACCAGACCTAGGCCTTTATATGCTACATGAGGATTAAGTCTTTAAAAAATCATCTTAAAAAAAATCCTTAACGCTTAGTTTTAACAAATATGATCTTGCTAAGAGAGGAAAAATAAAAATATTGAAACTCAAAATGTCTTTATCTCAAATCAGAGGTCTACAATTTTTTTTTTAAGTTTATTTATTTATTTTTGAAAGAGAAAGCAAGCGGGGAAGGGTAGAGAGAGACAGGGAAAGAGAATCCCAAGCAGGCTCTGCACTGTCAGCACAGCTCTCAAACCTGTGAGATCATGACCTGAGACCAAATCAAGTCAGACGCTTAACCGCCTGTCACCCAGATGCCTCTTACAAACTTTTTCTTAAAAGTCCAGCTATTAAATATATTAGACTTTGTAGGTCATCCTTGGTTTCAACTACCCAACTCCATCCTTACTGCACGAATATAGCCATAGGTTATGCAGATAAATGATTGTGACTGTGTCCTAACAAAACTTGATTTAACCAAATAGGTGATAATTTGCCGATCCTTATTCTAAATAAAAGTACATTTGTTTCTCTCGTAACAATATACTTTGCAATTATTTATTTATTTGTGGATTTACCTGTTTTTCACATGCTGTCCCTATATAACTCCAGGCTTCAGGAGAATACTGGCCTCTTTTGCCTTTTATCTTTGCACCCCCAGTGCTCAGCAGATAGTAAAGACTCAAATATTTACTATGTCTGTTGTGAACTCCCAAAAATGGCTAGCAGAATAACGTGCTGATTAAACAGAACTAGGTTTATTTAATTTATATAATAAAGGACAACACCACCTAGACAGAGTCTTAGCAGTCCTTCTCACGGACATAGAGAGGATATTTATTTATTTATTTTCATTTTTTTTAATGTCTATTTTTTGAGAGAGAAAGAGACAGAGAGCAAGCAGGGGAGGGGCAGAGAGAGAGGGAGACACAGAAGCAGAAGCAGACTCCAGGCTCTGAGCTGCCAGCACAGAGCCTGACGCGGGGCTCAAACCCACAGACCGCGAGATAACGACCTGAGCCGAAGTCGGTCACCCAACTGACTGAGCCACCCAGGCACCCTGAGAGGATATTTACAGGTTTTAATGTCAAAAATAAAGCTGCTATGAATGTAAATGTACAGGTTTTTGTATCAATAGGTTTTCATTTCTCTCAGATAAATGTCCAAGAGTGCCATTTCTGCATTGTATGGTTAATATTATAAAGAACTTCCAAAATATTTTAAATCATGGCCATATCAATCTATAATTCCAAGAGCAGTTGACAAAAGGCCTAGTCTCTTCACATCCACTCCAGCAGTTGGTTTTGTCATTATATTTTAGTTGTTTGTTTGTTTTAAGTAGGTTTCATGCCCAGTGCAGAGCCCAGCAGTGGGCTTGAGATCATGACCCTGAGTTCATGACCTGAGCTGAGATCAACAGTTGGACACTTAACCAACAGAGACACCCAGGCACCCCTATTTTAGCATTTATATATTTTTTAAGTTTAATTATTTATTTTGAGAGACATGGAAAGCTGGGGAGGGGCAAAGAGAGAGAGAGAGAGGGAGAGAGAGAATCCCAAGCAGTCTACATGCTGTCAGTGCAGAGCCCAATGTGGGGCTCAAACACATGAACTGTGAGATCATGACCTGAGCTGAAATCAAGAGTTGGAAGCTTAACTGACTGAGCTACCCAGGTGCCCCCTATTTTAGCATTTCTAATGAATGTGTGGTAGCATCTCATCATGGTTTAATTTGCATGTAACTAATGACTAATGAGATTGAACATCTTCGTGGTTCTTTTAAAATAGAGAACTGATTAAGATTGAACAGATTGTTACAGAGTTTATACCTTTGAATTGGTGGACTCAACAAAGCCTGAGACTTAAAAAGAGAATATTGATAAGGAAACATTTTATTCAGTTCACAGTCTTGAACTTCTTATTACCAAAAAAAAAAAAAAAAAAAAAAAAAAAAAAAAAA
>NW_026057576.1:32706979-33001979 GCF_023721935.1 Panthera uncia
AGGAAAGAACACCAGAGGTGCAGAGAAACAAAATCGCCTATGTTTAGCTGTCTTTTAGAATTAAAATTTACTTAATGAAGTAAACATTTTTTAATTCAATCTAATTTGAGTTTGCATTCTAGACAGAGTTGAGAGAGCTAAAGTTTTTGTTGCTGTTGCTTTACTTTGTTTTTCTTTGTTCTCACTCCTTTAATGGGATACAAGTGTATACATGTGATATGGTATTGTCAAAAAACAGATTTGTGGATAGACCCCCCTTGAGCCCAAAGACTACAGTTGAAAGAAATACAGAATATTGTAAAAATTGCACTGTAACTTTTTACAGACCTGAGCATGTGGAGAGCATTATGCACAGTAATGTGTTCATAATAAGAAATAGATTACAAAAATGACTGTGTACCAAGGAGGCAAAAAAGAAAAAAAAAAAACAGAATAAATGAGGGATTTAGAAACCATGTTGTATCAATGTAGAGCATGTAGAGTGGTGTTATACTCTATTACAAAACTAAGCTTATAGCATAGATCAGCAAACTTTCCCTAGAAAGGGTTAGCTAGTAAATATTTTAAGTTCTCCAGTCCATGTGGTATTAGTGACAAATAGCTAACTTGGCCATGGAAATACGAAACAGTCATAGACAAATACAGAAATGCATGACTGTGTTGCAAGCAAAATTTATAGAAATGGTTGATGGGGTGGGTTTGACACAAGGTGCATAGTTGCTGATCCTTGCTTTGTATCACATTCTCTAATACTACTCAAAGCAGTCACACAGTCAGGAATTTTTCTAAAAGTCCACAGGATGGAGGTAATTCATTCTTGATTTTTGGGCTCATATTGATGTTATGGAAATCTATAGTAGAGCCAATTGTCTCAAAATTCATGGTCTTCAATTGCAGTAGGCAAGAGTGTATTCAAACATTTTACAATTCTATCTTGGCTTTAAATATCAGGAGCCAAAGAAAGACTAAAAGTAGAAAGATTACTAAAGTATATGGAAAACTCTAAAGACTCCATCAAAACCCATAAGAACTAATAAGTAAAGTTGGTGGATACAAAATAAATATAGTAAACTCAGTGCTATTTCTATACACCAATAATGAACTATCAGAAAGAGAAATTTAAAAAACAATCTTATGTAGAAAAGTGTTTGCCAGGGGCTGGGTGGGGGGCAGGAATAAGGAGATATTGGTAAAAGGGGATGAACTTCCAGTTATAAGGTAAATAAAACCTGAGAATCTAATGTATAACATGGTGACTCTAGTTGATAACACTGTATTAGATCATTGAAATTAGCTAAGAGAGGAGAACTTAATGGTTCTCACAAAAAGAGAAAAAGGTAAATATGTGAGGTGATGGATTTGCTAATTAACCTGGGGAGATTCATTCGTAATGCATAGGTATATCAAGACACTACATTGTGTACTTCAAATATTCTGTAATCATGCCAATTAAACACCAATAATACTGAAAAAAATAAATTTTACAAGAAGAACAAATATATGGGCACAGTGCTTCATTCATACAGCCTCAGGATCTAAGGACATAGAAATGAATCAAAGTGACAGTCTGTGAAACTTACATTCCAGTGGAAGACAAAAGAAACATTTACAGTTACATAAAGAAGAAAACATATAATAGAAATAAGTGCTATGCAAATAACTAAAACAGGTAAAGACATAGTATGTATACGGATGACTACTTGGGATTGGTGTGCAGGGACGGCCTCTCAGAGACTGACATTTAAATGAAGCACCAGCAAGGTGAAAATCAGGGAGAAAAACATTTTAGGCACAGACAACAAAGTTTATAAGGTAAACAAAAACAAAAACAAAAAACAAAAACAAGTTGACTATTGAGTCGATAGAAAGTCGGTGTGCCTAAAAATGGTTGAAAAGGAGAGTGCTATTGGGTGTGGTTTGAATAAAGGCAAAGTCTAGACCTAGAGGACTTTGTACATGGGCTAAGGAGTCAGGAATTATTTCAAGTTCAGAGTGAAGTCAATGACTTTAAGCAGGAAATGATTGTATCTGATATATGTTTTTAGAAGATGACTCTAGCTGTTACGATTTTTTGTGGGGAAATATTAAGTGTTGAGGCAAGAAATCAACTGGCATGCCAGGCAACACATGATGGAGAGAAAGGATGGGTTCACCATATGTTTTTGAATATAGTTGAAAACATTTACTGATGAAGTAAGTGGATGTAATGGGGGAAAGAAAGAATAATCAAAGGTATTACCTAGGTATTTTTACTTGAGCAACTGGGAAGGTCGGGTAGATGATGTTGTGGTTTGATGATAGGAGAACAGCAGCAGGACTACACGAGGAGGGAGAAATTGAGTGTTCTCGTCATATTTCTTAAGTTTGGATGACACATCATGTACACTTAATACTCATTTATTACATGAATGCGTTAATGACCTTTTGGGCAAAGGTCTGGCTTCTAATAACATCTAGTTTAGTTTTGTTGTTTTTGCTTGGAAAAAAGGGAGGGATTGTAAGAGCTCATCTAATCAAAACTTTATTCATTTTCCAGATGATGAAATAAAGGTCAATGGAGATAAATGATTTCTCTGAGTAAGTACAATTGGTGACTAAAAGAGCCAGAGTAGATACAGCTTCATAACTAGTAAACGAGTCCAGTCTCTTTTTCTGGATCCTGTCCCATTTCTCCCAGGTCTTTTTCCTACTGTACTGGAAGACAAAAACCACTGAAAAAAGAGTAGGCGAATAAATCTTCGCTCCATGCTCATTACTGATATAATGGAAACCTTGTGTGACAAAAACTGACAAGGGGAAAGTTTCAATTAGGCATTGAGGTTCCAACAATCCCTGTAATGAATACTGACATTTGTATACTTTCAAGAATAACTATGAAAATCCTTATTCTGTACTTGCCCGTATAACTAAAGCATTGATATGGTGTGAAAACAAGCTAAATAGAAACCCCTCGTGTTTGTGTTCTGGTGCATACGCACTACACACTCTATTTTCAAATCACCCTTTGTTTTTATTCTATCTCTCAGTTTACTAGTAAACTTATGCTACATTCGAAATTCCAAAATTTTGTCTTCTACCTCTTAGTTGCCTAGTTTTTGACTGGTACTGGGAATTTTATCTTCAAAGTTATATTGAATATGAGGACCTTTAAATATTTTATATGTACATTTTATACTAGAACCTTCTCATATACTCCAATCAAAACAGGGCTTCAAAATTACTATTGATTGCTTGGTAAACTAGTACCAGTCCCTTCCCTCCTCCCCAGTCTCTCTTTCCACTTTCTTTTGTAATATTTGGTCCCTACTTTATTTTGCTTTTATACAATGTAATAAATAATATTCTTTTTCACAGTAATAGTCTCAGGATATTGAATAATATGTAAATAATCAATATCATGGTTTTTCCTAATTTCTCATGTAGCTGCAAATAATAATGCTGAATAGTATTCAACGTATACGAAATTACTGTCAAAGCACCAAGACCAAATTTTTGTATTTGGCAATTATATGCTTGTTGATAAGCTGGGAATATTACCCCCAAATAACTTACACTCTTACCTGCATAAGTACTAGTTCCCTCACAGGTGCCTCCATGAGAGCATATTTGGTAATAACGATATACATATATGTAGTATTAAAATGTGTCTTTAGGGGTTCCTGGGTGGCTCAGTTGGTTAAATATTCAACTTTTGATTTGGGCTCAGGTCATGATCTCTTGGTTGTGAGATGGAGACCCGTGTGGGGCTATGAGCTGGGCATCGAGCCTGCCTGAGATTCTTTTTCTCCCTTTCCTCTGCCCCTCCTCTGCTTGGGCGCCTATGTGTGTGCGTATTCATGCTCTCTTCCTCTCTCTCTCTCTCTCTTTCTCAAAAAAAAAAAAAAAAAAAAAAAAGGTTTTGGCTTTAGGACCAGTATGTGTCTGTCTTCGTCAATTGTGTCTTTATAAACAATTTGTTGTTTTTTTTCTAAATTAACAGTTTATTGGCATACTGATCTTCCTTTAAAATCTGTAGGAATTTCATGATATCCTTTCTTTTATTTTTATGTGTAAATAATCCACATCAGTAGCATATATGTCTATATAAATTCAGAGACTTTTTACCTCGGTTTAACCTACAGTGTTTTGATCATCTTGTAGGGCTAAGATAGACCCCATCCAAAGTTGGTTTGGATGTCAAGAATGATGGTTCCACACATGTTCCAAGAGGATATAGAAGGAATTTTTTTTTCTCACGTAATTTTGGGAGAGCACAGCAGGTTTCCAAGTTGGTCTGAAAATGCCTTGAGAGAACAAACACGGAGAAAAGATACCAGCTTTGGGGTTTTATTAAAGTCGGGGGATGGGGGTGAGCGTTCTCATACAAAGACCAGGGCCTGCATGGGCTGACTTTCCTGCAGGCATCACAGAGGGAGAACCTGGGTTTCCTTGTGGGGAAGAACAGGGCAGATGTGGGGCAGAAAAGGAAATGGAGTTATAGGCATTAAAGCTGCCAACAGTCATGTTCAAAGTGGAGGCAGACCATTATGCACAGTAGCAACATTGTTGCTTTAGAACAAAGAGGGTAAAGAAGAATAGGTACAATCATGATTTTGCCTCATAGATTTTAGTTTTCAAAGAAAAGCTTACAACAATGTGGAATAAAGTAAAATTTGGTTTTGTTTTAATTTTCATTTTGGAAGAGAGTTCTTTGGGACTCTTGTATTTGTGTTTAGCTTCATGATGTGTATTCTGATTATGGGACTAATTCTGAGAATGCTAGAAAATAATTGAGCTTGGGGGAGGGGGGTGAAATTTTTCTAACTAATACAAACAATTAGGCCATGTAACTCCCTTTCGTCATCAAGAGTTTAGCTTGTTCCTATCTATATTTGTGGACAGACTAATGTTGATTCATTTTCCTCCTTCAAATTTTTGAATGTTTATGTTAATCTAATATGTTGATGTGTTGAGGATTAGTTGGTAGTGGTTGAAAGTCACTGTGCTCCCTTTCGTTGTTAAAAAATATATATTTCTGAAAATAACTGTTAGATTCTTGGCAAACCATAAAATATCTGAGTGTGGAATAATTTGAGAAAATAATTTAGCTAATTCACCCCCCAAGAGAGCCAAAATATAAAAATAATAAATTAATAATTCGATCAACAAATATTTAATAGATACCCACTAATTGATAAACTATATGCCAGAAAGTACAAAGAATACAAAAAAAAATGTATCAGATTAGGTTACTTCCATAAAAATGTATATTCTAAAGAGAAAACACTTTGAAATGCAATCTATTAGTAGAGATAATTTATACTTAATGGAATAGTTAAATACGACAAGTGATATCAAGAGGCAATGCATGGCTACACATATGGATATTACTGTGGTTGTACTTGCATGGACATGTAAATGCTCACTGGTTAAAGAGGAAATCTATGGTGTGCTTTGGAATGAGAATTGAACAGAAATTTGAAAGATTTATTATCACAGAGGAAGCAGAAAGGGCTTCTAGGAAAGGTCAAAATTAACCAACACAAAAAAGCAAAACACACACACATACACACACAAGGTATACTATGAATTGGTTAATCATACTTTGTGATATACTTGAGACAGTCCTCACCCATAATATTCTAGGAAAATAGTTAATAGCATCTTCTTTTACTTAAAAAATGTGTCTCTATTTGTATAATTACATGGTCATTCTATCTATGGGAGTATCAAGGAGACAGATCACATTCGGTTAAAAAGTTAAAGAGATAGTAGGGATTGGCAAATAATTTGTGGAGAGACTGACGTAAGTGATTATATATCATATATATTCATATATAAATTCACTTCCACTTTATGACAAATTTGAGGCCAAGAGAGGTTAAGTGACCTTTCAGAAATATGTCAGCAAGGAAGAGGCAATGCTGACATGCAAACCATGATCAACTTGACACCCAAGGCCATGATCTCCTAGGGAAATGAATACATCCATACACCCATACTTCCATACTTGGAAACTAAGGTAGAGACATTTGCAATGTGAAACACTTTTGAGACTAGATAGGTTGAGGTCTTTAAATATGGTTGTATTTTAAAGAAGAAAGAATCAACACTATAACAGTGAGATAAAGTAGACAACCCGTGTTGATGAATTAGTGAGTAATAACACGACGACTTAAAGCATCAGGTGTAAAATTCCCTTGAAAACAAATGTACCTGTGAAAGTGAGAAGATATATTTAGAAACAGCAGATTTGAGAAATGGGGGGTCTTGCTCATTAGTGAGGGAATGCTTGAATCATTTGAAAACAGAGAAATCATGAAATTGAGAAGGAAAAAAATACATATATATTGTACATATATACATATATATGTTATATATAGTATATATATGTGTGTGTGTGTGTTGTATATAGTTACATATATATGTTATATATAGTATATATGTTATATATAGTTACATATATATGTTATATATAGTATATATGTTATATATAGTTACATATATATGTTATATATAGTATATATAGTATTTATATTACAGAGGAGGAAGTAAGTTGCAGGACAATGTCCCAGATGACCTAAGGGGATGGGGTAGAAAATGCCAGTAAATACAAACATGATAGCTATAGGAAGTCAGTGTACCTTGTGAACTTATTACAACATGACTAACAACAAATGACAAAGAAACTCTGTATGGGTTTACTATGATTTGCCCCATTCTTCAAATAAATGGAAAGGATAGTTTTTCTTTAAATTGAGAAACCTGCTGTCCAAGTCTGAGCAAGGTCAAAATCATTAATATAGTTGGAGCATTAGGTGAAAGGATCAAGAGAACTCAGCCCAGTGCTGGTATCCAGGAAGTCTGGGCACCTGGTAAAGAATTAATTGGTGACCCAGCACTAATTGGAGAACAGCACAGCCAAGATCATTAAATAGTTGATTTGCTAGAATGCGTCTATTCCTTCCAATTAACATTATGAAATCTTTAGTTCTAAGATTGGTTTCCTGTTGTTCAGAAATGAATGGAACAAACTCTTTGGTACAATTTTGGAGTAAGACAGATTAATTAATTTAACCAGTTATTTTAGTTTAATGTAGATATAACCTGAATGCATGCGTTGAAAACAGTCCAATCAGCTAAATGCCCAGGGTATTCACTTATTACAGGACAGATATTTGCAACAAACAAACTTTATTCTTTAACATTGGTTAAAAATTTTCATATTAATATTTGACTCACTTTTTAAAATCAAAGGTATAGACAACGTACCATTCTATGCATCAAGTTATGAACCATGAGTGAAATTTTATTTGAAATTGTGATCTTTTACAATGTAGTAATTCTATAAATTATATACGTGTGTGCATTTTTAAAATGCGTGTATGTTTACTGTTTGTGTCACTATTCACACACCTGCCCAAAATAGATCTGACAGGTTGATAATGTCTCAGCTTTTATTAATTTAAAAGAATTCTCTGGGGCGCCTGGGTGGCTCAGTCAGTTAAGCGTCCGACTTCGGCTCAGGTCAGGATCTCACGGTTTGTGAGCTCGAGCCCCGCGTCGGGCCCTGTGCGGACAGCTCAGAGCCTGGAGCCTGCTTTGGATTCTGTGTCTCCCACTCTCTCTGCCCCTTGCCCACTCGCACTCTGTCTCTGTCTCTCAAAAATGAATAAACGTTAAAAAATTTTTTTAAAGAATTCTCTTTTACCTCAATGATTTCATGACTTTCTACTAAGCACAGATTGGTATCAGAAACTGCAAGTTATCATCAAACAGGAAAATTAAAACTGAGTCTTTATCCAGTAATATAATCATTTAACAATAGCCTTTGTTTCAATGAGACAAAACAGCTTAGAGAAAATTCCAGGAAATCAAGAATATCTTGGTTTAAATCAAGTGAAATTTATAGAATACTAACTCCATGCCAGGCTCTGATTCAAGCAAATAAAAAGGTTTCTGCCATCACAGAACTCCCAGGCTAGGATGGGAGACAGGGATGCAAACAACTGTGCTATAATAAAATGTGATAAATAACCTATATTATCCTAATCACACCAATTAAATGCTATAGAATTAGAAAGGATGGATGGAGAGATTCAATCTGTGGACCAGAGCCAATGAGTTTTGGCAAAGCCTTCCAAGAGAGTTGACATTTAAACTGGCCCTTGAAAAATCATTAGATTTCTGCCAGGCTATGGATGGAAAATGTGGAAAAGAAAGGCAATGCATTTGCAAAGCATATATTATGGCCATTTTAGGCATCAGCAAAGTAGTTCAGATTTTTCTTGTAGTCCTAATTCTGACTGTGTGCCATTGAGCATGTTGCCAACCCTAGATACACTCTCAGACTTCAGACATGGGTGGGAGTAAGGAAGAGAATTTAAGTTCATTGGATGAAAGAACATACATGTCATCTGTGGACCTTCCATAACTTTATTCATTTTCTTGTGGGGAAGTACGGTCCTTTCTTTACAGTCAGAGGCAGAAGAAAGGAAGAAAGGTTAAGTGACTTTTCTAACAGATACCAGAAATGCAACAGCCACTTAGGACACATATGCACCTCCCAATTTAGCACTCCATCCATTGGATCCCACAGGCCTCATATTTGGAATTTGTTCTTTGCTAGAGACTAAATAAGAGGATGAGATAATTTATTAAGCACATGTTTATGTATGCATACTCAGTTTTTCCCATGGAAATTTAGGGACTATGAGTTATCTGAAAAATATGGAACACATAGGGGCACCTTGGTGGCTCAGTCGGTTAAGCGTCTGACTCTTGATTTAGGCTCAGGTCACATCTCAAGGTTGGGTTTGAACCCTGTGTTGGGCTCTGCACTGGTGGTATGGAGCTTGTTCTTTCCCTCTCTCTCTGCCATTTCCCCATTCTGTTTCCATCTTTCTCAAAATAAGTAAACTGAAAAAAATACGGAACACATATAATTAGATATTCACTGATTCTGTATTTCTTAATTTCTCAAAACTCATTTAGTGGCTGTTGCCTAAAATAGCAGTATGGAGAAATAATATTTATTAAGGATTTATGTGACAGAGTATGCATTAGATCCTTTGCACACTTTTCTTGTGTAATGACAAATAACTATGAGATAGGACAATGATATTTTATAAACGAGGAATCTGAGGACCAAAGAAGCAATTTGTGCAAAGTGACACAAGCAATGCTCCATTTGTCTGACCAAAGTCCATGCCCTTTCCACTAAACCACAATACTGCCCTCAACATAGTTTGAGGTAAATAACATACTTCAAGTATTCCTACATGCTCAAAATCAACGATACATCATGTTCATTGCTTGACATTTTAGCACTATGAAGCTGAAGGTTTAGAAGTGATAGAGACAGCTGTATGATGATGATGATGTTGATGACGATGATGATGATAGCTAATAATTATTGAGTGCTTATATTACGTAGATGGGCTTCTAAACATTTTATATATGTTAACTGATGTGATCCTTACAACAACCCAATGAATGAGGAACCTGTATTGTCCTCATTTTCAATGTGGATATAATACAAAGAAAATTGAAGTAATTTGCCCATGTTCGCTCAGCTAGTAAGTAGCTTGAAATGCAGGCAATCTGGTCTCCTGTCAGTACACATAACTGTGCTGGTGGCATATCCAGAGGACATAGAAATAAATAGTATTGGGTTGATGCCTAGTATATGTTTGACAGTCCATTACGTATATTTTCTATGCATCTCATTTAATTGTCAGGAAAGCATGGTACTTAAAATAGTGCAGTGATTAGGTGGACAGGGTCTGAAGGTAATAGGAAACGGTATGTATGTATGCTATTATAATTTTCCTCATTTGTGCATTAAAGACAACATCCTGAAATCCAGAGAGGTAACTTGCACAAAGTCATGTAGCTAATATATGCTATGGTCATGATTTGGAAAAGGAGTCCATGCAGTTTACCCATAAATATTAAAGCTGTGGCTATAGAGCCAAAAATAAAGTAATAATTTGGCAGGCATACTTTCTTCTTATTAAGTGTAGACCGAACATTGAAAAGTTAATATTAAAATGGGGAAAAAGGGACACCTGGAGAAAAGAATATATTTCATTTTTAGAGCTAGAAGAATAATGTTCTTCCGATTAGAAAAAAAAAGTTCTTCATCTTTATATCTCCATTTTCTAGCACAGAGCCTGCATTTGTAGGAGCTCAAAATGCATATCAGAAGGATAAATGATCAGCCAGGGAATAGATGGACTAATGAATGGAGTAAGGGAAGGGTAGCAGCATCTTACAAGTTTAAGTGCAATGTGACTCAAGTAGTTAAATAGCTCAATCTTGTTATCATAAAGACAAGAAAATAAGCAGGGACGTTCTTTCCTTTTATGCTTTCTAATATTCTTTTAGTAAAGTCCCTTATCTATTCTCGGATCCCATGATTCCATTTTCCAGGAAATGAAGGAATCCATTAACTAATTTCTAGGAAAAGTACTTGAGCTTGGTTCAAAAATCATAGACCTATGCTGTTCGATATGGTAGCCACTAGCCTCTGTTAAATAGCCACAGTGGCTATGTAAATAATAATAATTATTATTATTTAATTATAATAATAAATAATAATTAACAACAATAACTATTATTATTACTATTTAATAAAAATCCAGTTCCTGATCAAAATAACCACATTTCCGGGCTCAATAATCACACGTAGCTATGGCTGCCATACCAGATAGTGCAGATATAAAACATTTTCATTACTGAACAAGTTCTATTGGACAGCACTGTGGTGCAACAGGGCAGTGCAAATTCTTGAACAGCAAGCATAGGGCATGGGGCTTGTGTCTGAGAAACTGTTCCCTGGGGTGAGGTTGGGAATGTGCCAAGTGAATACCTCGACTCTAGGGTCAAGTCTGAAAGTCTCAAAGGCTGAGACAAAGCATAACACTAGGTTAGAATTTAAGGACAAAAAAGAAAACCTAGAAAGAGTCTCTGAATTTTTTAAATGTTTATTTATTTTTGAGAGAGAACATGGGGACAAGGGAGGGACAGAGAGGGAGGCGGACAGAGGATCTGAAGCAGGCTCTGTGCGACAGCAGAGACCCCCACTTGGGGCTCAAATCTGCGAACAGTGAGATCATGACCTGAGCCAAAATCAGGCACTTAACAGACTGAGCCACCAGGTTCCCCAAAAGTCTCTGAATTTAAATAAATTTGTTACAGAGGTATGTTACATTGATTGTCTCTAGGTTAGATAACTATTCTGTTTGTGGAGTATTATTGATCATCATGTTATGGAGTCACAGAGACATTACACCTATCTCCACTTGGGTAATTAGGGAAGGGTTCTTGGTGAAGTTGATGACTGGACATTATTATGAAGGATGAGCAGGAATTATTCAAATCAGTAATGTGTGGAAAAGGAGGAAAAGAAAATGGCAATCTAAAGAAAGAGGGTAACTGTACAAAATTTTAGAAGGTTTTTAGAAAAAAAACTTCTCTTATATTAATATTGTTTAATATGGGGTATTGGTGGGGGATCTTTAAGCGGTAGGTATGGAGAGAGAAGCCTTGTTCAGAAAATGAAGGACTTGAAAGAGAAATCAAGGAGGCAACATAATGTCAATATTTTACATAAGCAAATTTAGACATTAAAGGCAGTGATTGATTACTCAACATACACGGGTTGAGGTATAAGAGAGTTACTACAATGCAAGGAGGATCCTGAATGATATCTTTGACATCAGGTAATGGAAAACAAATATAAGCTTGCTGAATATAAACTAAACAAAATAATTAAGCTCATAAGATAAAATCTACTGTAGTAACAAACTGGGGAGAACAAAGACTTAAGAGAGTTGACAAAAAAGGTATTCCATTCCCTGTATGATTCCCATCTAAATGAAATTTTATTGAAATCATATAATCATAGATTTTATAGTTATTTGAAAGCTTATTTTGTTATACCATTACATATCATTGCATAATTGAATCAACTGTCTAAACAATTAAGGGAAATTATATCCTTGTCTGATATGTTCATATATATAAGGCAAAAATAAATGCTACTCATGTGCTTAGAATTCTTTAAAAAATAGCTACAATCCTCAATTTTCCTTTGCTATTGTTGATTTACCTACTTTATCTTATCTCTTGTTCTTGCTTTCTCTTTCTTGCCTCTTATCCTTCTTTTCTGTATACTCCTCTCTATCATAGCTTTTCTCTGTGCCCTTGGTATTGTACAAGATCACCATTTTGGTGCTCTTCAAATTTCTTCATGTACAAGAATTATTTAAAGTAATTTAAACTAGGGGTGCCTGGGTGGCTCAGTGGGTTAAATGCCCAGCTTCAGCTCAGGTCATGATCTCATGGTACTTGGGTTCGAGCTCCGCTTCTGGCTCTGTGCTGACAGCTCACAGTCTGGAGCCTGTCTCAGATTCTGTCTCCATCTCCCCTGCTCATGCTCTGTCCCTCTCTCAAAAATAAATAAACATTTAAATTTTTTTAAAATAAATAATTTAAATTATATTTGAGATTCTGGATTTTTTCACATTGTGTCATGTTGATAATTTATGACTAGGGAGGTAATAACAACATGCTCCTGAATCTTTTTTAGGAGTAACTTTTCATTTTCCTTTTCATATTTAATGGCTTAAATTAAAATTTTAAGGAGATGAAAAATCAAAAATAATTTTATTAACTTAAATGAATAAAGCACTTCCCTTATAATCAGCACTATAATTTCTAATCTACTTTGTTAATATATGTTCCAATACATATAATATAATAACTATGTTTCTCTCCTTTTGGTAATACAAGAATATTTTGTTCTTAATGTGTACCATATTCTCATCTCTATTGTATCTAAATAAGTATTTTTTCTAAAAGCTGTACCTTATGTCAATGGATGGGTTTAGTACTAGACACTTGGAAAAATTCTAGAAGTTTGTTTTATAATAGAATAAGACCATTCGTTTTGTGTTTATTTTGGCAGGTGTATGAGGCTGCCTATAATAAATTAGCATACTGAGGAATATTCACATATTTTTAGCAACTGGAATGTGCAATTTATGGCATTCATATCAGGATAAAATATAATCAACATGTGTCATTGAGGTAATTTTCCCCCAAAGATCTCTTACTAAGTATCCTAAAGGAAAAAAAAAAAACCCTCACAAAATATTAAAACTGCAATCCAAATTATTGTGTCCAATCTCAGCAGATCTCACAGAGGATGGTTAACGATGTTTATATTGGTATATTAGATACCACAAACAATTTTCCTTTTCGAGGAATGAATCATTTTTCAGGAATGAATCATCCTTCAGTTCCTACATATTTGTTCATCAGGAAATATCTTTAATGGGCATATGGGTGCAGTGAATTGCTTCTGTAACACTAAAAATTTAGCAACCCAAACAAATCATTTTCATATGTTGCAGGTGCTGTCTATTAGAAGGAAAGATGTACTTTGATGTTCTTTTAATTAAAGTTTCAATTAAATTTGTTAGCATTCTGCAAAGAAATCATTCAGTTTCCTCTAGTTATCGCCTGTCAATTCCAGAAAGTACCAATAGCCAGTTAGTTCTGTGCTTCTGGTATTTTTACTTTGGCAAGCACAAAAGGAACTAAGCAGTGCTGGTTTATCTTTTAATTCTAACTTGCCTGCAACAAACACTGAATTGCACCTTACATGGCAGAGTTTAGAGAATTTGTAGATATGGTAGTTCTCTCCATTGGCCGTTTCAGAATCCAGGTAAAGTAAGTTTCTGTTTGGTATCCATTTATATTTTCCAAGCAATAAATGATCTCTTTATAATAAAAAGAAAATAGTCTTACTTTACTGTATTAAGATGTTCCTGACTCTGTTAACTTATAGTGGAAAATTATAATGAATTGATATTCCAAAACCTGGCTTTTCCCCTCACTGGTACAAGGTCTTGGATAAGTAGTTTCTTTCTTTGGGTCTCAATTTTCTCATTCACAAATTCAATAAAACTGCAATTTTTAGAACATTTGAGAGCCAGGCACTTAGGAGGAATTGATCATAATATAATGATGAATAAGATACAGCCTGTGCCCTGTAGCTTTCAGATTGGTGAAATGCTGGCCACTGTCTCACTGAACTCTGAAATTTTGTGGGTTTATAGAAGCATCATTCCTAAAGAAAGCACACACACACACACAACCAAAGCAGCAGAATTTCTTGTATTTTTACTTGAACAAAGTGAGAATTTCCATTGGTAAAACAGAATTATGTCCATTAATGTAAATTCAGTAAGATCCAGAATCAAAAGAAAATGAGGAAAATTCTGAAATAAGTTAATTTCCTGTCTTTTCCCTCAGGAGTATTGAAGTAATTTTGCATATTTGAAGTATTTTGAACATTAATGGTAATTACGTTTGAAGAAAATAATCGTCTGAGGCACTGAATGTTTTTGTCTCTCTCATCTTGTTTCTCAGATGGTACAATCTAGAATAGTGCCCATCTTTAAAATTGTAATTATTGTTTTTGATCTATTTACTGTGAAGTCTGGTAACCAAAAGGCCTAGCTGAATTGATTATTTTCCCATGAACGAATTAAAAAAAATTCTTTCAAAAATGCATTCTCTGGCATTATTTAAAAAAATACAGAAGAAATTCTAAGACATTTTGGGCTGCATCTGCCCATTATGCCAAACACCTTACAGAGAGTCTATTAGAATGATCATTTAACACCTGTATCACTGCCTCCTCATAGCACAACCTGTAATCAAAGTGTGAAGCAATCACCATAGCAGTTATAATTTAGATTATAGCTTAATAACACTGGTTGTGAAGGACTAGATTTGAGTATTTGGAATTTCCCTAACCATTGATTGCAATAAGTGGGCACAATTGAGCCAGAAGCCAAAACCTCTCCCTTCTCTTTTCAGATGGAAGTGATGGCTGAGCTTGACTGAGCTGGCTTTTATGTGTCAGCTGTTTTGCACACTGGTGGGATCTGCTGTATATAATTTATATACATATATATATGTATATATATATATATGTGTATACATATACATATATATATATATATATATATCCCCACAGAACTTCTGTTTTAGAAAAATTTTGACAGCCTCTCTCTTATTAGCTGTTGCTATCAAGGGTCAGTTATATACTTTCAATATCATTCACATTTTTTATAACAGTTTTAACATAGCAACTAGTATTTTGCAGCCTCTATTCAGCAGATCCCAGATGAATTTAAGTGTTAAACACAGTATAGCTATTAGGATTGCATTTCGTGGGAACAATTACTGAGGATTTAAAATACATTACTCTTCTTTTAAAAAAAAGTTTTTAGGGGCACCTAGGTAACTCAGTAAGTAAAGCCTCTAACTTTGGCTTAGGTAATGATCTCATGGTTTGTGGGTTCAAGCCCCGTGTGGGGCTCTGTGCTGACAGCTTGGAGCCTGGAGCCTGCTTCGGATTCTGTGCCTCCCTCTTTCTCTGACTCTCCCCCACTTGCATTCTGTCTCTCTCTCTCTCAAACGAAAATAAATAAACTTAAAAAAATTATTTTTTAATTGGGGCATGTGGGTGGATCAGTCGGTTACGCATTTGACTTCCGCCCAGGTCATGATCCCATGGTTCTCGAGTTTAAGCCCCGCTTTGGGCTCTGTGCTGACAGCTCAGAGCCTGGAGCCTGCTTCAGATTCTGTGTCTCCCTCTCTCTCAGCCCCTCCCAGCTCATGCTCCCTCTCTATCTCTGAAAAAAATAAACTTAAAAAAATTAAAAAAAAATGTTTTAATTCAGTACAGTTGACACAAAATGTTACTTTAGTTTCAGATGTACAACATAGTAATTCAAATTCTCTATATGTTATCTCTGCTCACCACAATTATAGCTACCATCTGTCACCATACAACCCTATTACAATACCATTGACTATATATTCCCTATGCTGTAAGTCTATTCCTGTGACTTTTTCATTCCATAACTGGAAGCCTGTATCTCCACCACCCCTTCACCCATTTTGTCCATCTTCCTACACCATTCCTTTCTGGCAACCATCAGTTTGTTTTCTGTATTCTGCTTTTTATTTGTTGATTCATTTGTTTTGTGTTTTAGATTCTACATATGAGTAAAATCATATGCTATTTGTCTTTCTCACTTAGCATAATACCTTCTATGTCCATCCATATTTTCACGGATGGTATGATATCATCCTTTTTTATGGCTGTGTAATATTCCATTGTGCACATATACCACATCTTCCTTATCCATTCATATCTTGGCTATCTTAAATAATGGTGCAATAAAAATAGGAGTACATATATCATCTCAAATTGTTTTTGTTTGTTTGTTGTGTGTTTTTGTTTTCTTTTGTTTTGTTTTGTTTGGTGGTGGGGGTGGTAAATATGCAGTAGTGGAATATTGGATCATATGATATTTCTATTTTTAATGTTCTGAGGAATCTCCATACTATTTTCCACAGTGATGACATTAATTTACATTCCCACCAACAGTGCACGAGGGTTCCTTTTTCTCCACATCCTCACTAACACTTGTTATTTCTTACCTTTTTGATTTGGGTCATTCTGACAGGTGTACAGTGATGTCTCCTCATGGTTTTGATTTTGATTTCCTTGATGATTAGTGGTGGTGAGACTCTTTTCATGTGTCTGTTGGTGATCTGTATGTCTTATTTAGAAAAAAAAAATGTCTATTTAGGTCCTCTGCTCATTTTTTAATCAGATGGTTTGTTTTCTTGCTGTTTATTTGTGTAAGTTCTTCATATATTTTGGATATTAACCCCTTATCAGATATATCATTTGCAAATATCTTCTCCCATTCAGTAGGTTGCATTTTTGTTTTGTTGATAGTTTCAAATAAATTAGTCCTCATGACTGCACAGATGTTTAGTTATAATTTAGAACAGGGAGATTACTGAAAAACCAAGACCCTCAAATTTATCCAACTTTGTACTAATCTTGAACTACCTGAGAGCCTAGGGAAAATAAAATAAGGGATAAAAATTTACAAAGAAAATAAAATGTATAAGAACACTCTTAATGCCATGTTTTGGGATGTCAACATATACTCAACATGTATTTAGATAACTGAGTCAAGAAAAACTATTGAATTCACTAATATTTTTCAGGAAAAAATGTATACTTTTCTCTTCATTTGAAAAATTCCCTTTCTGAATTTGTTTCATTTATCGATAATGCTTGTTGTCCTCTTCTGTGTGTCATCTCAAAATGAAGTTGGCTGGAGCATACATAATCACTACTTAATGATAACTACCTATTGTGAGGATTAATTTTTTTAATGTTTATTTATCTTTGAGGGAGAGAAGGACAGAGTGTGAGCAGGGGAGGGGCAGAGAGAGAGGGAGACACAGAATCCGAAGCAGGCTCCAGGCTTCGAGCTGTCAGCACAGAGCCCGAGACGAGGGGCTCGAAATCACAAGCTGTGAAATCATGACCTGAGCTGAAGTCGGATGTTCAACTGACTGAGCCACCCAGGTACCCCCCCTATTGTGAGGATTAAAAGCAGGGATTCTGGAATCAGATAACCTTACTTAGAAGGAATTCTTGTTAAAATTCTTACATTGTCACTTACATGGTCTTGAATGACATTTTGCTTCTTTTGCCCTCAGTTTTCTTATCTGTAAAATAGGAATGATAGCATCCTCAGAGTTTTGTAAGGGCTAAAGAGAGAATATATGGGCAATGTTTAGTGTAGTGAATATAGCAGAGTGAGTGCCAAATAAATGGTAGCTGTACCTATGCTATGATTTTATTTGTATGCGTGTGCATCAAATTGGAAAACTTTGTTTTGCTTACACTTCTACCTTTTCAATGTATTATTTATTCACCTCGGCAAACTTTTTAGCCTAGTCATTCTGACATACGCAAACTCTTGCTGCTGCCCTACTGAAATTTTACTTAGGAACAGCCATTCTGAACGAAAATACTATTGAAAAGCTTTCAAAATTCATTCTGTTTGGTTACTCTGTCCTAGAAAATTAAAAGTACTAGAATGTGCTGTATTCTAGAACACAAGTAAAAAATGGCAATATTTTGTTTGATTTGATTTGATTCTTTTCTATACTCATAGAGGTAGAAAGTATTTCTTAAAAAGTTCAGTGTTCTTACTTTGACTTCAAACACTTAGAGAAATAGGACTCAGTGTTTTTTTCATATTCACCATAAAATGCCCACTCCAGTGAGTAAGCCTATGGGGCTTATTGAAAATATCTTAGGGAGACAGATCATTGCCCACAACAAAGAGAACTATTTAATTAATCCCCAGTAGATCTTCCTATTCTGCCTAAAGTCTCTATTGCCACCATCCGGGGATCTTACTCTAAGTCTGACCAGTTTTCTTTAGAATGCAAAATCACTTCCTAAGAAATATAGCACAGGCCCAGCCTCAGGCCAACTTTTATCCCCAGAGGGCTTCTCAAAACTTTTTTTGCAATAAAGTTGGTCTCCAACTTCAAGAAAATTCAAGTACAAACTGCTAAGAAGAGACAGTTTTCTCCCCATCTTCCACTTCCTAAATCCTAGTAATCTTAATAGGTGATCCACCTACAAACAAGGGACAGGGGATGTTTTTGTAGAGTTTTCAGTTTTGCAAGAACGATAGACCTGTGGAAAGATAATCATAATGTAACTTACTTCTGCAAAACATAAATGCACAACTTCGTGTGCTACCACAGCACAAGAAGGTGGACCACTAACTTTACATGATAAAGCAGGGAACTGCATTAGAATAGCTGCTTCATAAAGAATGAGTGGGATACATTTGAATTAAAGAAGGGAACAGTCCAATCAAAATCAAGTAAACATGGCTAGAATCTGCAATGCCAATGAGGGTCATGGAATAAAATTAAATCAGGATAAGAGGTTGAGTCATTATCAAAGTGATGTCATGGAGCATAAAGGTCAAACTAGAGAGAGAGATTAGAGGAAAGAGTGGTAGTTAAAAACGTCCTAAAATCAACACAAATGATAATCTAAGGAAAGGAACACACGGTTATGTCTTAGGTCCCACAACATAGGTTATTATGATATTTAACTCTTGTACAGTAAATTCCAATTTTTCCCCTGGAATAGCAGGTTAATAGAAATGTGAATTCTCCAAACTAATATGAGCAACTTTAAGCAAATAGCAGTTTTAATGGCATTTCTGCTGATCTCTCGTTATCCATCCTTTTAAAGCAAAAGTAGAGGGTGCCTTGGTAGCTCAGCTGGTTAATCGTCTGACTTTGGCTCAGGTTATGATCGCACGGTATGTGGGTTTGAGCCTACATTGGGCTATCTGCTGCCCTCTCTGCAGTCAGCATTGGGCCTGCTTCCCATCCTCTGTCTCTTTCTCTCTCTCTGCCCCTCCCCTGCTGGCTATTGCTCTCTCTCTCTCAAAAATAAATATTTAAAAAATAAAATTCCTTAGAAACTTAACAGGAACCCACGGGGGAGGGGAAGGAAAAAAAAAAGAGGTTAGAGTGGGAGAGAGCCAAAGCATAAGAGACTCTTAAAAACTGAGAACAAACTGAGGGCTGATGGGGGTTTGGAGGGAGGGGAGGGTGAGTGATGGGCATTGAGGAGGGCACCTGTTAGGATGAGCACTGGGTGTTGTATGGAAACCAATTTGACAATAAATTCCATATATTAAAAAAATAAAATAAAATTTCTTACTCAAAATAATAATAATAAAGTAAAAATACAATAAAAGTACAGAGTTAATAAAAAGTTCCTAAAATCATCTGGGAAATAGATTGCAGTCGTCTTACCTGAGAATTTGACAAAAGGCATTTTAAAAAAGATGAGAGAGGGGTACCTGGTAAGCTCAGTCAGTTAAGCATCCAATTCTTGATTTCAGCTCAGGTCATGATCTCATGGTTTTGTGAGTTTGAGACTTATGTTGGTCTCTGTGCTGACTTTACAGAGTCTGCTTGGGATTCTCTCTCTCTCTGCTCTTCCCTGGCTCATGCTCTCTCCTCTTGATTTTGGCTCAGGTCATGATCTCACAACCATGAGATTAGGCCCCATATTGGATGCCATGCCACACTGGGTGTGGAGCCTGCTTAAGAGTCTCTGTCTCCATCTGCCCCTCCCCCATTCGTGCTCTCAGTCTCTTTCTCTCTCTCCAAAAAACATAAAAATAAAAATAAATAAATAAGGAGCCGACAATCCAGCATTGGATGGCCCAAACTAATTTCTTTAAATAATTTGTTTGAACATAGGGCAATTTTCATTACCTAACTCCTAGAGCTCTTATTTACTTTTCCTTGAAGGATGTCCTAAAGACAACAGAGATGACTAATTAATGTGGAAGAATAAGTAATTTATGGGTGAATCCTATTTGATTCCATAAATACAGTGGATCTTAAATATTTAACTTAAAACAAAGAACTCTGTTGGAAATATCTTCCTAGAAATATCCCTTACCCAATGAGTTGACCATGCTCTTAGAGGGTTTATAGGTGACACAGAATTTCCACAGAAGCTTCAGATTTCTTTTTGTCCAAGAGCAGAGGCAAGAAAAAATTACTTCGTTTATTCAGAAATCTTTCACTTCCATTCCTCCTACTGTGATTACAATGAACCAGTATCATAGCTCAGCTGGGTGTCAAAGCAAGGAAAACAGGACTTACGCACAGATTTAAATCTACAATAGAACTGCCACTAGGGTTTGAAATAAGTATGGACATCTAAATTTTGAAAGATCAAAAAAAATAAAAATCCTAGAATCAAAAAGCAGTCGGAGAGAATCACTGTCATCCCCAACTAACAGTGAAATTAAAATTTTCTGATTTCAGCTTCCAAATCCTGATGATCAAAGGTGATTTTCTCCTAGATAAATGTCATTTTTGCCCTTATAAAAGTTATATATCCCTGGCAGAAAGGTTTTTTATGAGTTTTCTCTTAGTTAAAGGCGAGTTTAAAGCTGTTCTTTTTTCTGAACAAGGAAAAATTACATAAATTGCTCTAACAGAGTATTTTATCATTTTTCTTGGCCTACTTGAAATAATAAGGCCCTAAGTTACACTTTTCCAAAGTAATCGAGTTAATATCCAAGAGTAATCAAGCTCATAATGATTTTTAAAATTCCTACACTTACGGAGTTGGGAAGAATGAGGTAGGTCTATGCTGTTCTGATTATCAGATCATCATTCAAGGAAACCAATACTGACTGCATCCCCAGAGAGAGAGCTCTGGAGTGCCATACAGGTAGATCTGATTCCATGTCTGTGTCTCTTGGAGCACCACCTTCAAAGTCTTGAGCACTGTTTATTTAACTTTTATAAGAAGAAAAACTTGCTTTAAAACTTAAATGGTGAAAATAATTTTTTTCTTCTTAGATCATTGTGAATTCCTTGGATCCACAGTTAATGTTTCCCTCTATCATTCTTTCCTCTCATCCCTGTTACATGCCACCCCCACCCCCAACACACACAGAGGCTCAATCGATCAGCACTCATTGAGGTGGATCCCATATTCGAAGTATCTATTGCTTCAGAGAAAGGAGTTTCCAGTGAATCTATATTATATGTACTTTTATTACGTATTGAAAGTATGTGGAAGTCTCTGGGAAAACTTCTGCTGTTTTCAGAAGAGAACTCTGGAAAACTTAATCACTTCTTACACACAAAAGACTATTGGTGAATGAAAGACATGAAATTTAATGCATTTGGAAGATGAAGTATTTTCTTTTCCATTAAAAAATTGCACACTTGTTTGTAAATACTGGACACTCCTTCAGCTGTCCTTGGATTTCGGCTAACTCTATCTAATGTAAGAACAGAATATGAGATTTCTTCAAGTGGTTTGAATAGCTTGGTTCAGGTTCCTCCTGGTGAGGAACCAGGCCTTAATTAGTATTTAATGACTTTCATTCTTCAGCATATATTTCTTCTTTTTTTCCTGGCTCCTTCCTAATAAGATATAAAGTATGAAAGTATAAAAATAGGAAAAAAAATCATGAAATATTCCTGTAGATTACCTATCAAAATGGTGTTTGATATTGATAGACTCCAAATAAACCTTTAAGAGTTATCATGTTTTTAAATGTTTATTTATTTTTGAGACAGAGAGAGACAGAGCATGAACGGGGGAGGGTCAGAGAGAGAGGGAGGCACAGAATCCAAAGCAGGCTCAAGGCTCTGAGCTGTCAGCACAGAGCCTGATGCAGGGCTCGAACTCACGGACAGTGAGATCATGATCTGAGCCAAAGTCGGAAGCTCAACCGACTGAGCCACCCAGGTGCCCCAAGAGTTATCATTTTTTTTAAGGAAAGATCAAATTAGTCTTAAAGATAACATGAAAAAATATTGATTTTTGTATTGAAGAATGAATACTAGACTGAACATTAGAAATATTTGACCATTTATTAATAAGAGCAAATAGTAAATTATGTTTTTAAAAGTACTGGGTTCATGAATCAATAATGTTGACTGCCAGTCTAGTAGCTTGGATCTATATCTGAAAATAAAAGTGGAAAGAAACTAAATACATGAAATAATTAGGGAATTCATATGCTCAAAATCTTGTATGTCAGACTACCCCTGTCATTACAGATTTTCATGCAATACTGCATGATTATTCAGAAAATAAAGCAACTGGAGTGGATTTGTTTCAAAGCTAATTTGTTATAGGTCTCTTTAGTTGTAATGGTAAGAGACATTAAAGTCTTAGTGAATTAAAATAAAGCGGCCTTTTGTTAAACACTGAAAAATCATTAAGTAGGGTCTAAGAAGTGAAACAAAGTTGGTGTACTAGTTTAGTTCTGAATACACAGAAGACAAATGAAAGATCATGTATTTTAAATATGAAACTTTATCATATACCCTGCTTTGAATTGAAGTCATATAAATTCAACCTTAAACACGTGGTCGTAATGGATGACACTCGTGCTAGTTATTCCCAAGCTAGGACTTTAGCTACATTATTTGCATTTAGCCTTGCTAACAACTCTGCTTATATTCTTGTCAGAGTTATTATACTGCCTTCTGCAAAGAAAGGCGATATCTGTATTCTCAACCTTCTAGAACATAATAAAGAGGCAAACATTTCTGCACAAAGCCTCTTTGAGCTATTTAATTTACTTTTTTGACAAAAGGAGAATGACACTGAGAACTCCACAAAGAACAAAAGCAATTTTTCAGGCCATGAAATGCAAATGATAATTTAATCATTCCTAGAAATACCATTTTTATATATTCAAGGGAGTCATGTTCTATCTTTTCATTATAGACATAGTGTAGCTTAACCACATGATATCCTAAAAAGATAATTTTCCATTTCTTAAAAAAACATTTTAAAGTTTTTATTTTAGACGTAAACCGGTCAAAGAAAAAATCGATTAAAATTAAACCAGGAGTAAAGTTTAATCTTCTATCTCCCTGATGAATTTCTTCATCATTGCATATTACCACATTTACCTAATTTAATTTTTTTTCTTTCTCGTGCATTTTTATTAAAATTCTAGTTAGTTAATGTACAGTGTAATATTAGTTTCAGGTACAGTATAGTGATTCAACAGTTCAATACGACATCCCGGTACTCATCACAAGTGTACTATTAATCCCCATCACCTATTTAATTTATCCCCCCAACTCACCTCTCTTCTGGTAACCATCAGTTTGTTCTGTATAGCTGAGAGTCAGTTTCTAGGTTTGCCTGTATCTTTTTTTTTTTAACCTTTACTCCTTTCTTTCTTTCTTCCTTTCTTTCTTTCTTTCTTTTTTTTTTTGTTTCAAGTGTTTATTTACATTCTAGTTAGTTAACATATAGTATAATATTGGTTTCAGGAGTAGAATTTAGTGATCCATCACTTACATATAATACCCAGTGCTCCTCACAAGTGCCCTCTTTTTTTTTTTTTTTTTTAACATTTTTTATTTATTTTTGGGACAGAGAGAGACAGAGCATGAACGGGGGAGGGGCAGAGAGAGAGGGAGACACAGAATCGGAAACAGGCTCCAGGCTCCGAGCCATCAGCCCAGAGCCTGACGCGGGGCTCGAACTCACGGACCGCGAGATCGTGACCTGGCTGAAGTCGGACGCTTAACCGACTGCGCCACCCAGGCGCCCCTTACAAGTGCCCTCTTTAATACTTATCACCCATTTAGCCCATCCCCACCCACCTCCCTCCAGCAACCCTCAGTTTGTTTTCTATAGTTAGTCCCCTATGGATTGCCTCTCTCTCTCATTTTTTCTTCCTTCCCCTATGTTCATCTGTTTTGTTTCTTAAATTCCACATATGAGTGAAATCAAATGGTATTTGTCTTTCTCTGATGGACTTATTTCACTTAGCATAATACACTCTATTTCCATCCACATCACTGCAAATGGCAAGATATCATTCTTTTTGATGGCTGAGTAATATTCCACATATATATATATATATATATATATATATATATATAGTAAAACCTTGGTTTGCAAGCGTAATTCATTCCAGAAACATGCTTACAATCTAAAGCACTTGTATATCAAAGCAAATTTCAAGGACCATTGGCTCAGTTGTGCTTATGTGACATTAGGTGTCACGTACTACTCATATTGCAAAACATTGCTCCTTTTTCAAGTTAAAATTTATGAGAAATGTTTGCTTGTCTTGTGGAACACTTGAAGAAAAAGTTAACTTGCAGTCCAAGGTTTTACTGTGTGTATACATATTATGTATACACACCTGTTCTTTATTGATTCATCAGTCAATAGACATTTGGGCGCCTTCCATAATTTGCCTCCTGTTGATAATATAGCTATAAACATTGGGGTGCATGTGCCCCTTTGAAGGAGTATTTTTGAAGCCTTTGGGAAAATACCTAGCAGCGCAATTGCCTGGGCATGGGATAGTTCTGTTTTTAACTTTCTGGGGAACCTCTACCATTTTCTAAAGTGGCGGCACCAGTTTGCATTCTCACCAGCAGTGTAAGGGTTCCTCTTTCTCTACATTCTTTCATTCACCTAATTTTAGAAAGACATGAATATCTTTATTAAAGGAGATTTTTAATAATCCTCCATATATATATGGAATTCTTAAAATCACTGGACAGTCAGGTGGATGGGAATGATCACAGAAATATTACATGTACTTGTATTGTTAAACTGACAATGGTTACCAGTAACAATAATATAATATTTTATATAAAATATTTGAAATAAATATTTGTGGGTAAAAAACTTATATGTTAGAAAGACAGAATTATGATATTTTATTTATGATGGTTGGCATTGTACTTTCCCAGGGCAATATTTCAACAGAAACTTATAAAATATTAAGTGATGCTCTAGATCCCAGAAGACCTAGAATTCCCCTATGTGAGAGAAAGCAACAGGGAAGGAACTCTCTGATGTTGACATCAACTCCATATTTTAGGGCAGATAATCTTGTGCAATCTTAGACTAAAGAGGCCATGGGCTGTCAGGTTGATTCATGAAACAAGGTATCCTCTCTTCCTTCATATACACACATGCTGACCCAGGGAATAGCCTTGACGTTTGCCACAATAAACATTTGGAATATTGCATTAATACTGCCCTGTGTCTCTTTTAATTTACCTCTGTGACCAATGAAACAAACTGGTTCTCCACTTCAAATATATGGGTGATGGTTAGTTCACCTAAAGCCATCTTCTCCCTTTAGTATTATACCATTCTACTTGCCTGTCATGTTTATTCCTCATATTTGAAATACAGTGCATTGTCTTTCCTGTTCAAGTTATTCCTTTGACTTCTCTAATTCTCTTAAAGGCTGGAAATTAGGACTCTGCTTTTCTATGATCTCCAAATCAGAGTTACAAATCCTTCTTGTCCTTCCTGTACCACTTTTTTTTTTCATTTTTATTTTTATTACTTATTGATCTCCATAGCAGCAGTCATTTGCATTCGGTAGTTTCTTGAAGTGCCCATCATCATATCCATCCCACCCTATCCTCTAAAATTTATCTTAAACAGGAGATCATCCTCTTGAGCAGTGCTCTGATGACAGCACTCTCTCCTGGAGATGCCATAATTATTGTTCTACATGTGACAATAAGGTGTTCATATTTACTAACACAAAATTGTACAAAATGATCCTTAATAACTTTTAGTGTTTTTTATTGGTATTTGTTTACATCTAATCACTTTATTATATTTAGTTATTTGTATTATTTTCCTTTTGTTTCTTGATTTGATCTTTTTGTTATTATTTTTTAAATGTATGTTTTATTAGCATTATACTAGTATTTTATAATTTTCTTTTACGTACTTGATTTTCTTCTACTTCTATATTTTATGATAAGTATAATTGTATTTTTCTCATTTTTATTGATACACACTTCTAAATTTAATTTAATTTTTAAAAATTTGAGTGTGGTTAACACATGATGTTACATTAGTTTCAAGTGTACAACATAGCAATGCAACAAGTTTATACATTATGCTAAGTTTAACACGTTTGATACATACTGTTAAAAATATTCTTAAAATTTATCTTTAACAGTGTTTAAAATTAATATAACCCTCAGAGATTCTCAAATGACTACTGAACAAAATCCAAACACCTTAGGCCATAGTTAAGAATTTTCAGTCTCACCTTAAACTGTTTTCTAGCTTTTGCACCAGTGGGATTTCTTTTCAAACTTGACTTTTTCTTCTTTACATGATCTCTGGTTAAAGCCATCTTATTTTTCTCTCTGTATTAGTGCACTCAGCTCCTAACTGGCTTTCCTGCTTACACTCTTGTCTCTCCCTTTATTCCCAACACAGCCACCGTTGATCCTGCTAAAACAAATATGGTTATTTCATTTTTCCACTCCAAACCCTCCCAAGGTTGTCACTTTCACTCAGAATAAAACCCAAGTATTCGTAGGAGCCCGCAAAGCTACAGTCTGACCCTGCTGTCTCCCTGATTTCATCTCCCACCAGTTTCCCCAACCCACTCAACCCTCAAACCGTGATCCCCTCTGGCAGAACATCTCCTGTCCCCTTTGCACTCCCTTTATACGCTGTATTGTACTTATTTGTGTCTCTCTTGCTTCTCCTGCTGGTTTATAAGCTCTTAAAAGGTGGAGAAAATTCATTTTTCACCTTATATCTGGAATACTGCCCCACCAATATCTAAAGGCTTAGACAAATATGTACATGATGTGACAATAAACGCATGTTGACTCGTGATAAATCAAGTTAAAGTGTTTAATTCATGGTGGGCACAAAATGACGTTATATTAGAAAGCAATTTAAATCAGTATTTAAAAAAATTAATTACAAATGGTTTTTCTCATAAGATTTATATGAAATAAATCATTTAAATATATACAGTTTTCCACAAATGAGTGTAGACCCTAGACAAGCAAAATCCCACATATGTCTTCAGTCTTTAATAATTTCCTGAGTCTGTTGGTTTGAGGATGTATTTATATACTACATGCAGCATGCCAGAAACTACCAAGAATAACAGTCTTTTCTCACATCCTTCTGCTCAGATCTCAGAGTCTGGAAATGTAATGAACAGATACTTCGATCAGCCCTGCTTACGTGTTGTGTATAAACCTGACATTGATCAGAGTGGCAAAAACATAAATTTGGGCTGGTTTTATTACTGAACAGCACAGCTCGAGTGTGTGAGTCTCTGCGAGTCATTAGTTTCCTGCAGAATGTATCCTGCAATCCTTGCAAAGGAATATGCTTCCAACTGAAAGGCAGATCTTGCTTCCTCACATTGGGTGAGAGCTCCATGACTTAGCTGTGTGCTGTTTTTGGAAAATTTGTCTGTAGAAAATTAAATAAACCTTTTGTTCGTTTGTTCGTTTGTTTTCTAAAGTGTGAGAGCATTTGGGAAAATTGACACTTCTGAAAGAAACACACTGCAAAAACCGTTTTGTGTAGTTTTCTCTTATTGGTCGTAACTACGTTATCATTTCTCTATTGGATTCCCAAAGAATACAGACGGGAAGGAATGTATTTCTAGTTTTGTTTGAGTTTTCAGAGCTTCATCTTTTAATAATGCTAATCACTTTTGAAAACCTCAGAAAACATTTTCTTTGGCATGTTTCTTAAAAAAGAAACCAAACCTTTCTTTAATGATGAGAAAGATTCCTGTCTTAGATTTTGTGATGTCAATTCTTATGCAGATATTAGTGACCAGAGAGCCAACAGAGAGCTTGGTGTCCCAATTCTGCAACCAGCAATTAGTTAACTCTGTTAACTTCCAGGCAAAGTGTTAGTAGATAGCAAACCATTTCAGTGAGGCATAGCAAATCGTGCAATTCATTTATGTTAAAAAGCTTTTGTTTCTCAAAGTTAAAACAGCAATAATAATAATACTCCTGCCAAAGTAATACTGTCAGCATTAAGTGAAATAATGTATTTAATAGATTTAGCACAGTGCCTGGTGTAAAGTAAGGAACTGGTAATTTGTGTTAGTCTTCTCCTAGTTTTGATTTTTTTCCCCCGCCTGCTTGTCTGTTTCTTTCCCCTACTCCAATGGTAGTCAACCAATGGCTAGTTTGTAGCACCCATCCCCCACCCCCAAGTATTTGGCAAGGTCTAGAGACATTTTGCCTGTCATAACTGGGAAGGGTGGCTATTGGTCTCTAGTGAGGGTCGTACATTGCACAAGACAGGTCTCCAAAGAATTATTTGTCCTCAAATGTTTTTTGTGCCAAGGTCTGAAATGTCAGTGTGGCAAGGTTGTAAATCTCTACCTTAGTCTATATCTTTCTCCCCATCTGCTTACTTTCCTCATCTCATTCTCTTGTTGCCATCTTATTTTCCTTTTATTTATTATCATATTTTTGTCTGTATGCCTTCACAGCAATATTTAAGTAAACATTCACACTTGAATCTTATTTTACTTTTATGTCTTTAAAGTATTTTTTTAAGTTTTTTTTAATGTTTATTTATTCTTGAGACAGAGAGAGATAGAGCATAAGTTGGGGAGAGGCAGAGAGACAGGGAGACAGAGAGACAGAATCAGAAACAGGCTCCAGGCTCTGAGCTGTCAGCACAGAGCCTGACCTGGAACTCGAACTCACAAGCTGTGAGATCATGACCTGAGCCGAAGTACGACGCCTAACTGACTGAGCCACCCAGACGCCCCATAATATCTCTATGAGAAATGACCACATTATTCTCATACTGGTATTGAGAGAGACGGTTGCCATGGGCCCTGAGCATCAATGAACTTCCTAGCTGAGTGTGCCAAACATCCAGGGTTCTCCTCCCCAGACACTGAGCAGTTTAATCAAAGTGACCAGAACCTGTTTACAATGAGATTGCTTGCTCCCTAAGGGAGCGCAACTGACTTGTTTACTGCCTACTATAAGAAATGCTGGACCCTTGACCTTGGATTGTTCAGTTGTAGAACTGGGTGCAATCCTCCACCTAAGCCATTGTGTCACCCTGTGGACTTGAGGGCAAGGAGAACCACCACTACCACGGTAATACTCGCATTGTTGGCTTAACTGTGAGTAATCAGCTGTCCTGCTCTGATGCATTTATTATCTACCTTTTTTTTTTTTAATAGGCTTCATGCCCAGTGCAGAGCCCAATGCAGGGCTTGAACACATGACCCTGAGATCAAGACCCTGAGATCAAGAATCGGACACTTAACCAACCAACAAGAGCCACCCAGGCGCCCCTTATTATCTACTTTTGGCACTAGAGAGCTACTCTGTTATCCTCTGTGAGGTTGAGATTTTTCCCTAATTGAACAACTGGATAAGAGAGCTCTGTAGCATTCAATTCTTAAGGTCTTTTTTTTTTCTTTTTCTATTGCAATGCTATAGTAATTGATCATAATAGATTTATTTCATCACCATATCAATCATTAGTCATTATCCCTGGAAGGGCCAACATATGAACACAGATCTCTCTGACTGCAAATTCCATGGGCTTTCCACCACACTAAGTATGGGTACTTTGGTTTTATTGTAATCCCTTTTAGCCCCTCTACAGAAACCTTTTCACATTTTAGATTTGCTAATACCTCTGCCTTAAAGTGTAATGACTCCTTAAATATGTGGTTGTACTTCCACTCTGTGACACTATGAATTCTTTAAAATCTGAGTCTTAGTAATATTTGGATTTGGGCGCTACAAACCTAGAAAATGCCAGTGACATAGTAGGATCTCCATATTTAGTACAACTGAGACAGTAATATATACTATATTATTAGACATGATTTTGTTAGTTGTAAATATAATTTTGATATTGTGGGAGATTTCGGTAAAAACTATTTTATGAATACTATTTTGAATATATCTCAGTATTATATACTTCCAGGTGAGCTCATCATTATGCAATCTAAAAATCCCAGGCTGAGCTCCCATATAACAGGGCCAAATAGTGCATCTGTTGGGACGCCTGGATGGCTCAGTCAGTTAAGTGTCCGACTCTTGATTTCAGCTCAGGTCATGATCTCATGGTTCACGGGATTGAGCCTTGCATCAGGATTGTTTGGGATTCTCTCTCTCCCTGTCTCTGTGCCCATCCCCTGTCATGCTCTTGTTCTCTCTCTCTCTCTCAAAATAAATAAATGAATTAAAAAAATAGTGCATCTGTTGACACATCACAGAAGAAGGGATATGGTCTTTCCAAGATTGGTCCTGACATTGAAATCATGTGAAGAAAGTCACACTCAAATAATTGTTTCAACTCTTTGGGGAGGAGGGAGGGGGCTATTTCTCCAGCTTTAGCCAGTATTAATTCATTTATTTCCTTTTTTATTTTTTCTATTTTAATGTCTCCCTCACTTTGATTTTAGTATATCATTGCTAAAAAATAGTTTTTGTCTATCTATCATCTATCTATCTAATCATCTATCTATCTAAAAATCAGAGTTTTACAACTCATTTGAACATTCAACTGCTTTAGCAGGAAAAATGTTATTGTGCCATAAGCTGGAAGAAAAAAAGAAAAGCTTTCCAAACAGACTGATAACAGATTTATTAACTTCTTACTTGATACTGAAATCCTTCATTTTCTTATGCTCAAAATAATAAGCAAAAAATGAAGCATGGCTCTAGGCCTCATTTTGGTGTTGGTACCATCCTCCAGGGTTGTTCATACATAAGTTCTCCTCAAGAATAAATGTTTTACATTGTCCAGAGGAGAAACTTTTCTTTTTTAAAAAGTCAGTGGGAGTTTTTCAGCTCTGTAGGGAAGATTCTTGGGCAGCTACCATAAGTGACACTTTTATCACAAATGCCTACTCAGCACAGTTCCTCTGCCATAACGTGTTACACAGTTTAAATAAATGTAATTTTTTAAAGCTTATAGCTAATTCTGACTCAGTGAGCATAAAATAAATGATTTAAATAATGTTCTTAGTGAAAAATCAATATTTTCCAGTTTTTCAGAGCACTGTATGTAACATAATAAATGGAAAATAAGATTTGCATTACACCTTCTTCAAGGACTTTTTAAGGAGCCACACAAAGCTTAGACCTGATTGTCTTATACCTTGTGTCCTTAGGATAGGTCAAAAGAAAAGAGTTTTCATAACTAGCTTTACATATCCTGCAAATAATGTGTTTGCCATTAATCATAAACACAGAGAACAGTATAATATTTCATTTAAACAGGGAAAATGAGCAAATAGAACAGGCAAGTAAATTTGTAAATGCTGCCTCTTCGTTTAATCTTCTATAGGATTATTCCTGAGTTTTGGAAGCTCTATTAAACTCTTATAATCATTAAGAGCAAAGAGGATGTGACGTTATAAAGCTTGTTCTCTTTGTGCTTTGAGTTATGTGCATTAAACTTCTAGTTAAACTTCCCAATCATTGGGTCACTTTAGCCATATAACCCCATTAAAGGCAACCTGATACCTAATATATTAGGTATATAATGGTTTATCACAACCAGACATGGTTTATCACAAACATTTTGAAACCACACTTTCCTTACCATCACCGATACCCGGGCTCCAACTTCCATGTCTGTGCTGTGTTTGTCTAGCTTTGATTTTGGGGCCATTGAATTGAGTCTGTCTGCTCTGAAATGTCTAGTACATTATGGGATAATTGAGCTCTAATCGGCTGGAGTCTTCCAGTGTGCAAGTTACTTCCTGGAAATAAGTTAGCACACAGGGAACTGCACTCCTTCTTTCTGGTCACTAGCATACCATTTAGCAAATCGCCAATGCAATGGGCTCAATGATACTCCAGTGCCCTGAATAAGTTAATTGCAAATTAGAAGATACCTAACTTACTCTCATGACGTAACTGAAAATAGGAATATGGGCACTTTGGTTTGCCTCTGAGCATTGACTTGGTGATGTATTAAGTACTCTGAACTTCTTAAAACTTCTATGTAAATGAGCAAGGTTTCTCAGTTTCACTTGCCCTTTTATTCTTTGGAGTGTCCTTCCCCTCCAGGGACATAGAAGATAAAACTATCCCTCTACTTGTTTCTATCTTTTGGGAATCTTCTGTTCAGCTGTTGGCAAAAAAAAAAATTCCCATTACCTTACCTTGATGGCAGAAGGAAGCTGTGTCATGTTTGGGAAAGGTAACACTATGCATCTGAAAATGGAGGGTGAAATGGGAGTACCATGCAATGCCATGATTTTTCTAGGTTTTCTGAGACTGTTTTAAATACTTCAGTATATAAGCTAATGATGCTTACATTCTATTTAGAGGCGGAGGAAATCAATACACTGTACCTTTTCCTAACATATTTCAATCAATAAAACATGCAATTGAAGACACATGAGGTCTGGGCCCTTCAATCAACTGTTATGAAAGATAAATTTTGGAAAGGGATAAAGGCAAATAAGACGGGAGTAGACCAGGGCTAACACCATCTTTCCTGAATGGCATCTTGGCCTTTGAACAATGCCAATTAATATTTTCTTTTTAACATAAAATAATTCTGTTCGCCATTAAACGACAATCTGACTGTGGAACCATGTTGAATTACAGGACTTGGAGATGTTGGGGCTCATGGGGAGAAATGTGCATACTTTTGGAACAACTCAATCAGGGAAAGGATATGCTCTCTGGAATCAGAGAGCTTGACTTTGTCCCTAAAATTACAGCGGCTGGCAGGCATGGGGTGCTTCCCCAAACCCTTTATGACAACCCTTTATGATAACCCTATTATCTTCCATTCCATTTACAAGAAGACAGCTATCCTATGAGAAGTCTTAAGTAACATAATTAACTATAAGTTTCTAAATTTTAAAGGAAAAAGTAATATGCATCATTTTGCAAGAATATTGATAGGACTGTTGGCATTACTATTTGCTGTGCCACTGAAATATGTAACTGGATATCCAGAAATACAACTAAAAAAAAGATTATCAAAGCATATGGAATTCTTAAACTGTCTAAATCAAAACAGCAGAAAAAACTATCTATATTCCTCCACACCTACCTATATTCAGAAATGATATTCAATACATACATATAAGCGTGTGTGTGTGTGTGTGTATATATATATATTCCTATATATATTCTTATGTGTGCCTACGTGTGAATGTATGTACATATAATTATTGAAGCATGCAAATGGGGAAACAATTGCACCACACAACAATATATATACTCCTCAGATAAATTCTTTATTTCAGCTAAAGAAGGTGGAAGGATCTTATGATTTTTCAGAATTTATTCTTAACTCTGCATTCCTTTAAGAAACCAAGCCTTTTATATCCTATTATAGGATATATATATATATATATATATATTAGGATATATGTAATTAGGATATATATAATAGGATATATCTATCTATATCTTTATCTATATCTATATCTATATCTATATCTATATCTATCTCCATTCATTTAGGAAAGAGTAGGATCAATCATTGCATTTTCCTGGGACCGTCAAGATCCTCCATTTTCTTCTGGAAGATCAGCATTTATAAATCACTTGCTTTCTAAGCAAGCACGTAACAGACATCATATCTTCGAATGTCACAACATTCTGGTGAGGGTAAATAAGGAGCAAATAGCATTCTTCTCACTGATCAGAATCTGAGGCCTTTGGTTGAGCTACTGAAAAACAGTGATGCCTGCCTGAAATCACACAGTGAACTTAGAACAATAATTATAACCCAGGGACAGTAGTCTCACTGCTGTGATTGGCAACTGGTTTCTCAGTGCAGTTGAATGTCCTTTACCTTTTTCTGAGGAGGTATGAGAGATGGAACATTTATGATATAAATAGGTACATATTTCTTCCAGCAATACCCTTACAGGTTAATGTGACTTTTATTTGCACGCTCAAATTCCTCAGATTTAAGCAGCCCACAGCCTAAACAAAAAAAAAATAACATTCATCATATTTCTGCTTGAATTTTATTTTTCCAAAGCCCTTCTCTTTCTACCTGAGTCAAACTGTGTCAACCAAGATGACAAATTATTTTTCTTTTGTTTGGCCACCCTCAATATATATCTGTAATCATGTACAGTTTTTTTCTGGGAACGTTATGACATTTCCATGTGATTTGTTTTCTGGGTAAAAGGACTCTTTTATTATGAAAAGGGTTACTACCAGGGTTAGCAATATTAATGCATAATGTCAGACGTGGTTGTTTGGACATTATAGTGGAGGTTGCTTACAGCTGCCCTGAGTGTTTATTGTCGGCTGTGAATTAATCTGCTGTTCTAATGTGACATGTTCGGTAAAATGACATGGATCACTGGCTGGTGGAAGGTCCCTGCTATAACAATATGAAGTAAATAAAAAATGATTCTTCCCAGTCTAAAATGTTCCCAAACCTCGTCCATATTAAAAATACATGGAGCGTTGGGGCGCCTGGGTGGCTCAGTCAGTTTAACATCTTACTTCAGCTCACGTCATGATCTCACGGTTCGTGGGTTTGAGCCCCACGTTGGGCTCTGCACTGATGGTGTGGAGCCTGGAACCTGATTTGAATTCTGTCTCCCTCTCTCTCTCTCTCTCTCTCTCTGCCCCTCCCTCACTTGTGCATGCTTTCTCTCTCTCTCTTGCAAATAAGTAAATAAATGTAAAAAGTTAAAAATACATGGAATGTTGAGTAATAATTCTTTTTATAACACACTATAATGATATTTAATACTTGTTAAAGCCAATTGCCAATAACCCCTCCCACACCGGGAAGAATACCACCTTGTTGAGTTTCATAAAAATCTAGTTTCCTAAGAATACTCATCTGGCACTTTCTATTGGGACTAATTTAAAGTTTTATATCCTTTTTTAAAGTTCCAATAGTTTGATGAGAATGCATGTGGTTGTACAAACTTGTTTCTACTCATCACTTTCACGAATTCAGAATATGTGGGATTCAACTTGTATCTTAAACAAAGACCTGGATTGTTAAATAGTACAATTATTTAAAGCATTGTTTTCATAATTTGAGAGGTTCCCTTAAAAAAAGACATAAGGATTGAATGTGGGGCAGACAGACTGAGCCTCACTGTAGGAGAAGCGGCTCATTGTTTTTTAATTTTATTTATTTTTATAATATTTTAAAATATTTATTTTTAATAGAGAGTGCAAGCAGGGGAGGGGCAGGGAAAGAGAGAGAGAGACAGAAGATCTGAAAGGGACTCTGTGCTGACCACAGTGAGTCTGATGTGGGGCTGGAACTCATGAACTGTGAGATCATGACCTAAGCCGAAGTCATATGCTCAACCAACTGAGCCACCCAGGTGCCCTTCATTTCTTTGTTATACCGAACTTTTGCTTAAGATTTCATTAGAAGAAAAGGTTTGTGAATATGGGAAACAAAACAGGTAAATCCAGCTCTATTGATTGATAATCTGGGTTGTGTTTCCCTCTTTGAGGTACATTGAATAAACTGTATATGCCTCAGAGATTTCTATTTTCATCTCCATATTTATAGTATGGGACTCATCATATCTTTCTCTAATGTTGCTAGGAGAACTGAATGAGAAAATTTTGAAAGGCCTTTGTAAAAGGTTGTTCGTGACTACTTACATTTTTAATTAAATGTACAATAGCTTACTGATAAACTCAGATTGTATGGCAACCATTCACGGAAATTCTGAAATGCAGACATTTGAATTTATGTAATTGACAAAGTAAGATTAGTCCAGTTGTTAAACTCATTTTCTGAGAGCCTTTGACCATGTAGGTCCTTGAGCAAATTATCCACCTTTTCTAAGGCCCTGTTTACCCTCCTAGGTCATGAAGGAAAAATCACAGTATTAATCTCAGGGGTGTTTTTGCTATGAAATAAGATGATAGCTGTGGAGTAGGCATAGCGCCTGGCATAGCAAAGTAAGCTTAGAAATCAATATACGTTTACTGTTGTCACTACTATTATTATTTATGTTCCTTTTGTAAACCTGTTCATAAATTCATCCCTGATTATTTATTGTTTGTGTAAAATAAGGGAATGCCTTAGAAAGGGGAGAAACAAACATATGACTTTGAAAGAACTTAATCTTACTGGCTGTGTCTCTCTTTTTAATTTTTTTTAAACTTATACTGAGATCATAACACATTCATCTGAGTCATTATGATCTCACGAGAAGAATATGAGATGCTTCCATTGAAATTTCGCTGAAATCTTAATGCAACCATTATGGTTCTTCCACTGAAATCATAATCATATGTTCTGTAGCCATCATGGTGTATCGTGTCAATGCATACTAAGGGAGTCCTCGTGCACAGACCATTGACATGATAGACTATAATGGCTCTTTCAGAGCTGCTATGGTCCACTGTGTCAATGCATACTGAGGGAGCCTTTAACGCACTGATCCGAGCCTGCAGAGTACTTCTCCACGGTGGGGAGGGGGGTAATCTTATGAATATTTTGATGAAAAGCCGGTTGCTGGATTTTCATTCAGTTTTAATAAGCTTCACAGTGATATAGTGATTAGTGTGCATCAAGCTAGTAGTAAGGTTCAGGTTTCATTTAAGACTATGAAACAGTTGTTATCTTCCCAAGATGCAAGACAACTTAGTTCAGAAAGCAGTTGCCTGTATCAAGGACAAGAGCACCTTGTGGGGGTCATCGGTAATGGGCTTCAGTGCAGTCTTCCAACCTAATCACCCCATACCCATTGCCAACCACTAATGAAAACTGCAGAAAGTACTTCCTCATTATTTCTGCACAACACATCTCTGCTTATAATGTATTTCTGAAAACTCTGGATCACAAAAATGTGGTGTTTTCTTTTTTTTTCTTGAGTTTATTTATAGATTTTTTGAGAGAGAGAGAGAGAGAGAGAGAGAAAGAAAGGGAGGGGGGAGGAGCAGACAGAGAAGGAGAGAGAGAATCCCAAGCAGGCTCTGCACCGTTAGCGCAGTGGCCATCACGGGACTCCATCTCACAAACTGTGCAATCGTGACCTGAGCCGAAATCAAGAGTCGAAGAGTCAAGCGCTTAACTGACTGAGCCACCCAGGTGCCTCCAAAAAATGAAGTGTTTTCTAAATTAATTTCTAAGTGGAAGGGGGAATTCAAATACATTCCCAGGAAACATTAAAAATGTTAATTTAAGGAACGAAATGTAGTCATTTCACAAAGTCTTAATTATCCATCCGTGACCACATGAATCCTTTTTCTTCACTGTGGAGGAAACCAAGTGTTGGATTGTACATATGGACACTCATATAGTCCTAATTTTTAAATTTACTTGCTTATATAAAAGTTAGAGCCACCCTTAAGTATTTTATAATTAACTAAAATTATTAAGCAATTAAGGAATCCAATGTATAAGATAACTCCAAGACTAGAGGGTCAACAAAATTAGAAAACACTTCACAGAGTTTTAGCCCTTGTTTCTTTCTTCCCAAGGCTGGTCCTTGTCCAAATTTGACATTGCCCTTTTCCACCAGTAAATACTTTGTTTCTTTCTCTTTACATTACTTTTCCAGAAATGTAGACTATTTTCTTCCTATTTTTGCCCTCAGCAAGATATCAGATCATTCTTTTAAAAATGTTAACGTATAACTACAGTTACCTATGTATGATTTACTCTGTCACTAGCTGTTCAAGGAATACAGTACTCTCATATGAAAATAAAATCTTATAATCTAACTCCTTAAACCCCCCCCCAAAAATTAAAATCAAATAATAATTTTTTGTCAAGAAAGGTCTTTCTTTGTTATCACCCACACCACAGAATCAGTTTTGCTTTTGTTTAAAAAGCTGCCTATGACTAGAATCACCAGTGGCCCAGATGCAGTAGAAATAAAGCTGAAGACAGATTAATAAAAATAAAATAACAATTATAGCTAACACATACATGCCATTTATTCTCTATCCTCCCAACAAGATCCATTCTCCCCTCTCTCTTCTCTTCCCTGTGTCATGATGAATTGAGGCTTGATGGTTTTATCATGATGGCTTCCTTGGTCTTTGGTATCTGGCTGGTTGCAGTCAGTGGGGGGCATAAGCAAGATGTAAGAGAATGAGAAGGCTGCCGGCTGTTTCTTCTGCTGCTCCCTTCTGGGGACTCAGCAGTCTAGCAGTGGCTGAGAGTCAGCTCTCAGGCTCTGAGAACAATATCATGCCTACAGGTGGGAATTACTTTCTGCTATTGCGATAGTCACCAGGCATCTTAGCATGTATTGTTGGTTCCTTTCCACTGAAACACACATATAGGAGTAGATGTATAGATGTACATCTAGTAGATGGCAGACCTCAGTGGTCTGCCACATGTGTAAATGGTCCCATCATTAAAGGTTCTCAATTAAATCCTTGAGTAGATATTACACAAGGAGACTCACTGCGGCATATTTTAATAATCTACATCCAATAATAATGACCGAAAGTAACCCGTGGCAATACAGCGAGGATAAGACATTAAGGTCTTGGACACTGCAGAAATGATGACTCAGGTCACTCCTCTGGATAAAGAACCCACCTCAGTTGAAATGCTGACAAAGGTTAAGGGAAACAGAAGAGATGATGTAAGAAGAAATCAATGGTTATCAATTTAGGCTTTATTACCTGCTAGCATAGGTACTGTCACAGCTGTATTTTATGTTAAGTTCTCATTTCTTTTGTCCTTTTCCCTGTCTTCATATACGAAAAGTATATGAGCCATGGCTATGGCTCATGTTATAGTTTATGTTCTAGATGGCAATCTGACTACATTGACATCATCCCATGATTATATGATGGCTGATAACTCTTTGGGGATAAAATACTCTTCATCTAAATAAAAACCAAAAATGGATACTGAATGTCAAAAGGTGTAGAATATTTTGGTTATAAAATGTTGTTCCCTCCTTCCCCTCCTCATACTGTCTCTGCTCCTCTGTGCTCTGAGATCCAGGCAGCAGCCTGACCATGGCTGAACACTTAGGCTCCTTTGTCCTCCTTGGATTCAACCAATACAAAGATCAGCTAGGTGATGGCAGAAAGGAGTAGGGAGCGTTCTCCTCGTCCACAGGTCCAGTTCTCATCAGGCATTGATCGCTATTGTTAATTCCTCTCTTTTCCCTTCAAGCTTAGGTGTTGTAATGACTCTACTGTTGCAGTCCAAGAATGTCTCAGATTCCTCTTTGGCTCCCTGAACTTTCCACCTATCTCTTTAATTAGATTCTCTATTAACTTCTCTTCAGCTAAACGCAACTGAGAGGATTTTTTTTTCTTGTTCGGCCCATAACTAATACAATGTATTAGCCGTTGATGAGTCAGGCCAATGACTTTTCCAAACCCATTACATGCATTATCTTACTTATTCTTCACAACTCGATAGGTTAAGGACTACTCCTCTCACATTTTACTAATGATGGAAATGAGCCACAGATAATAAGTATCTTGTCCAATATCACACAGAAAGTAAATGGTTATAGCCAAGATTGAATCAGGATCATCTGACTCAAGCCCATAGTTTCGGCGCCTATAAAAATATTTTGGAAGCATACAGGTTTTATGTCGATTGAGTGCCCCTTAGGTATGAGAAAGTAGACTTGTAGAGCAAATAAAAATTGGTAAAGAAACACAGCCTCCGGACTGAAATTCTTTTTACCAGTAAGTATAGACAGTGACAAACCTGCGCAGTATGTAAAATTTAAGTACTTTAGCCCACTGATTTTGTATCCTAGAAAACAACCCAAATTCCTTGACTGAATAAATTATTTTCAGGTAACTTTATGCGCTGAAACGTTTAGAGTATTCAACACTACAGTCAGAACTCCTGCTCTGAAAACTCATTTTTATTCTGAATTTGATGACACTTTTCTTCACTCTTTCCTCCAGTTTTTGTGGTTGTTCCTTAGGGTCTGTCTCCTAATTCCATATCATATTTCAAATTGCTGGAGTTCTTGACTTTGTCTTGGAACCTCTCCTCTTCTTCCTTCTGTTTTTCTCTCTTGTCCTTTCTTCCTCAGTCATTTTAATTTTATATTTCACATTAGTTTTTCTTGCAAGACATGCTTGGTTACGGGTCTATCTATAAAGTAAATATTTGGCACTGGTTTACCTGGCAGATTTGGCCTGGATGCAGTCTGGCTGGTGGATTTTGTATATTCATAATCTGAAAATCTGGAAATAAAATCTAGTAAAAAAGTCATCAGTCACTAGAAAAAGTGATAATTTAAAAACAAAAACACAAGCTAGGTATTCAGACCACTGATATCTGCCATCTACTAGACATGCACCTGTACTAACATTTCTGTTGGCTTCCTCATCTGTAAAACTCTATTCATGGGTTAACTTCATTTTTTAAGGTCTTGTCATGAATCTGGATTTCTATTTTTCTACTGGTCAAACTAAATAATAAAGATTAGTTTTTCAGGGCACCTAGGTGGCTCAGTTGATTAAGGCTCCGACTTCAGCTGAGATCATGATCTTTGGGTCTGTGAGTTCGAGCCCTGCATCAGGCTCTATGCTGACAGCTCAGAGCTTAGACCCTGCTTCAGATTCTGTGTCTCCCTCTCTCTACCCCTCCCCCACTCATGCCTCTCTCTCTTTCTCGCAAAGGTAAATAAACATTGAAAATAATAAAAAAAGATTAGCTTTTTCATATTAACTGGTATCTCAAGAGAAAAGTGTTACATGCCCAAATAAGTCTGAACTCTTCATAGCATATTGTTATTCGTATTGTAACTGAGCAAATTAATATTTAGTGAAAACATTTTTAGTTTGTGAAGTTCTTAAACCAAAAATGTTTGTTTACACTAAGAAGAAATGTGTTATAAGCAGTACATTTTAAATTTGAAGAACCATATTTTTCTCTGCTAAAACCACATCATACATAATACTGTGGAGCTGTCTAAATACAACACAAACTTCACAAATTTTAGGAAGAATTGGTCACCATCTGAATGGTACTTTTAATATATGGATTATCCAACATAAATATTATATTTGTTCTTGAAGTAAATCCACAGGGGGTAGAACACCAGTCTCTGGATAATGACGAAAGCCATAAAAGAAAATTCTTTCTTTTCTTAAGAATGGGGGGAAAATGATGCCATTCAAGAGGTCAGTTCTTTGGCAGAAACAAAAACTCTATTTTAAAATCATCTGAAAATGAATATCTGTGTAGGGTCAGTGAGACACTGAAACTACTTCAGAGAAAAATGAATGAGCACACTAATGTGTCCTCCCTTATTGTCGAGCTGAAAATAGACTGCTGAAGCGCATTCTTGTTTAAAGCCAAGATGCCACCCAAGAATCCTTGAAGCCGAATCTCTGCTAAAGAAAAACTACTATCCAACACTTGTGATATGTCACACATAAGACAATCATTAGAGAGCGGCATGCATGGTTCTCGTTATAAGTCAAGATTTTGACAGGTGAAGTTTGGAGACGCAACATGAAAATTCCAGGATGAATGAATTTGTTACAAAACGAAATGGTGGCTCATTCAGGACGATCCCTGAATGAGAATGGCCATTGACTATAAGAACTGGATGAGAAGAGAAGTAAAAATCTGAGAATACCTTCAATCCCAGAACATCTTTTCTCTTTTCTCCAACATTTCACTCATTTCTTTGCTCCTTTCTCTTCTCTAGTCTTACCTTTATCATTTCTCCCCTTCTCTCCTCACTTTGTCTCCTCCTTCTTCCCTTAAACACTGTTGGATCTTTCTTTTTCTATTTCCACTTTCTTTTCTAGCTTTTCTCTTCTACTCCCATTTGTCTCATTCCCTTTCCAAGTCCATACTTTTATTTTGATCATACATGGAGAAAGGGGAAAAGGGCTAAATTTAATGATGATTATTATAATTGTGAAATGTATTTTTGAATTGCAAATTTAGACCCATTACATTAACATTATCATTTGGTTCAAATGTTAGAGGTACTTAGTAAATTAAAGTAAAATCATTCTGAGACTTTGAACATGAGGCTTATCTTTGAAATGATTGTCAGCCCGGCCAGAGAATGGAATTGAGTTTGTGATGAGAGAGAAATCTGCCAAAGATCAAGCTGGCCTGCCTCTCAGTGTCGCCCTGCCTGAGCAAATTGGCAACTCATAAATGCTTGGTTGATGATGCTCACAAAAATACGTGCAGGGGAGGCTGGTTTGCCTGCTGCTACCTGTGGCCAAAGAGTTACTGTTGCCAGCTGGTGAGTCCAGTCCCAGAGCTGCTCCTGGAAGACAGAGGCTTTTCTGGAGCAGGAGTTTCTGCAAGACTTTCCTATGCATATGGAAGGACATGTTGCTAGCTATCCCTCAGAGAAAGAAAGAAGAGAATGTTGCTAATGAACTTCCTATTCAGTAACATCACTATCTAGAGGGAGATGAGTATTCAAATTCATGTCAGGATTTAAGGCATATCCCATTGAGCTCCATTCTACTGAAAAATTGACTTAAAATGCTTAATAGGAGAAACCTACAACAAGAAAGCATATTTCAAAGATACAGGCTGGATGAGGTATGTTATGTACACTAAGAAACATAAGAAGCTATCTACCCTATTCGTACTGTTAGTATGGATTTATGGCCTGATATTATGTCTATAAAGCAGAGGTGTTTTTGTTCTCTGTACCAATGAGCATCAGCAACTAACCTCATGCTAGTTAAAGACAATCACTCAATTCTCTATACCCTGGGTGTAGGTGTGTTTCTCCTCTCCACTGTTTTTCCCTTCTTTTACTTTTCCTTCTCTTTTCTGAAGGATTCAAAGCAACTTAACTGTACTGAACATACTGGAAAAGGGTGCAAGCAATTCACCTAAAGAAGTATGAACTGGAGAAATAGCAGTGGGCCCTAAGGACCATATAACAGAGGTGGGATTGGTGGTGATAAAGAAAATATTTTTATTTTTTTTTTATTTTTATTTTTTTAAAAAAATTTTTTAACATTTTTTTTTATTTATTTTTGAGACAGAGAGAGACAGAGCATGAATGGGGGAGGGTCAGAGAGAGAGGGAGACACAGAATCGGAAGCAGGCTCGAGGCTCTGAGCCATCAGCCCAGAGCCAGACGCAGGGCTAGAACTCACAGACCGCGAGATCGTGACCTGAGCTGAAGTCAGACACTTAACTGACTGAGCCACCCAGGCGCCCCAAGAAAATATTTTTAAATGTAACCACAATGTCATTATCATACCTAACCAAGTTTACAATAATCCTTTAATATTATCACACAGCCCATAATAGAATTTCCTTGATTTTTTTGATAAATAACAGTTTTTACAGTATATTTTTTTTATCAGTTTCTAAATAAGTTTCACCCATTCGATTTGGCTGTTATCCCCCTAGATCTCTTAAGGTTAGCAATTCAAATAGAACCTCAACATTGGTTAAATACTGTCTTTGGTTTGGGATTTATGAATTACTTGCTACATGGTACACACATTCTTCTAAAACAACTTCAAAGTTATCAAAAGAAGAAGCAATATATTTTTGTCTATAGTCTGGAAGATAATTAATTTACTCAAAAATATTTATGAGAAAATGTAGAAATGATGCAAAAGTGTTTAAAATTTTCAATATAGTGAAACACAGAAGCGGAGAATAGAACGGTGGCTTCCAGGGAAGTGAGTGGGAAAGGGATGGGCAGTTGCTATTAATGGGTATACAACTGAAGTTTGGTAAGATGATTTAGTTCCAAGTATCTGCTGCACAGCATTGTGACTATAGTAAACACTATTGTGTTGTACATGTAAAAATTTGTTCAGAGTGTAGACCTCATATTAAGTGTTTTCACCACAATAATAAAAGTGATAATAATAATAGTAAATTCCTTAGTGTTTTTATTTTAACCTTTCTGGTAAAGATATTTAACCATCCAGACAACAAGTATATTATTCTAAGAGAATTGTAATTACCTTCTCAATTGAATATATTTTGTCTAGTCTGATAGCTGAGTTAAGTATTGGCCAACATTTTAATTGATGCTTGAGATCTGATCCTGGGGGTACCCTAAGAAATTTTCCTTATGACCTATTGGCAGTGTTAAGTCATTTTATAGACCCTAATTAATTAATAAAGATAGCTAAGTCCAAACCTTGAAAACAGCTTTGTAAACTGAATGCTTAACTAATTATTTAGTAACTTACTTCAACTTTACTTAAATATCAAAGTGGAGAAAATTTCTTAATGCCTGTAAAGGTCACTTTACCAGGAGATCGGTTCCAACTAACCAATTTATTTTCTTGTTTGTGACTGAATTCATTTCATAGTCTTTCTCTTTTTTTGGAAAATACTTTGAGAGAAACATGAGTGGCATCTCGTTGGGATTTTTCTGTTATGATTTTTTTTAATGTTTATTTATTTTTGACAGAGAGAGAGAGAGAGACAGAGCATGAGTGGGGGAGGGGCAGAGAGAGACAGACACACACAGAATCTGAAGCAGGCTCCAGGCTCTGAGAGCTGGAGCTGTCAGCACAGAGCTCCACGTGGGGCTCGAACTCACAGACCATGAGATCATGACCTGAGCCGAAGTTGGATGCTCAACCGACTGAGCCACCCAGGTGCCCCCCCCTTTTATTTTTGAGAGACAGAAAAAGCATGTACGTGCACGCACACACACACACACACACACACACACATACACACACACACACACAGACATGAGTGTATGAGCAGGGGAGGGGCAAAGGGAGAGGGAAGGAGAGTCTTTAAGTTTATTTATTTTGAGGGGGAGGGGCAGAGGGAGAGACAGAATCCTAAGCAGACTCCACACTGTCAGGGCAGAACCCGACTTGGGGCTTGAACTCAGGAACCATGAGATAGATCATGTGAGATCCTGACCTGAGCCAAGATCAAGAGTCACACACTGGCTGAGCCACCCCTGTAACCCTCTGGTTGGGTGTTGGCCAAATTTCATGATGATATAAATGCCCTCGTCTGCTTAAGTTTTTTGAATTGAGTGCCTATAACTTGAAACTAAAGGAGCCCTTACCCAGAAGTTACTGAAGTAGCTTTATAAGGAGAGGTCTTAGCTATAAGATGAGGAATAGGAAATTATGGTATTTTTGGATCCAAGGGAAGAATGACTCCTTTCTTAACATATGCTTTCCTTGCTGGCTCCCACACACAAATGTATCCTAAGAAGAATAAATTTTGGAAAAACTTAAAGATTTAACATTTTTATTTTTTAAAAAAGTTTAGAGGTTATGATGAATCTAGTATCGTGCTCCCAGAGTAATTTAAGAACCATTAAATTTTGTTTTAGTTAATGTTTTGTTGCTAAGTACAGGTTTCTGTTTCCTGACTTGTATTTATATTTTTTTAAATAAAGAATCTTTTTAGTCCTGATTAATAATTTGCCTCTTGGTTCAGAAGATTCAAGCAATAGTCATGATAAATTCTTACCAATTCATCATCAATATTTGGCATTACAAGCATATAAATGTATAATTAATTAAGTTTACAGAAATAAATATGGAGACGGAATTTTCATCCTCTTTCTTATAGTTTCATCACATTTTGGCTTTGTTCTACTTCATAGGCAGAAATAAAATTCTTATTATGGATTTGAATATCTTTTCTATGAGAAGAATTTTAAAAGGTTTATTTTCTTACCTTTAAAAATTTTTTTTTACCAGTAGAAGAATATTGTGAGCATATGAATATTTTAATAGAAAGAAGACCCCAGCTCCATCTACTTCTTATAGCAAGTAACATGTTCTTTGTAATTTTTTCTCACTGTGTAGCTTCAAAATAGTTTTAAACAGTCCCCTGCCCACATTTCACAGAAAGACAGACTTTAATGTTTATTTATTTTTGAGACAGAAAGAGACAGAGCCTGAACCGGAGGGGGGTGTGGGGGGTCAGAGAGAGAGGGAGACACAGAGTCCAAAGCAGGCTCCAGGCTCTAAGCTGTCAGCACAGAGCCCGACATGGGGCTTGAACTCGCAGACCATGAGATCATGACCTGAGCTGAAGTCAGACGCTCAACCAACTGAGCCACCCAGGCGCCCCAAAGACAGACTTTAGACTACACTTCCCACCTTAATCTAGTGACCTCCATACTGATGAGGTAGAAGAATGATTTGTTGTGCTTTTTAGAAAAGTAAATGCTTTTTGATTGTTTTACCTATTGTTAGCTTTTTTCATGACAAAATATAATTCATTACATATCATTGAACAAAAGGTTTATTTCAAACATTTTAATCATGGTGGAATCATATCACAACAGCCATGGTTATCAAAAGTGGTTTGCTAACTAAATTATGAAATATGTTCTTACTGTTAAATAGTATGGAATGGTTTTCTTGGTGATAACATTTGAAACCTATATTATATTTCTATTTCCTTTTTCTTCATGAAAGATTCCCATAAGGAAGATCTATTACTCTGTATGATACAATCGCCATGTAGCACCAAAAAACAACATTAAAATATTCATTTAGGATTGTTTAGTCTAAAATTTGTCAAAAGAATTTATGAAATGGAATTACGTCAAAAAATTACGAACTGTCACAGGCTTAGGGTAAAATCAGCAAAAATGATGGAGTGAGACATCAGAGGAACATTAATTGCAGTGGAGTGATTGGCCTCTCCATTTGATGGACTTTAGTTAAAAACCTTTATAATTAACGAGCGCCTGGGTGGCTCCGTCAGTTAAGCGTCTGACTCCTGATTCTGTCTCAGGTCACGCTCTCATGGTTCGTAAGATCAAGGCCTGATTTGGGCTCTGTACAGACAGCACAGAGCCTGCTTGGGATTCTTTCTCTCTTTCTCTCTCTGCCTCTCCCCTGCTCACACTCTCTATCTCAAAATAAATAAACATTTAACAAATTATAATTAAATAATTAGACAGTTTTAAAATAGCTCATTTTATTTTGAATAATAAAATATATTATGATAAAATATATATTCATTGCTATGGTAATTCCTGAAATTGTAACAGTAAAATTATCTATAGCCATAGTAATAGTATCTTGGATCTCTGATTTAACAGAATTGAACATGTGGAATATGGTAACATGCATAGTGAGGTCTATATTTATTTATAGATATTAAGTTAAATATTTATATCTAGGTGCGTGTGTACATATTGCAAAAACGAAGCCAAATCAAATTACTATATGATAATTTAGATTTGAGAGATGTGATTATAAACATTACTTTGAAAAAGCAAAAGGCCAAAATAGATTACTTTTGAACTTTGTAGATGAAATTAAACTTTCTCTGGGTTGCCTGAAATTAGTGTTAGGAGCATATTTACATTAATAGTAAAATTCCTCCCTACACAACCATTGAATCATTAGTTACCTGTTCTTGGCATGTCAGAAAAGTAACATGTCACTTTAAAAAATAACACTATATATCAAATATTTTTTTAAAAATCTGATTGTCTTAATTATTGATGACTTGAACTTTATATACTCTGACAATTCCATTGGTTATTTTCACAAATTTTAAAATCTGTGCAAGATTCTACTTTAGAAAATATAACTTTCTATGTCCATAATGGCAGTGTTTTTACCATACATGTGACTTTTTGTGAGATGATGTATTTGGTGCTTCTAGTCCTATTATTAATAGTTATGATTTATTAACTGGACAAATGTTTAGATTATTTTTTTTTTTGGTAAAACACAATTACACAATTTTTGCTTTGCTTGATTTTCAAAAAACTTATAATAACAAAAAAATGTTTCTGGGATGAAATATTAAACGGGAGACTCAGACAATGCCAAGTGATCCTCACATGTTGAGAACCAATTATCTCTACATGAGCTGGTGGGCAAAACATCTGGTACAAATGAAGAATCCTCAGTTGAGTGAAGATGTTTGTAATTTTCCTTTTTGATGTTAATACAAATTTAAGATTTTGTGTTATTTCTGAATAGGTAGAGCTGTGAACCAGTGTTTTAACTTAAATAGGTCGTTTTTATCAACTCTTCACATTTAACATTTTTTTGCTTTACTTTTCCTGCTTCTATGGTGATCTGAGGAGAAAGGTATCACCTTGCAGGTACCTGAGGGCCATTGTTGAGGCAAGATTCAACAGGTTTATTTTTCGTTTGTTCTGTCAACTCTCTTATTTCACTGTTAAATTTGTAAGTGTGAGTTTGCTCTTTGGTGAGTCACAGATAGATGCTATACCAGGTAAGTTGTTGCACAAAGGAAACTTTGCAGCAAATAAGGAGATCACAGGTGATAACTTCCAAAGCTGTGACTCCCTGGGCAAGGGTGACTGGGTTCTTTATTTAGGGTCGAGTTGAATATTTAGATAGAGAAGACATCATCATATGTAAGGATGGGTGTAAGGTCACACATGTGCATTAAGGAAACATGCCTATACACACATTGCAAGTTGTGTAAATGAAGCTTGTGTTCCTCCCTGGGTGGAGATATTAGTGTTATAATGAGGTAAAGATCATTCCAGAGGTCATTCCAGAGGTCACTCCATGGTCCATTGGTGCAGGTATGAGTTGGGATTTCTTTCAAACTGGATTGGGTGGTCTGGGCCATCAGAGCTCTTCTTCTGGGCAGTTATTACATGGGGAGTAGTTTCAGTTTCCATCACAGGATGTTATACCCATAGGCTCTTCTGCCTGAGTTAAGAGATGAGCTGTAAAGAAAAGCTTAAGGAACAATGTGGCATAGAGGTGAGTGGATATAGCAGGTAGGCAGTAAAGGTCAGATCTTGGGGTCTGCCTGATGACAGATGGATTGATTGACTGATAACTTCAGGTCAGTGCTATTTGTTTCTCAGATGCCCAATATACTAGAGCGCTAATTTTTAGAATTACCCTTGCTGCCACTTAAAGAAGCAAGGATATAATGTTTTCCCCTCAATGGAAGCCTGACAGGATGGCAGCAGTTAAGAGGAAAGAATTGCAGATCATATCCTGGCCTCTCTTCTGATCAACCTAGCCAGGACTGAGTATATTACAGATGCCCTCTCCAATCAGAAAACCTAAAGGAGCAAGCACAGGGTGGTGAAAATGAGGTGAGGAATGGAGAGGAGCAAATGTGGTAGAGGCCTTGGGGTCTGGGGCAACAGGACCATTCCCTGCCTTTTCTGTGTCTAAATGCCAACTCTGACCCTTATTATCTATCGGTAAGAACGATCACGGGTGGAAAGTTGACTTTTCTCTAAGGTCCATTTTCTTCACGTATGACATGGATGAAGACTCATGACAGAGAGACCCACAAAACTTGAGTCCGGGATATGTCGTTTTTAAGGGATCAACATTTCCCTTTCTGTTCTAATTCCACAAAGTCTAAGAAGCAATTCCTGGAAATACTCATGATGTGTTTGGAGAGTAAGGACAATTTCCTCCTACTATTTGGAACATTTAATGTGCTGCTTGAGTTGCAGGGGGGGGAGGGGGGATTCAGATATTTAATGAACAGACTTAATACACAATGTGCAATTTTTTTGTTTGTCTCACAACACCAATAAGGAGCTAACAGAGCTCACAAGCTCCTTTATAATGGGATGAATGACTGTTGTATTATAATTGCAAACAAAGCTGCAGATGCAATTCAAAATTCTTTTTATGCTTGCAAATATGCTGCTTATTGTTTCTTGTTTTAGAAGCAGCCTTAATTTGCACTGAAAATTCTGTTAGCATCTTATTTTCATAAGACCATGTATCTTTTAACATGGATCTATTTTTTTTTCAATTGGTGAATACTTTTCTAGGAAAAATGTTTACTAAATTCATGAGGCCAGCACTATTCCTGCTGCTATAATTAAGGTACAGTACTTATACCTTAGTCATAAAAATATTCACTCCAGAAACTCATTTTATGGGCAAATTTTTAGTGTATAGCTTTCCAAAAAAGCTTTTGGGCATATTTTATTTATATATCCATATATACAGAAATGTGTTCAACATATTTTTTAAAACTTCTTCTTGGGAGTCATGAAGCAGATTTTCAGACAAATATTTAAATGAATAATATTAGAGAACTTGTAAATGTATATAATGGATGGATTATTTGAAATACTTTACATTGTTTTATTTCTAAAATGTTTTTACATCTGTATGAATGGGCTTTCTAAATAAAACCATAATTCATCATTAAAGATAATTTATGAGGAACTTTAAATATGTATCTTTTCTTTTTATGTATACTCAAACTTTTTTCTATGTTTTCCTAAATATGCTGGAGATATGTATGTCCGTGAATTAAACCAAACAATATTAGTTACAATATTCAAATTTAAATGACCGTTTACCGTATTGTTATGAGTTTAACAGTGTGAACAAGTATGACTGTCATGATAACTCTATAATGTAGAAAATGTTTATTTCCATTTTACAGATGAGAAATTATGGCACAGAGATTTATTTACTTGCCAAAACCATAACGCTGGTGACTTATAGAACTAGTTCTAGACTATAGAACAGATTCCAGACTGTTTGAATCCATTGCCATATTTCTATCAAAAAACTGAGTCACATTATTAATTCTGGTCAGCCTAATGAATTGGTTTGTTATTTTCCATCCACAATAAATTGCTTATTCTTGACGACAAAAAAAAAAAGGTACAACTTTCAGCTATAGAATTTCCCTCTGGATGGTCATCTAATGGCTGGGCATGGTCAATTTGTATTTTCCAAATATGTTTCTCACTTTTGATTATAACATTGCTAAAATTAACTTAAATAATTAAATAAATCATCTATTGTCCTTATTTTAGATACTGGTACCATACTGGGTAATAATTATGAATCCATCATTTGGGAGACTTGTATCTGTATAATCATCATTTTAATTTGCCCCTGGGGAGATGATATTGGAGTCTACTATGAAATATTTAAAAAAAGGCCTTATTTCTAAGTAAAAGAAAGTTAAACACATTAAAGGCTGTATTCATAATTACCTTTGCTGTTCTGTACCAGAGAAGAAAACAACTGAAAATGACAATCAGCTAAGAAATAGTAAAAATTCCTCGGAAGAACCACTGAGGAGCTCCCATTGTGTTTACAGCTTGAAATGTTTCAGTTTATTTCTATTGTGTGGGATTTCTTAATTAATGTTAAATCGTGTTCTTGTGTAAGTCAGAGGCCATCTGTTGGATTGATGTTGCTCACCAGTGATGCCATAATTGTGAATCTTTTAGGACAGTCATCAAACCTAGTGCCTTCTTCCTTTCTTGCAGCTTGTCTTCCTGATTCCTGCTGCAAGAACTTGTTAAAGAGAGCAGGAGACAGCAATATTGTAGTGTTCTTGGAAATTTGCATGGAGGAAAGCAAGTAAATGCATATTCACCATGTGCATAGTTCATGGAGTGATGAGGACAATATGAGCCTCAGAGGGAATGATTGTTTCACAACAAGGAACTCATGCATTTCAAATTGCTCGACACCTGGGCTTGAAATAAGTCCATACTCCTGTTGGTAAATGCTACTGCTGGAGCACTGGCAAGAAGACTGACAGCTTGAAGGGGCATTCACATAGTCATACAGCACGTTAATGTTGGTAATGTGTCTTTTTTTTCCTGATTGGCGAGATAACAAGAAAAAAATTGGCCACATCTTCCTAGGTCTGCATCTGGTTGCATAGCACAATGCGGACAGAGATTCTGCATTGAGTTTATGGATTTTAATTCTCATTATTTCTGCTTGTACAAGTATATTTTGCTGAGAGTGTATAAAGCACTGAATATTATCTGGCATTCTATTTCTTTCATGTCCTTCATCAAATTATACTATTCTTTATATCCTTTTACTTTTCTGTTGTATTTTCTCCACACTGTCTGGCCTTTGCCTTATAGAAGATTATAAATTCTTGTATGGAAAGGATAAATACCTGATTACTCTTTGTTCTGTGCACAAACATGCTTTTCAATAGATTTATTGGTTATATTGAGTACAAACTACTTAAAAATATATTAAGTATCTCTTTTCTTTCTCTGTCATTTATATATATCTCAACATATATATATATATATCCATATATACGTGTATGTATGTGTGTATGTATATGTGTATGTGTGTGTGTGTGTGTGTGTGTACAGATGTAGTTCGCACAAATGCTCCTGAAATAAATAGATCTAAGACTCTTAACTCCCACTTTCCATCCCATTTATTCTTCTTAACATATGCCCCATACGCTGTGTATTAAAGGTTTACTTTGGACCTTTTCAATTGCAACTACACACATTATCTTTGCAGTACTGGAAAAAAATAGAATTGAATCAGCTAATCACAGATTTGGAAAATAAACACACAGTGATTGTTCCTCTGAAACCTTAGAGGAAATCTGACAGCACACTCTGTAGCTATTCATATCACTTTTTTGAAAACAAGCCCTGTCTTTAATCTGTTATTTGGTTTCAAACCTGCTTTTGATCCATTATTCACTTTGAAATTCAAAGATTTGTTCAGACATTCACTTTAGCCATATATTCTAAAATTGCACCCACGGTTGAGAAAGATGAAGCTCTACAACAATAGCATTTTCTTAATTTCTCAGATCATAGAAACACATAGGAACTACCAAACTGCCAAACTCCTCTGAGCTGACTTCCCCTCAAAGAAGCACAATGATTGGGATTCAAGCAATTAGAAAACAATTAATTTTTGCATTGTTAGCTAAATACAGTAATAATGGAAACTAATAACTAAGCAAATATTGAAAGGTTCCCCAGCACTTCTTTCAATGAGCAGGAAAATTCGGGATGATCAGCATCTTATGTCGGTCTGTCCTAGTCCTTGTCCAATATGTCACATTGTTCTTCAATGACCGAATAGTGATTAATTTGAGAAACAATATAACAGAAGAAAAAAGGCCAACAAAGTATCCCATATTATTTACACCGGCTAGGATTCAGCACAGGATGACAGCCGACAGGAGCTGCTTACTAACAACAGAATTGCCTGGTGCTTGGGGGGTGGTGCTGGATGGGAGCGGACTTTGCTTAGCTGAGGCCCAGGAGCTAAGCAGGAGCAGCCGAGGTCATCCCTGGGACTGGTTTGCACCGTAATGTTATTTTCCTAAAGTTTTCCAATCAGCAAATTAGTTTGCCTTCTTAGAGATAATGTGAGTAAAAGGAAACAAAGAAGCCAAACGAACTCCTAGGGAAAATTCCTCCCCACAGAAACTAAGGCGTGGGGGAAAGACACTCATTTCTCACAGCATGAAAAAGCTACGTTGTGATTTGAAAACACCGTTGCTTTCTTAATGAACTAGATCCCTCCTGATAATCTTGTTTAAATGATTACTGTGGTTAGTGAATTCCCCTTTTATAAAGCATTAGACAGTTCTACCTATTTTTTAAATCATAAGAATTCTTAAAATCTCTGAATGAATGTGTTCCAAGTAATATGGCACTGATTTGAAAAAGTAGCTGTGAGAAACGCCCTTTTGTTACCAAAAAGGCCCTCAGTATTATTTTTGCTACGAAATGTTTTCAAAATAGGGATTGCCGTTTCCCACCGGCAAGTGGTTATCAATCCTGTTACGTCTAAATTGTATCAGTGAATGTCAGTGAAACTTCAATCATCCTCATACAGAAACCACAATATTAACAATATTTTATTTTGAAACAAAATTTGTAATTTTTATTGGTTCATGATCATGATTTTTGACCAGCCCTCAAAGAACTTAAACCATTTGTAATGGAAGTTTCAGATTTAAATATTGGCATTTATTTTAAATTATGTCTATCTTAGAGAGCATTCATGAAGTTTTAAGTGAATGCCTGCATCTAGTAATTTTTATAGGATGTATTTTTAAAATACACCTTATCATTAGGTGGACTAGTTGGTAATACCCATATTCATGGAAAATATTAACTGTCTCTCCCTCTTTCTCTATCTAATCTCTGTGTGGAGTATCCTGCTTTTTAAAACTGTTTTCCTATTTTCCTCATAGTTTTTTTTTTGTTTTTTGTTTTTTTTTTGTTTGTTTTTTTGTTTTTTTGTTTTTTGTTGTTTTTTAGTGAATGTATATAACGAATGTATAATTTAATGTCTGGGGCATGTTTCAGGGACAGGATATATGTCATTTGAAGACAATTCACAGGCGATAATTATCTAATTAACCATCACTGTTGAGAAGCATACAAACTCCCACCTGATTTGACACCCTTCTTTTTCCACTCCTAATAGAATCTCCACTTTCCTCACGCCAAACATCTTCTCTCTCATTCATCCCGCCAACGCAACTCTTGCATTAACCCCATTGTTGCTCACAAGTTTGCAGATGATGCTTTACCCTCAAGGCTGATTTGAAATATATTTCAAAGAAGTCTTTTTCAACTTCCAGTGTTAGAATTTGTTGACGTACAGTCTGTACCCAGATTGCTGCTTTCTTCCTTGCTTTCTCACCTTTCAAATTGAGCGGCTTGAATAAAGGGACCGTGCCTCACCATGCCATTGGAAGGGCACTACTATAATATAGTCCCTGCAGTCTTGACACTTAGAACCTAGTATAATGAGCTGGCTACTCATCCTTCATCCATTTGCAACGTATGGCTATTTCTGGCTGCTCCTCAGTTTCTGTCCTGGATCCTCATCTGTTTTTTTCTGTGTTCTGCATATCCTCCTGGAGCAGCCCAATATACTCATGTCTTCTGCTATCGTGCATTTTAACTTGTAAACCCAAATTTCTAGACCCTAAATTGCATATCACTCATGGTTGGCTCTTTATGAATTCTCTATTAGTACCTAATATTACTATTAAAATAATGTGAATAAATTCTCTGTCTTCCCCCCAATTTCCTTCTTGCCTTATTTTGATGAATGGCCCCATAGTCTATTAAATTTCAAACTAGATTTTGTGAATTTTCTATAATTCCTCCCTAGGAAAATAGTGTTGTGTTAATGCTTCCTTTTAATATCTCTCAGATATAGTCTTCCTTTTTTTATTAAAATTTTTTTAACATTTTATTTATTTTTGAGAGAGAGACAGAGTGCGAGCGGGGGAGGTGGGTAGAGAGAGAGAGAGACACAGAATCCGAAGCAGGCTCCAGGTTCCTAGCTGTCAGCACAGAGTCCGACATGGGGCCTGAACCCACGAACTTCGAGATCTTAACCGACGGAGCCACCCAGGCGCCCCAGATATAGTCTTTTCTTTTTGTCTCCTTTGCCATTGCCTCGTTTCAGGTTTTTCATTTCTCCTGTCTATAATCTCCAGAGCACCCATCCCCTCACTAGTCTCCCTAATCCATTTTGCCTTCTTTTGATCTGTTTCTACTGTATTTTAGGAGTAATCTTTCTGAGATTAAAATCTGAATCTCTTTTGTCAGTCGTTTTTTAAGTTTGCCCATTTTCTTCAGAATAAATTCCAATTTTCTTTTTATATAATATAAACTCCATAGTCTTTGACACGGCTTTTCAGCTATTCCAAGTTTTGCTCTTCTTTCTTTCTCTTTTCCACCACACACACAGCCTATGGTGAAGACATATATATATATATATTTTTTTTTCATTTTATCCATAAATGCACATGCTTTCATATTTCCCTAGGAACATCTGTCTATCTAGCATTTTCTTGTTTATGTTTTTTTTTTCCTAAACACAGCTCATAGTTTTGTACCTCTTTGAGGACTTTACTGCCATTCCCAAATCTAAGTAGTTTTCCTCTCTGCTTTTCCATATCTGTGCATATTCCCATACTTTCAGTAATAATTCCATATTCGATACATGAGCTTTTCCAGCTAAACATAAATTGTTGAGGACTGAGGCCATATCTCATCTTCTTGTGTTTCCAGAACTTATTGCATTGCTTTATGTATTGTAGACATCAATAAATATTTTGAATATTCGAACAGTACCATGCTTTGGGCTTTCCTTCCTCTTACGGTGAATGTCATCTCCTTCTCATACTCACTCTCTGCAATCTAAATGCCCTCCATTTATGGTTCAGTGCCATCATCTCCTTTAGGGCACATTTGCTGACCACTCCAGCTCTCCAACTTTAACATAATTCAAGTATATCAATTATCATGACACTTTTTTTCAATCTTTATTTATTTTTGAGACAGAGAGAGAGAGAGCACGCACATGTGTGGGGGAGGGGTAGAGCGAGAAGGTGACACAGAATCTGAAGCAGGCTCCAGGCTCCCAGCTGTCAGCACAAAGCCCAACGTGGGGCTTGAACTCACAATCTGCAAGATCATGACCTGAGCCGAAGTCAGATGCTTAACTAACTGAGTCACCCAGGTACCCCATGATTACACTTTTATAACACTCTTGTGTTAGGATAGAAACAGATGAATCTAATTTTCTCTCCACTCAATTTGTAGGTGTATCTCTAATCCTTGGACAAAGAATCTAGAGTGGGAAGCAGAAGTTGTGCACATAGACCCAACACTGTTCCTTGCTCTACACTTTTCTGTATGATTTCTTACTTAATTCTCTCTTTCCTCATCATACACAACCCCAGTGTGCAAACAACCATGGGAATCATAGATTTTAATGCAATTCAAAATGATGATTTTTTTCCCATTCAATATTGTTTTCAGCAGAATTGGGATAAATACCCTTTTCAGTCTCTGCCTTCCTCAGCATTTCTTCTCAAAACATACTTTTCTACATTTTTTTGTGATGTTTTCTATTAACATGTTATGTTATTGACGTCACAGAAATGTAGAATTATAATGCCAGGAGGTGTGTCTTTCTATTCTCCAGTTATATTGCTATACTACATAGATTAATAGCTGGCACTTGAGTGGCAAAAAAAGGAATAATACAGGATATGTGGTATAATAAGAAAGTGCTCTCCATGTGTATCAAAACTATACTTCATGAGTGTATCCATGGAGACAAGTGGCTTTAATGAATTCCCTGAGTGAACATAACTCCTTGTAAAGAGCTAATGCAGATGCCACAAATAAAGATTTCAATAAACTAGAAAATAATATCTCAAATCATTATTCTTTATCCACGTGGAAATAGTTTGGTAAAATGGTCATGTTTGTGGGTAGAGTCAGACAAACTGGGGCCAAATACTAGTTTCCTCCATCCTGTATGAGTGATTTTAGACAGTTCTACTGATCTCTAAATCTCATTAGAAAGAATTAGAATAATAGAACAACTCATAGAGATATTGTGAGGACTGAATGTTAAGTATATATATTAAGTAAGCTAGTAGCATGTGAGATATGGACAAAACACAAAGAATATGTTAAATAAAGGTAGGTAAGTAAGTAGCATGCATGTGTGAGATAGAAAAGAACTTATAAGGTGCACTAAATAGAATAAGTTAGTAATTTATAACATATACTAAAATTAGAATAGGGGCGCCTGGGTGGCTCAGTCGGTTAGGCGGCCGACTTCGGCTCAGGTCATGATCTCATGGTTCGCGAATTCGAGCCCCGCGTCAGGCTCTGTGCTGATGCCTCGGAGCCTGGAGCCTGCTTTGGATTCTGTGTCTCCCTCTCTCTCTGCCCCTCCCCTGCTCATGCTCTGTCTCTTCTCTGTCTCTAAAAAATAAATAAATGTTAAAAAAATTTAAAAAAATGTAAAATTAGAATAAACAGAAATGTGAGTGCTGTTTGTAGATAGAAGGCGCTGGAAAGACCAAATCATGATCACACTTCTGCCTGGCAGCTCCTATTTGGCACCCGTTTGGTGATACTCAGCACCATCCTCTTCTGGCCCCACATATGTTCTACCCCCAATGTATGCAAATAAAATCCATGGCAGTTTAGCAGGTGAATCTGTGAGCCACAACTGTGGCCACATACTGGTCATGCTGTATGTTGGAGCACATGTGCATTAGATTTATCAGGACCCAATTGGTAAACTCTTCTACCTTCTCTACTTGCTATCTATCCTGAATATGTTAATTAATTCCGTTGCTTTCCCCTTGCTTCTCATTGTGAGTTTTACACTGATTTAATAAACGGTGTGACTTAAGCAATTTAATTTGGTCAGTCCCATGACTCACAGCGTAACTTTTCTGGCTGTGACTTAGGGATTGTCAGAGTAATGGGGTGGTTTCTCATACAAAGTACCCTAAAGAAGTAGAAGATGGGGAAGGAAATCAGCAAGCACTTCATACGAAAAGATATAAATGAGTAAATATGTGAAAATTGTATTGTAATTAGTGACAAATCAAACACTAATAAAAATTAATAAAGTCATTTTTACTTCTTATGTGTGCAAATTTAAAAAAGAATAATAATGGTGAGTGTCAACAAGGATACGGAAAAATGAGTGTTCCCTGTAGATATACACATAGATGTACATGTACTTATACATATAGTACAGATATAGATATATCAATACAGATAAAGATAGATATAGTTGGAACATAAGTTAATAAAAGCTTTTGGAGTGAAATTTGGTAATATATATGGAATCACATAAAATGTTCCATAGTGTTTGACCTGGCAATTACACTAGTAATATATCATATGATATATCCACTAAAAATGTTATTGATACATTAATTAATGTGCTAAATATTAATTCTGTATTTCTAATTCAGAGTACATATAATAGAATGTTGTTGTTTTTTTTGAAATCCAAATGCCTTTGTATGGTTATATATACTAACAATACCCAATAGGAAATTTGGTAACTGATATTGGTACATCGGGATGGAAAGAATATTTTTGTGTTTTTCTTTCCTTTGTCTTTTTGAATGCCTGAGTTTATTATGTTCCTACAAAAAATATGGATACCTTGTGTAAAATATATTAAAACCTACTTTATTTTTAATTTTCTTATTGTAAAATATAATGCAAATACATAAAATACAAATACTCAGCTTAAGAAATAATTATAAAGCAAATACCCATGTAACCAGCTCGACAAACGGTGTGGGCACAGAAAAGTGCCCACTCCGGAAGCATTATCATACCTGTTTTTGATCCCCCTCATTGGTTCTGCTCCATTGAACAACTATTTTTCTTTTATGGGAATTATTTATTTTCATATTTCTTCTTTAAAAGATGAAAGAAATTCTCTCCTATTTCTAGTTTCTGAGAGCTCTTTGTTTAATGATTTTATCAAATGCTTCTCTCAATCTATTAAACAACCATATGATTTTTAAAGTCTGTCAATCTGTTGATGTAATGAATTAAAACTGCTTGCTTTCTAATCTTAGACACATTTTGCATTCTTTCCATGGACCCATATTGTTCATATTAGAATTATTTTACTAATATTTGCATGTTTTTATGAGTGAGATATTTCCGCCAATTTCATCTCTTTGTAGTGCCCTGTCAAATTTTGTTATCAAGTTCAGGCCACCTCATGAAAAAAGTTGGAGAATAAACTGCAACTATCTTTGCCTAGTCTTTGGAAAATTTTATGGGACATTAGGGAAAGTCCTTAGGTAGTCAGAACAATGGCTTCCCAAAGATGCCATTTTCTAATCCCCTGAATCCAAGAATACATTACCTTATAAGGGCAAGAGGGACTTTGTAGACATGATTAAAAATGAGGACTTTGAGATGATGAGAATATTGTGGACTATTCAGATAAACCCAATCTAATCATATGAATTAAAAGAGGGGAAAGGTTTCTTTGCTGTGGTCAGAGAAAGCGTGATACCAGTATGAGGGCCAGAGAGATGCTATATTGCTGGCACTGAAGATGAATTTAAGGGGTCAAAATCAAGGAATGAATGCAGCCTCTAGAAACTAAGAATTGAAAAGAAACAGATTCTCCTTTAAGAATGCAATCCTGCCATGATCTTGATGTTAGCCTAGTAAGATTAATGTTGCGTTTGACCAATATGTATTGTAAAATTTACAATTTTACAATTGTAAAATTTACAATTTTACAATTATGATATAAAATTAATTTTATAACATGTGTTGTTTGCGTCACTATGCCAACACTAAGTGGCGTCACTAAGCCACTATGTTTGTGTCAATTTGTTACAGCAGCAATATGCAACTAATACAATGTATTTTATAAATTTTATTGGAATTGGTGTTGAAGTTATAGGGCCTTGAGTAATATTGATGGAAGATATTTGAATGCTGATTTAATTTGGTTTATGGATTAATTTATATCTTATTTTTTTAATTATTTAAATGACATTGAATAATTAATTTTTGAAGAATTCACTTATTTTTCCCTAAATTTTAAAACCTACTGCATACATTGCTCATAGTATGTATATTATCTTTTAACGATTATATGTTGAAAACATAAAATGATATCTACATTAACAAACTTTAAGTGTATAATTCTGTGTTGTTAACTAGAAGCACATTGTTGTACAGCAAATCTCTAGAGCTTTTTTTATTCTTGCCTGACTGAAACTCTATACCCATTGAAAAGCAACTCCTCATTTCCCCTCCCCCAGTCCCTGACGACCACCGTTCTACTTTCTATTTCTATGAGTTTGATTACTTTGGATACATCGTGGAATTAAGCAATATTTTTGTTCTGTGACTAGCATATTTCACTTAACATAACATCCTCAAGATTCACCCATGTTGTACCATATAGCAGGATTTCCATATTTTTAAAGGTGAAAAATATATCATTGTATGTATACACTATATTTTCTTTATTCATTCATCAGTTCGTGAACATTTAGGTTGTTTCCACCCGTCATCAATTTTTAGTCTTCTTTCAAGAAATGTTTATTAAAGGGGCTCCTGGCAGGGGACCCAGTCTGTTAAGCATCTGACTCTTGGTTTCGGCTCAGGTTATGATCTCATGGTTTGTGGGTTCCTACCCTCATGGGACGCTGTGCTGACAGTGTGGATCCTGCTCAGGATTCTCTCTCTCCCTCTCTCTCTGCACCTCTGCCAATTGAGCACACACACTCTCTCTCTCAGAATAAATAAATAAACTTTAAAAAAGTGTCTATTAAAGTCCTTTGCTTATTTTTTAATTAGGCCATTTGGCTTTTGCTTAAGTCGAAGGGACTCTTTATTTTTATGAATTTTAATCCATTGTAGTATAATAATAGTCTGCGTTTGTCTGTATATTTACTTTTATAGTTTTATAAAAGTAATTTTTTAAGTTTATTTATTTATTTGGACAGAGAGTGCACACGTGAGTGGGCGACAGACAGAGGGAGACAGAGGATCTGAAGCAGGCTCTGTACTGTCAGTGCAGAGTCCGATGTGGGGCTTCAACTCACTGACTGTGAGATCGTGACCTGAGCCAAAGTAGGACGCCTAACTGACTAAGCCACTCAGGCATCCCAAAGGTAATTTTTATGTTTTATATTTATATATACTGAGCTTTATATTTTAATATGCTTTGTTGTTGTTAGCATCCTTTTGTATCAACTCAAAGGACTCCTTTTAGCATTTCTGTAAGGCAGGTCTAGTGGTGATAAGCTTCCCGAGCAGTGCTCCAACCAACGAGGTCTGACATGTCCTCAACTCTTCTCTTTCTACCCCGAGAAAGAAGTCACAAGCCCAAGGTTCTCTTCTGGCAATGAGCTGTGCTGACATCGGGGAGGGGCTGATGTGGATAAAGTGAAATTGCTCTTCCTGTCCATTTCAATGTGGCTTTCCTCAGCCTTTTGCTTGCCTGAGGTATTGAAACATTCTAAACGGATTTTGGAAATCTCATAAAGGTATTACGATCTGTATTTCATTGTTAAATCATTATTTCTGTTGGAGAATGAGTTCTAGGACTCCTTATTTTTCCACCTGGCTCACACAAGTCCTATTATCTTTTAAATATTGACATGCCTCTCATTCATGTTCCCTTTTAATCCATGTTATGGTTATTTTTTTCTTTTTCTCATTTCTTTTCCATTTTAAAATTTTATTTTATATTTATAGGGCTTTATTTTAGTTCATTAAATTCTTCCGGTGTTTTAATTTCTCTTAACAGTGCCTCAGCGCATCCACATTTTATGTTCATGCAATAATTTCATATGCCTATTTAAAATACTCTTGGGGCTCCTGGGTGGCACAGTCGGTTAAGCGTCTGACTTCAGCCAGGTCACGATCTCGCGGTCGGTGAGTTTGAGCCCCGCGTCAGGCTCTGGGCTGATGGCTCGGAGCCTGGAGCCTGTTTCCGATTCTGTGTCTCCCTCTCTCTCTGCCCCTCCCCTGTTCATGCTCTGTCTCTCTCTGTCCCAAAAATAAATAAAAAAAGGTTGAAAAAAAAATTTAATAAAATAAAATAAAATAAAATACTCTTTAATTTCCATTCTATTTCTTCTTTGGCCCCTGTTTTATGTAGAAATATATTTTGTACTTACCAAACAGATGAGAGCTGTTTTGTTATATTTTGTCATTGTATTCTAAATTAATTCATTGTACTCAGACACTATCCTATGCATGCTTTTGATCCTTGAAACTTTTTTTTTGAGAATTGCTGCATGTTTTAACATGTGGCATTAAAAACATTATTGGTGTGCTTTATAATGTGTATTATTCAGATATTGGATATGTTATTCTGTAATTATTTGTTAGGCCAAATTTGCCCATCATGTACTTATGCATTAGATCTTAACGATATTCTTTTGCCTTCTTGTACTATTAGTTACAGGGAGAAAAATATTTAAAAATATCCCGATATGAGAGTTTTCTATTTCTTATAGTTTAGTCAATTTGTTTTCTTTATTTTTAAGCAGTATTCTTTTTTTTTTTTAATTAGGTTATTTATTTACTTTCAAAGAGAGAGAGAGAGAGAAAGATAGCAAGCTGGGGAGGGGCAGAAAAAGAAAAAGAGAGAGATGGGGCGCCTGGGTGGCTCAGTTGGTTAAGCGTCTGACTTCGGCTCAGGTCATGATCTCATGGTTCGTGGGTTCGAGCCCTGCATCAGGCTCCGGGCTGACAGCTCAGAGCCTGGAGCCTGTTTCAGATTCTGTGTCCCTCGCTCTCTGCCCTTACCCAACTCATTCTCTCTCTCTCTCTCTCTCTCTCAAAAATAAATAAACATTTAAAAAAATTAAAAGAGAGAGAGAGAGAGAGAGAGAGAGAATCCCAAGCAAGCTCCACACTGACAGTATGCAGCCCAATGTGGGACTCGAACTCACAAACCATGAGATCATGACCTGAGCCTAAATCTAGGGTTGGTTGCTTAACTGACTGAGCCAGCCAGATGTCCCACTAGTCAATTCTTTTTCTACATATCATTAGGTTCATACATTATTAGATGGATACATAAATGAAATAGTTCTCTCCTCCTGATGAAATGTAAACAATTATTAAGTAATTCTCTTTATTAATTCCCTTTGATTTAAAGTTGATGTGTCTAAATAACAATGTAACTATTCTGTATCTGAAGGTAATTTTCATGAAACATTTTTCCATCATTTCATTTTCCACATTTTTCTCTTTATAATTTATGTGGCTTTCCTATAAAAGCCACAATATTAGGTTCTGAATATGGTTTCTGTTACAAAAGCATTTAGTCCATGGTTAATACAATTATTGAGGTATTTGGTTTTAAATCTTTAAATCTACTTTTGTGTTATCTATTTGAAGAAATAAAAGTGAAAGGAATAAATAAATAAATGTATAGAAAAATATAAATACAGATTGTTGGAATCTATAGCAATAATGTATGTGTCGTTAAAGAAACAGAATACGTATTATTGTCATGAGTTTTGAATCTGTCTCATTTACTTTAACACCACACATTATTAAGAGTATGCATTAATACAATCTTTATTTATATTTTCCCATGAACTTATCACTGTCTTGGGTCTTCAAGGTTTTGGCCTCTCAGACCTTACATTTGAGGTCAATTTTCTTTGGACTTCAGTAGATTATTCAGAATTTCCTTTATTGTGGTTGTGTGGATGGCAAATTTTCTTAGTTTATGTTTGTGATGAATGTCATTTTTTCCCTCCTATTGAAATTGCTTTCTAAAATATATTTTCATTATGAAATTCTGGGCTGGCTTGTATTTTCTTTTAGCGTAGTGAAGATATATTTCCACTGTCTCCTGGCTCCTGTTTTTACTGTTGGGAAGTTATCTATCCCTCTGCTCCTCTCTAAAATACACCATCCATTATTTTCTTGTAACATTGAAGAGACTGTCTTTTGCAGTTTATTTTTTTAAATTATAAGGTTTTTGTGTGAAATATTTTTGTACATAATTGGTTTTTCATTACTTGTAGAACATTTATTGTCTTCTAAAATAACACTGATGCCATTTTTTCACTCTCCTTTCAAGACTCATTAGCTATAGGACAAATTTATTCTCTTATATATTCATTCTATAGGTAATTATATATTACATATATCATACATATGGTATCTCTTTTATATTCTTTACCAGTGCCCTAGATAATTTCATCTCATCTATTACCTGGTTAACTAATTTTCTCTTTAGCTTAGTCTAATAGTCTCTCAGTTATCAAATGTTTTCATTCTCATAACATCTACATTTCTTTTCCATCTACATCTGATCCTCTGTTGAGTTTTATTTTCTTCATAGATATCTTCAAGCCTGTTGTTGTTTTAAATTTCCTTAAACATGGTTAATTGATAGCCTGTATTTGTTTTTCTAGTAGTTGAATTTTCAAAGATTTGTTTCTGTTTTCTTTTTACTTTCCCTGCAGTTCTCACTCATGGTGTCTTTTTATTTCCTTCTGTGTTGGATTTTCATGGACTATGTGATGTACATCAATCCTGAGAAATTATCTATAACAATAATGGGAGAACCGGGTTGAAGTTTCCTTTCCTTTAGAATGTAGTGACTTGTTTCAGTCAAGAACCTGCAAACAATATTGGTCTAGAACCCGTTTAAACCAATTTCATGGCTTAAGATTTCCTAGACTGTCCAAGCAAAATTCTGTGAGAAAGCAGTTTCTTCATTTCTCAGTTTCATCCTGAGGGTGTTGTTCTCTGAGGTTCCAGCATATTGTAGGGAAGGTAATTTTTTGGACTCACTACTTGTAGTTTTTCTGTGCTTTGAATTCAACTAGTCTCACTCAATGGAAAGTTCAAATATCTGAAAATCTGCATATGTCCTCAGGCAAAGGTAGATTTAGAATTCATGTATTTCTCTGAATTTCATTTTCTTTGTGGTATTTCTCCACTGTCTTGTAGTTCCTGATACTCTTATAAAATTTTTAGTAATATATTTCATCCTGATGTTATTCCTCTCTTCAGAGAGAGATGTAGTCCAAATATTCTGGCCTGCTATTTCCAGGAACAGAAAATCAGAAATGAAACTTCAGTGTGTACTACAGACTATAAAACACATTTAATTTGAAAAGATTTTTATGTTCTGTGGCACCTGGCTGGCTCAGTTGATAGAGCATGTGGTTCTTAATCTCAGGGTTGTAAGTTCAAGTTCCACATTCAGTGTGGAGCCTACTTACAAAAAAAAAAAAAAGATATTTATGTTCAGAAGGATTATTATATTCTTTTTAAATATCTTGATTGAGGTATGATCAACAATTAAAAATATATATATGTTTATATGGTACAATGTGATTTCTTTAAAGATGTATGATGTATATATTGGGAAATTCTTACTACAGTCAAGTTAATTAACATGTCCACCACCTCACATAGTTAATTTTTGTGTGTTTGTATGAGAATACTTAACGCTTACACTCTTGACAAATTTCAAGTATTCAATACAGTCTTATTAACTAAAATCACCATGCTGTACATTAGATCCCCAGAATTTATTGATCTTAAAACTGAACTTTTGTATTCTTTGACCATCTCTCCATTTCCCCCAACCCTCAGCCCTTGGCAACCATCGTTCTGTTCTGTTTTATGAATTTGACTTTTTTAGATCACACATGTAAATGAGATCATACAATGTTTGTCTTTCTGTGTCTAGCTTATTTCATGTAGAATAATGTATTTTAAATACAAATTATGTAATAGAAATATGATTATTCTGAAATAATGGTTACTTTTAATATAATTGTAGGGGATTCAATTGGTAAATATGTCAGAAAACACAAGTTTTCTTCCCCTTTCATTAGTGCCTTAAACTGTTAGGTTTGAAACTGACAAGAATACTGGCCACTATACCATCTATGAAAGAAGATTTTTAAATTAAAAGAAAGGTCTTTATTCTAAAAATAATCACAAAAATGGAATGGGTGTTTACTTAGGTCTTCCACTGATGCTATAAACAGCTGCCTGATTCTTGACAATTAAGACACTCTTTTCTTTTTTATTATTTTTTTAATATTTATTTATTTTTGAGAGAGAGAGAGAGAGAGAGAGAGAGAAAACACGAGTGGGGGAGGGGCAGAGAGCGAGGGAGACACAGAATCTGAAACAGGCTCCAGGCTCTGAGCTGTCAGTGCAGAGCCTAATGCGGGGCTCGAACTCATGGACCCTGAGATCATGACCTGAGCCGAAGACAGACGCTCAACCGACTGAGCCACCCAGGCACCCCGACAACTAAGAGAGTCTTAAGGAAAGAGACAAGACCTCATGATAGCTTGTGTGTTCTTTTAAAATCAACATTAATATGAACTTGTGGTAAATTAAAAATCTTCTATATACTTCTTTTATTCAGGGGACTTGACAGTTGGATATTATGAGTTCCAGAGTGTGCATACAAGTTTCATATATAAGAATGCCTTGCTACGACATGTGACAATTTGTCAAGGAGAAGGCAGTTTACTATAAACTTGTCACATGACTGATCATGATTGAAAAACTTTGTTTTGCTGATTTCTATAAGCATTCTATAAGATGTTTTGCTCTTTTATTTATTTTAATAGAATAATAGAGGCAGATATTAAAGAGGTCACTATAGAATCACTTGCCAGTTGAATATAATCCTATATTTAATAGCCAATTTTTTTGGCATGGTGCTTTGAATTTCCCAAATACATATTTTTTCCTTTTACCTTTATTTTCAATACTAAAATAACTTTTTTTAGCTCCAAATTACATACTGTATATACAAATTTAATAGAGGTCTGTTCCCTTGGGCAGTTTCAATTTGATCAACAAACACTTTTTGTGATTGAGTGCAAATTATGTATTAATTAACCCTTTTAGAAGGAAAACAATCTAAAGTAGAGAATAATAGACATATATGGTTTTCTTTTTTTGTTTGTTTCAGCTTTAGAGGTATAACGATGTATAATATATAAATTGCACATCATGGTGGTTTGATATACATATTTTATTTAAATAAACCTTTGTTTAAGTTTATTTACTTTGAGAGTAAGAGAGAAAGAGCATGAGCAGGGGAGGGACAGAGACAGACGAAGAGACAGAATCCCAAACAGGCTCAGTGACGTCAGTGTAGAGTTCTACCCGGGGCTCAGACTCACAAACCAAGAGATCATGAACAGAGTCTAAACCAAGAGTAAACACTTAACTTGGCTGAGCCACTCAGACACCCCTCCCCTACTGGTTTTAAAGGAGCAAACTGAAAGTGGTGGAAAGGGCCATGTGACAGGAAATGATGGATGATCAGTAAGGGCTGAGAATAGGCCTTGGTTGATGACAGCAAGAAAGCAGGAAGCTCAGTCTTATTCTGCTAACAACTAGTGAGCTTGGGAGAGGTTCTTGGGCCACAGGTGAGATCATAGCACTGAATGATACCTTGATTTCAGCCAGGTAACATGATGAGCAGAGGACTCAGCAAAAAAGTATCTCATTTCTTTCCCCACAGAAATGGCGAGATAGTAAATCCATGTTGCTTAAGCCACTAAAATCTTGGTAGTTTGTTGCATAGCAGTAGAAAACTAGTACAGCAAGTCAAAAGAAATACTGGAGATGCAATTTCATAATTTCTATTGCTCACTATTCATCTTTGGCAAACATTTTGCAATGGACAAATTAGCCTTGGGGAAAATTCAATATCAACTTAACTTACAAATTTTAACTCAAAGTTGTAAAAATATCAATTATAGTTCAGTTTAAAATTTTGGTTTACTTTCCCCGCGACTATATCTCAAATAATAACACTGCCGTCCAAGATGTTTTTCAGATAGGAAAATAAGCAAGACCTTCCTCCTGGTGTCTTCTAGCATTGTGATTCTGTGATTTTAGTGGTGTGGATTAAACAAAGTTATTTAAGCTTTCCAAGCCTCAGTTTCCTCATCTATAAAATTTAGATTATATTTCTCAGAGTCTATTTGATATCAAAAGTTCTATAGTACTCTGATATTTTGGCGATAATATTACTAATGTATTTTGAAGAAAAAAATCATAATTTATCTCTATTGACCAAGCAAATAAATAAAATTCAGTAGTGAAAAAACTTGCACTACTGAGAAAACCCAAATACTTTAAGGGGAACCAAGGGCTACATCTTTTGATTCCCTTTTTTAGGAAACAAACAAACAACTATATGTAAACTCGTAGGAGTGGTGAAAAGCATTTGTGTGAGCACCAAGAAAACTTAAAGGAGTACTGAGATCTTTTCCTTTAATACTGGGTTTCTTTTTTTCTCTGTTACAAGACCTATGAAAGCTCAAGAAACAAAGTAGAGGTGAGGATAAATTCCATTCCAATTCAATTCTGTAAATATTCTATAATAAATAGATTAATGTGAACATGAAAGTCGAATGAAGTCAATACCATTAACTCATGGAAAGCATAATTATAATCAGGTCGATTCCCACACAGGAGTATCATTCATTTTACCATATAAAAGAAATGTAAGACAATTAACAGTTTCCAAATTAGCTTGATGAGAGAAAACCTACAATAGAGCAATCCATTACTTACTAATGAAGTTACATTCCATAAAGGAGTTCCTCCAAGGAATTTCCTTTTGAAATAATATTTATGTACAGTTTAGCAGAGGTGAGCATTGATTGCTTATCTCAATTGCAAATTTAGCAAGTTCCCCAGAGGAAAAAGCACACAGATTGTTAGACTGAATTGTTGTGGGTGGTTTAAAGTTATGAGGAAAGGCAATGCAAAAATAGAAACCATGTGGGTTTCTTTATTGTGTTTGAAGAGAATGTTACTAATTTATTTTTCCTATAAAAATTCAATGAAATTAGAATTTACGTTTTGCTTCCAAATTGGCAATAACAAAGGGGGAATTAAATTAACCAGTTTGTTATATTTATCAGTACTATATTGTTCACTTTCGCTCAAACACTGAACATGAGTGCTGACTCCGTGGCAGAAAATACTAGATAAAGAGAAATACATGAGAAAACTTGATATAAAATAGTGAGTTATTAACTATATGTATGAATGTGAATTTCAAACAGTCAATAATGATGTTGTTCTAATGTGTATCGCACAGCTAGATGCCTTGTGGAAGTACAAAGAAGCATATGATATCTCTGACTTAGACACTTACAATGAAGTAGGTTATTTATAAACATATGAGTTATTTCAAATCCTTAATAGTCTATCATTCACTCATCTACACAATAAATAAATTCTAGCAGATACCGGGTGCTGAGAAAGGACATAATTCCTGCCATCATGGAATTTACTGTGTAATGAGAAGAGCAGAAAATAAAAATGCAAACAAACAACTATAAAATTACAAATGTGCTCTCTGAAGAAATTGAAAGAGTTCAGTGATAAAAGAAAAATAGCTAAGGGGGGCTGCTGAGTATATAGGAAGTGGGAGAATACATGCCTTTTTTGAATAGGTGCCATTTACAATGAGATGGGAAGTTTAAGAAAGGAACAACTATGTAATGAGCCCAAATAATGCCTTCCAGGCAGCGCAAATGGTCTGTGCTAAGATGGAAAAGGACTCGGGGTATTTAAAAGATGTAGAGAGGTCCGTGTGATTGGAGCATAGGGAACCAGAATAAGACTTGTTTAAAATGTGGTTGAAAAGGGTACATGAGGTTTCTAGGATATGTGCATGATTTTAGATTATATTCAAAGTTCCACAAGAAGTCAATAGAATAATTTTGTGAGGTATGTCATGGTTTAATTCATGGTTTTAAGAAAAGATGACCCCGGGGTACCTTGCATTGTACAGATTATTGGCAGTTATAGTGTGAAGGATCAGAGTAGAAATCTGGAGACCTGAGACAGACGATGGCAACAGTTCAGCCAGATGTGTCCTGAATTACAACAGTGGTGCTGGATACAAAGACAAGGAGAACATTAGATTTATTTGGATGGGGTCATTAACAACACTTGCCAATATTTTGGATAGAGGCAGATAGAGGAGAGGGACCAATAAAGAAAGCCCCCAGAGTTTTTTGCCTGAGAAGCTGTATGAATGATTGTGTCATTTACTGAAATAAGAAACACATCCAGGTTTCATAAGGAGAAATTATCATGTCCACTGTGGACATGTTACTTTTGAGATTTGTAAATAAAACAAGAAAGTTGGCTTTGGGAATAGGCAGTACAGAGATCCAACAAGAAATTTAAGAGTCATTAGCAGCCGTAGGAATAGAGTGTAGACAACAAAGAGCAAAAGGACTGATGAATAAGCCCTGGAGACTCCAACATGAAGCTGTCAGGGAGGTTATTGGAAAGGTTATTAGAAAAACCAAGATAAGATCGATGTCCTTGAAGCTAAGAGAGGAGACGGCTTTCAGAAGAAGGAGAAACTCGGCTGTGATAAAGATTGTGGAGAAATAAAATGAGGACAAAAAATGATCACTGAATTTGGCAAAAGTTCTAGAGGTCTTGACAAAAGATGTATCAGTGTAATAATGGAGAAAGAAGCAAAATTGTGAATAGAAAGTGAGGAAGTGGAGTCTGCATGTGTAGACGGTTCTCTCTAGAATGTCATCCATATAAGCATGGAAATGGAATAGTAGCTGGAAAGAATGGTAGGGAAAAAGAATTTTTTCTAAAGGACTATGAAATAGTATGAATATTCTCCTGGAGAGGAAGAGAATGATGGTTTAGGAGATGAGAGGAATAAGCACCAATGGGGGAAATTTCTGAATTTCTTTAAATTGTGAAAGGAGATGGGCTGTAGAGTTAATGTTAGGGACTAGGAAGGAGAGATAAAATTTGAATGCAACACAAAGGAAAAGGAACAAGATAAGATGAACATGCAAGTCGGTTAGAAATTAAGTAGGATGCTGAGGGAATTCTCAAACAATAGTTTCTGCATTCTCAATATTGGAAGCAAGGTCATCACCTAAAAGCAATTAGGTAGATGTAATGGCAGAGGAGCACTAAGTAGTTTGAGGAGAAAAAATAATAGGTAAAATTATTATTTTAGAATAGAAAAGTGTTTGGATTGCCAGAGATGTTGAGTCCACTTATCTCTGTTACCTGAAATTTAATTTCATATTTCACTTTAAGTCAACCTAACTGGTTTTGTGACTGTCATTTTCATCTAAACACACTTGCTTTGGAGTAAGTTTGCTGTTGAGTTTTTATATTGTTGAGGTTCTTCCAGCTGAGCAGGGAAGAAGTCGAGCGAAATGGAAGTTGAACATTTTTGAAAAGAAGCACTTATTTTTATGGATTATGAAATCTAAGCCAGACATAACCAAAGACAGAAGGGTGTTGCTAGGTCATAAAAGAATGGTGGGTTTAATATATTGGAGAGAATGGGAATCTACCTGGAAAGGTGTGTCGGGAGCAGGGAAGATTGGGACAAGTCAGTGGGAGTTGAGGTCTTGGTATTAGATATTTTGTAATTGGTAAGCTTGGGAGTGTTTAGCAGAGGAAAGGAAGTAAAAGTCGGTGGAGATATGGGTAAAGAAACAGATAAGACAACATATTTTGGGAATAATGATAGGAAATGTGCTGGAGTTTTTACAGGCCTAAATCTTAGGACAGTGTGGGGAAATGATTATGATGTGGATAAATAATAGTATTTGGCTTTCTTAATTGTAGACCTCAGTTAGATAATCAAATATTACTAATAATATGCTTTAACTTCCATTTATTTTATTGATTTTAGAAATTGATATTTCACTTCTTGTTATGAAAGAAGGAGTTGTTTGTTTTTTTTTTTTTTTTTGTTACATTAAACATTGCTTAACTCTTCTTCCCCCCAGTCTCCAAAAGTTTGTCTAGGGTTTTTGTTCAGCTGATATACAACACTACAACCTTAAGAGTTGTTAAATATTATTAAAAATAGATATATCATATGATCCACGGGCGACTTAATGGCTTAGTGGCTAAGCATCTGATTCTGGATTTCAGCTCAAGTCATGATCTCATGGTTCATGAGATCAAGCCCCAAGTTGGGTTCTGCACTCACAGCACAAAGCCTGCTTGGGATTCTCTCTGTCTCTGCCCCTCTCCCACTCATTCTCCCTCCCTCTCTCTCTCTCTCTCTCTCTCAAAATAAATAAATAAACATTTTTTAAAAGAAATATTATACGATCCAGTAATTTCACTACTGGGTGTTTACCTAAGGAAAATGAAAACACTAATTTGAAAAGATATATGAACCCCTATGCTTACTGCAGCATTATTTACAATAGCAAAGATATGGAAGCAACCTAAGTGTCCATTGATAGATAAATGGATAAAGAAGATGAATGGAAATATATAGTGTGTATATATGTATATGTCTATCTTGCATATGGAATGGACTGGAATATTACACAACCATAAGAAGAATGACATCTTGCCCTTTGCAACAACATGGGTAGATCTAAAGGGTATTATGTTAAGTGAAATAAGTCACGCTGAGAAAGACAAATGCCACATGATTTCATTCATATGTAGAATCTAAAAAATAAAACCAATGAATAAACAAAGCAGCATCAGACCTATAAAAACAGAGAACAAACTGATGGTTGCCAGAGGGAAGAGGGGCATGGGCAAAATGGATGAAGGGGAGTGGGAAATACAGGTTTCCAATTATGGAAAGAATAAGTCATGGGAACAAAATACACAGCATAGGGAATATAGTCAACGATATTTTAATAACATTATGGTGAAAGAGGGTAGCTACACTCACAGTGAGCTGAGCATAGCATAATATATATTTATGAAGCTGAATCACTGTGTGGCACACCTGAAATGAAAGTTACATTGTATGGCAACTACACTCAAATAAACTTTTTTAAATTTAAAAACGTAGACAAAAAAAGTTGTGAAATATCGAAATATGCCTGAAAGCTGAAAGTAAAGTAGCTGATTCCCAGGACTCTTGATTGCCTTTGCTGCCTCTCCCCACGCTTCTCCCAGAGCAGGGGAGTTCTCAGAGCCCTGCCCTAGCACTAATGCTGGCGGGTGGGTGCATTCATATTGGTGTAACCAGCTGAAAAAGTTGACATTATGTAACTATTACTCCCGGTTATATCCTTGACTCAATTCTTCCACAGGCCCCTGTCTCAATATCAAACAACATATTTAAACTTCATTTTTTAATGTCATCCACTAGAAAAATGCCTCCTGATTGCTCACTCAGAAGATTAGGCATGAGTATGCCCCCCTTCCGTTTACTTGCTTTGCCTCACGTCCTATTATATGTAGGCTTACTTTATTTATTTATTTTTTAATTTTTATTTGTTTTTTATTTTTATTTTTGAGAGAGAGAGAGAGAGAGAGAGAGAGACAGAGCATGAGCAGGGGAGGGGCAGAGAGAGAGGGAGACACAGAATCTGAAGCAGGCTCCAGGCTCTGAGCTGTCAGCACAGAGCCGCATGTGGGGCTTGAACTCACAAACCATGAGATCACGACCCAAAGGAAGTCAGATGCTCAACCAACTGAACCACCCAGGCACCCACAGGCTTACTTTATTAAGATCGCTAAGACCTGAGTTATATTCTCTGTATTCAATTAAAAGGATAGTAATAGAAACCCATTATCTGGTAGTTTCTGTGTGCATACTATCTCATATCACAGGAAAGATTGGAATATTACCTGTAATTACTTTTTTTTTCATTTCTTTTGGCTAAACAAGAAAAGGGAATTTTGTCTATTTCTCTGTAACATGTAGTTCTCTAGCTGGCATTTGCAAATAACTTGGTAAGCCATTTATTACAGAAGTTGCAATTCACAGTTCTGAAATTTCACACAGATAATAATTGAGTGAGTGAACAAAATTCAGCGAATGATAGGAAGATAGTCTAGTATTCGTGAAGTCCTTTACTTCCTGTTCAAGCGTGGCTTTTCTTGGTGGTAGTTGTATTCTGTTCTCGGATAATGACTTTCTGGTGCAGCTTCACTCTGCACTCTGTTTTTTTGTCATTTTATCACATTTTCCTACACTCTCAATAATACTACACAGCCTCTGGGGTCTACTTCTTTCCCCAAGGACAACCCTCTGGAAGCATTATTTAAAATTGAATGAACAATGATATAGAGAATAACAAGTTTCCACATGTCAGGTTAAGAAAGAAAATGTACAAATGGAGTTGTATTCTTCAGGATATCATTTGTGTATTTTGTGGGTAGCAATCCTCATACTCCCTTCTTCCACCAGTCTGAGCTAATTATAATTCTGAATTTGTGGCTTATTATTTTCCCTGAATTTCTGAAATAAATAAATGGCCACACATGCATATGTCACTAAACATCGTATCGCATGTTTTTATGTATTGGAAATGTATTTAGATGTTACCATACCATGAATACCATTCAGCAGTTTGTTTTTTCATTCATATTATGTTTTAAGAGTATCCTTCTCATTAGACCTGGTTTTAGGTCATTCATTCGCACAGCTGTATTGTAGTACTTTACTTCATGAACTTCTCACAAGTTACTTACCTATTCAGAAGTTGATATTTAAAATTGTTCTGTTTCTATTTTCTTATACTCTCCAGTGGACACTTTTATACATGTATATCTGTGAGCTTCCAGAAGGATTCCCTCAGTGTTATACATACGAATAATTGTTGGGTCATAGGCATATGAGCAGATCTTCAATTTTACTAGATAAGGCCAAATTACTTACTAAATTGTTTCGAACAGTTTATAATCGTACCATATGACTTATTGCTCCAAATTCGTGCCAAATGCTGGAGCTTTTTTATATGAAGACATAAAATCTTTTGAAACTTTGGAGTTCTATTTAATTGTTGCTTAATAACCTGCATGTTGTTCATTATGAGTATTATTTGGGCTTCCTGTTCTACAGGTGTCTTCTTTGTCTATCTGGTCACTTTTCTAGGGAATGTTGTCATTTTTTAAACTGATTTGTTAAAAATATTCACAATGGGGGCACCTGGGTGGCTCCATCAGTTAAGTGTCTGACTTCAGCTCAGGTCATGATCTCACAGTTCCTGAGTTCGAGCCCCACGTCAGGCTCTGTGCTGACAGCTCGGAGCCTGGAGCCTGCTTCGGATTCTGTGTCTCCCTCTCTCTCTGCCCTTCCCCTGGTCTCTTTCCCTGTGCTCCCCTTCCTCTCTCAAGAATAAACATTAAAAATTAAATATATGTATATATATATATATATATATACACACACAAGAATATACAAGAATATATACTTACTTAATTTTTACAAATTCTCAGTGTATGGGTTTTATTTTCATTTGTTTAAGATAGACTTTTGATCAGGGCGCCTGGGGGGCTCCGTAGGTTGAGAGTCTGACTTCGGCTCAGGTCATGATCTCGCAGTTGGTGGGTTCGAGCCCCACGTTGGGCTCGGTGCTGACAGCTCAGAGCCTGGATTCTGTGTCTCCCCCTCTCTCTGCCCTTCCCCTGCTCATGCTCTGTCTCTCTCTGTCTCTCAAAAATAAATAAATGTAAAAAAAAATTAAGATAGACTTTTGATTGATAGAATTTTTTAAATATAGTTTTCAACATTTAATGCCATGTGTCTTAAGAGTTTTTTTTTTTTTTTTTTTTTTGCTTTTTTCTTAGCAAATCTTCCTCTATTTTCAGGATATAAAGCTCTTTTTCTCTATTTTCTTCTGAAAATTACACAATTTTTCACTTGACATCGAATCCACCTGAATAGACTTATGAGTAGGAGTAAAGACACCATTTTATTTGCTTTCAAGAGAGTAACAACTTAATTCTGCCAGCATCATTTGTTGATGCCTTTCCCAGTGAACTTCACCGTCGCCTCTGTGTTTCATCCAAACTGGACCCGTGGCTCTTGAAATGTGCTACGCTGTTGTGGCTGTGAACATTATTCTTCTGAGTTATATCCGTGTTTGGCTGGATGGAGTCCAAGAACTACTAAGAAAGCAGGTGGCATTCTTTCTATGGCCAAACCATATCACCAAGGCAGATCTGGAAACCAGTTCCTCAAGTGGCAGAGTCTGGTGGAAAACAGACTCTCAAGGCGGATTGCCAGCATGTGTCCTGCCTCTGCCATTCGCTACCAGTGTGATTGTCCTGCGAATCTTCTAAGTGGGTATATGCACCCTTCGGGGGTACAGGAAGACCTTAGAAGAGGTAAAACACTTTCCCCGAGTTGACCTGACTGTGAAGGAACCTTGTTTGACCCGGGGTCACTTTTCTTTCCTACCTGCCTTTTCTCAACCGCCTTGCCACTGTCTTACCAAAGAAAGGCAAATCTCTGATGCATCCGAAATCTTAGTCTACTCGATTGTGTGTGGGTAAAGGCCCAGGACAAATGACAGAGAGACAATTCAAAATGTTTCTGTGAGTGATTCTAACAACTGTGTAGCAAGTGTTTTTGTAAAACATGCACTACACATTTTGTGTATGTCAACTGAAAAACTTGCTTTGAACGTAATTGAAAGATGACTCCATCCAGTTGTCAGCAGAAATATGAACCATGGCCTTTGATGATCGATCAGTCTGAGATATTTAACGTATAACTTAGTGAGGAGCTTGCCTCCTGGTTGAAAACCTGTGTGTGCTATTTTCAAGCCTGACCTGAGGCAGTTTACAATGGTTGTGCTGGACAGGCCTCACAAGGAACCCCCGCTCCCCTTGCACCACACTCGGAGCGCTGCCACAGCCCTGCAATTTATGGAGCGAGTTGCCACCAAGGACTCGGGCTCACTGGGGGGTTGTGCTCTTGGCATATTTGCATTCCCAGCTTCAGAACGCTCATTCCTAGGTCACTTTATCAGAAGCCTTGTGCAAAGGTCTTCTACGGGCTCCTCTGCTGAGGCCTCCTTATGTGGACATGGGGAAAACTTAAAGATGCTTTTCCTCACCCTGATTCACTACCGGCCCTCCACTGCTAGCCTCCTCCCCAGCCCCCACGTTTTCCTCCACGTCCCCTTCCCTATCTTTGTCCAAAAACTGACCATCTTTCCTCCGGAGCTCCCTCAACAATACAACAACCCCAGGTCTGTGCTGATCCACCTGGCCTACACCTGTGGGCCCTTCCTTGGGGGACCGAGGGAGTTGGCGTTTTCATGGTTTTAGACTCTTCCTTACACCTTATCAGTAAATGATTAAAGGCTCAACCCTATCATTTTTGACTTCTTGATTTAATGGCCACTCCAATGCTTGGCAGCCCAGCTCCTTCTCTCCCAGCTCAGCCAAGCCCCTGACACTAAAAAAATCAAAAAATGGAGCGACACTGATATAACAAAGCTCTTATTCTCATTAATTATTTACATGAACAAGTTTTCTTAGTGTGTAAATCTCTGAAAACAGAACAAAAAAGGGATAAAAATCAGATTAAATTACCTCTTTTTTCTAGTAACAAGTAATAATCATGTATAGATATAAGAAATAATTGGAACAAAGACACTGTATTCATTTCATTAAGAAATATGTGAATAATTAAACATTTTCCTTCTTATGCTTAATAATTATATGTTGAAATTTTAATATATTTTGTTGATTTGCAAGGAAATTGAAATCCAAACCAGGATTTTTTGAAAAACATATAGAGCTTATGCTATGAGAAAATAAATTCAGGGGCTCCTGGTGGCTCATTCAGTTAAGCTTCCAACTTTGGCTCAGGTCATGATCTTGCAGTTTGTGGGTTCAAGCCCCACATCTGTCTCTCTGCTGACAGATCAGAGCCTGGAGCCTGCTTCAGATTATGTTTCTCCCTCTCTCTGCTCCTCCCCTGCTCGTGCTCTGTCTCTCTCTCTCTCTCTCAAAAATAAATAAACATTAAAAAAAATTTTAATAAAAAGAAAAGAAATAATTTCAGTGTTAATATGTATACTTTTCTCCTCAGTGAGGTATGGAAGAGAATCAATAAAATACGTTCAAAAATAAAAATATGCTACATTAAGTTATTAAGTTATATTACATTAAGTTATAATTATGTGCAGGAAGTGAAATTGAAATGAGTATAAGAGAAGAAATATGACATAAAATTATATAACATTTTAATATACATTTACATATAATATATATATAAATTACATAAAGTTGTATCAATGAAGATATTTTTAATTAATATTTAAATTGGATAATGATGATATCATATTCCTACAGTTATCTGATACCATTACGCATATATGATTGATTGGTGTGAGGGCAATACTTTAACATGTTTATGTTTACAATGCATAGAACTAGCATCCTTTGCAGTTATATTTAAACTTTGGATAAATTATTTTAGATGTCAAGTTTTAAAAATATGTGATAAGGTACATTGCTTTTGAAAATTGATTTAAGGGTACAAGCTCAAAAGTATTTGATGAACACTTAAATGAGGGATCATGATGTCCTGTGACGCATGAGAAACAACTTGGGGAACTTCTGTCCTGGCCACGCACAGCCTTTGTGGGAAAATAAGGCCTGTCAAAATAATACCAAATCTGGGGCACTTGGGTGGCTCAGTCAGTTAAACCTCTGATTTCGGCTCAGGTCATGATCTCATCGTTTGTGAGTTCAAGCCCCACATCTGACTCTGTGCTGACAGCTCAGATCCTGGAGCCTATTTCAGATTCTATACCTTCTTTTCTCTTTGCCCCTCCCCCACTTTTGCTCTCCCTCTCTCTCTCTCTCTCTGTCTCTCAAAAATAAATAAATGTAAAAAAAATTTTTTTATATTATAAAAATAATACCAAATCTTTGTCTGTTACACAGATATCCAGGAAGAGTTGCAAAATCATATTAAGGATGTAGGAAAAAAAATAGACATAGAACTTCTCAAGCACCTTTTAAAAACCTCTAAGAGCAACTGTTTAAACTCACTCTTTAGAAGATTAAGCCCCTCAGAGTTTATCCCTAAATACACTGAGTTCTTAAAAGAGTCCACTATAGAAATAATGGATATAGCATAGATAGAATATTCTATGTCAGTCAAGGTCCCAGTAGGAAATAGATGGTGTATTCAAGTGAGTGACTGAAGAGAATTTGAGTCAGGGACTCTGTACAGAGGTGTAGCCAAGGTTAAGGGAGCAGCAAATGATGAAATGCTAACACAGAGGGGAAGCCTTTGACAGCCACAGACTTTACCAGATCCCATTGAGAGAACCATAGGTATAAAACAGGGGCTGCTTTTCAGCCTGTGGTCTTAGGCAGAGACACACTGGAGCTCAAACTGAGGTTGGCAGCGAGAGAAACGGGAAAATAAATGCCCAGAATCTCCTTCCTTCTTCCTTCTTGATATGTTATTGGCCAGACCAAACTGGAAGCCAGAGGGTAGGGGATACTGGTGATGGAGTCTGATAGAGATCAGATTCTCATGATTATTTTTTTCCATCATTACTAGCTGCTTTTGGAAATTCTAATCTGCCCACCACTAGAGTACAAAGACTGCATGTATCCATAGACCTCCGAAGAACTGGAATTTTTACTCTACGGTTGTCCATAAATTCGAGATAGGTTATATTGTTGACCTATGGATTAAATGGGGTTTCAAACCAAACATCAAGAGATTGTACTTACATGTACTATTCTTTGCCAATTTTGTAAAATTCTACGATACTAGGTATCTCCTTGATTTTATTTGGAGAAAAATTAATCTACAGTTGGTGTTGGCTCAAGATAATGCCAACTAGGAGAAGCAGATAAGTTGCAATGCTGCAAACTCAAGTTAAGCCTAAAGTATTAAGTTAATAAGAACCTGCAACTCAAAGATAAATTTAAAAGTTTTCATAAGTAATCATAAGTATAAGAAGGTTAAAAAACACAGTATTAATATTTCATGTTGAGAATGGATCTCTATACACTTGATACTTTATGTTCTTGTAAGTTGAGGGAGAATTCTGGCCTGTTGGAGTGACAGCATTATAACTATAAGTATATAATTTTGAATAAATAATTGAATAATTGATCGATCTGTCTGTAATTTTAAATCTTGGTAAGCACACACCTAGTATTGGCAAATCTCAGATAAGTATTTATTAGCTATATTTTAAAATTTTGCTGCAGTTATAATAATCATACAGTACTAAGAAAAGTTTATGGTGCTTCCAGATAATTACATGTATAAAAAAGAAATGTGATTTATATGTGACATTTAAAATCTTTTAAGGTAATATATTGATTATTTTGTACACTGGTTTAAAGTTCTTTTTTTTTAAATCTCCTTGCAAGTGATTGTAGTATGTGGTGGAACTTTTTCAAAAAAGCAGAACTGGGGATCACTAGATTTTTACAATTTGGTGGTAGCTTTAACCTAGATAGGAAATGGTTATCCTGCAGCATCCACGGTGGACTATGGAAGAACCTTGAAGAACTTCATAGTGACCCAGAATAAGTAACTCTAGGAATTAATTGTAGTGTGGAAAAGGGAACCATTACTCTAATTTCCATGGCTGGAATATCAGTTCATCTTATTTCTCAGTGTGTTCCTCCTCCTTGCACATCTCCTGAGTGATGATTAACAATTTCAACCTCTGAACTGGATACTTAGGTATAAACACATGGATTGCATAATGATAAAGGAAGCAAAATCATGAAAAAATAGCCCCTCTGTAATAAGACAGCACTACTGTGAAGAAAAAGGAAAAGAAAAAAGTTGAACAGAATGATAGATCCTTAATATTTTAACCTCAAAAACCAGGTGGCCTTTTTCAAATATGTGTTATCAGTATTCCTTACAAACAGCCTTTTTGAAGTTTACTCTTTTGATCATGTTACTTCTAAGTAACATGAAGTTTCTTCTCCCGACTAAGTGTCAAAAGGCCCCTTTCCCTTGATGACCACAGACAACTTTTGGAGGAGGCCTGAAGTTTAACTAGTGTATAAAATAAAACTGTGGTTTTGGTGGGTTGAGGAATTGTGTGGTCACAATTCCTGTCTTTCCTGTGTTGAGAAAGTCTTATTTTAAACATAGGGCTTAGTTTCTTCAGTACTACATTTTAAGAGTGGGCAGAATCAGGTTCTATCTGAAGGAAACCCTCCATATGCCAAAAAGAAGGCCTTAACTGAATTGCCAATACCAAACTAATTGACCTAATTAAACCCAATTTATTCAATTTCTTTACAGAAGAAATATATACCTTTCTTCCCCCTAGGCAAGAACTGGCTCCAAGCAATTCTGACAGCCCATGTTGTTGAAGAATGGAGAGCTCTTACCTGCACTGGAAGTAAGAATTTCCATTTTCATCTCTCCTGTCCCTGCTGCCCTCAGCCTCACCTGCTGTCTTTGAAACCCCTGTCTACAGAGCTCCACTGGGTGGACCAACCCCATCCTGACTTCTGAGGACTCCCTCTTCTAGGCTGGACCTTCCTTAGTGCTATTTCATCCATCAATGCTTCATCCAGTTCCTGATTTTGAGAAATGTATCACAACTTCTTGCCCCCTGATTGCTTTCTTCCTGTTCTCTTGTGTCAGGTTTATTTCCTCTTTTCTTCATGTATTATTGTTTTGAGGATCTTGGGGAAAAGACGGCTCACTCAACCATCTGACTATTAAACTTTACTTAAATTCCACCCTTTCTCAGGCACTGTACTAAGAACTTTTCTTACATTTCCTCTTTTTTTTTTTTTTCCAGACCAATCTTCCAAGGTAAGTATTATTTTCCTTTTACATATGAGTTGAGGATCAGGGAGGCAGAACTACCAGCTTGAGGTTCTCCAGTAGTAACTATTGGAACTGGGATTTTAGTCCAAGTTTCCTTAACTCTAAATCTAATCTTCTTTTATTTATTTATTTTTTAATTTTTTCATGTTTATTTTTGAGAGAGAGAGACAGAGTGTGAGTGGGGGAGAGGCAGAGAGAGAGGGAGACACAGACTGGGAAGCAGGCTCCAGGCTCTGAGCTGTCAGCACAGAGCCCCACGCAGGGCTTGAACTCACGAACTGCAAGATCATGACCTAGGCCGAAGTCAGACGCTCAACTGACTGAACCACCCAGGCACCCCAACCTAATCTTCCTTTAGACGGACTTGTTTTTATTTTCAAATGGAGAAAAAAATTTTCTGCAGTTTTGAAATTTTGATGCAACTTTGATATATCTTTTTTCCTACACTATCATCATGATTGAAAGCCAGAACAAAGGTATAATCATTTATACAACAAATTATTGACTATTTATAAGGTATGACCTTGATTAGTATTATTTTTACCTGTTTTATTCTGTATAGTAAATCCTTCCTGCCAGAGTGAATTTGTCTTGTCCCCAGGAAAACAGCTGGAGAGAAAAGATAGCAGAATGGGTAGTTAGTTCAAGGTTCTCCCAAAATAATACTAAATCACTAAAAAAAATCTAAGAATTGTTCAAATTAGATCAAATTGAACAAATTAAATTGTTCAAATTTATCAAAGAAAAATTGATAAAATTTGTAGGGCTGATGTCAGAATTCACAAGGTATACATAAGGATCTTTCTCTTTTGTAATCAAAATTCAAGTTTAGCCATCACAGTAATATTTTCTTCTGCTGCCTTTTTAAACTTTACTCAGTTGAGGAAGTTTTTACTCTGTTGCCTATTGAAAATCCACAAAACCTTATGATTTGTCCTCTTACTTTTAGGCACTAAATATTCCTATGGTTACTTTATTTCAAACAGCTCAAAGTCATTATCTAAAATTCTAATAAAAATCGGGGCACCTGAGTGGTTCAGTCGGCTAAGTGTCCAACTCTTGGAAAGGGTTTTGGCTAGCATCATGATCTCATGGTTCCTGGGTCTGAGCCCCATGCCAGGTTCTGTGTTGATGGTACGGAGCCTGCTTGGGATTCTCTCTCTCTCTTTCTCTCTCTCTGTCTCTCTCTGTCTCTCTTTCTCTCTGTCTCACTCAATGCCCCTCCCCTCTCTATTGCTTCTCTGTCTCAAAATAAATAAACATTTAAAAACATAAAATAAAATAAACATAATAATAATAATAATTGATCTACAAGGACCTTACAATCCTAAAATCAATATGGGAGGGAAATTTAACTCCACATTTTTAAACATTAGTCATTTATATGCTTTCATTCAAAATGTGGTAAACACAATAAAAACTAAAAGATATTTAATTTTAATATATATTCCTAAAGAAAGAGAGTATATCTGCTAACATCTCTAGTTTGAGAAGAACTTCCAGAAATGTTTGATCCCCAGACCACTAAATTATCCCACATATTTTATTATAATAACACTAAACAGTTCCATTCCCAGAAGTTTCCATGCGTTAGATTATTTTAGATTTTCTTACACCTCATGAGTATGAAATATAGACAAGATATACTTCACAAGATGACCAGTTTCGCTTATCATGTGCATGTACATTGAAAGTGGTTGAGTCCAGTTGAGTTGTTGTGACATAAGCAGGTAGACAGGTAGGTAGGTAGGTAGAAAGATGCATATGTGGTAGATAGAGATATTTGTGTATTTCCAAAATAAAATAAACATTGATTCAGACTCAGTCATTCTGTTCTTAAATTTATAAGTAAAATTAGTGCTTATGTATGTATTGTAACTTCAGAACCATTACTAGGGTTCTTAGACCCTCTGAAATGCCTCCATTAGTTTTTTTATTGGTACCTGAAATTCCGGCATTAATGACTTAACTCATTTGATTATGATTCTATTACAGTTAAAATTGGCAATGAAATATAATGACTGCAAACCAGTTTAGTATAGTGTTAAAATACTTTAGAGTATATTTTGCTTGTGATAGACAGCAATGATGAGAAAACAAGTCATCTGGTAGAACGGAAAAGGACCCTGACAATAGGTCAGAGAGAAGAGCATGCAAAATGTGAGAATCTGAAATGAATGTTAATAGATGACAGATTTTTATCTATGAAACAGTTTTCTCGAGAATCAATTCTTGTTGGGGCAGTGAGTAAAATGGTGACACTTTGAAATCCATGAATTGACAAGTACTGTCAAGTGTATTATTACTGCAAGTCTAATATCTGAGGATATTCACCCCCAGGCGTCAACTAATCTCTGCTTAAATGCACCATAGTCGATTCTGCCAGTATGCAAAAGAGAATGAAGAAACACAAGAAATGGTCTCACTAAATTAAACTGAATCGTCATCTCCGCTTAGCCTCTGCCATGGCATCATGATTCACATTGTCATGGCAACTAATATTTGAAAGAGAGCAAGGATCAAAACAGATATTCTTCTTTGGTTTGATTAACTGAGAGACATTCCAGAGCAAGAAAAGGTGGATTTTGGTATAGCTTTCATAGCAATCTTCAGTTTTAATAATTTATTTTCTAAGAGATTTGCATGTTAATGAAGTAAATACTGCTTGCATCTACTTAGAACAACCTAAGAATTATTTTTCTTTTAATAAATGTCCACTATATGGTACCCATTTGCCCAGAATATATGCTAGGCTTTAGAGATACAAAGACCAGAGAAAAATCAGGCAGATTTCCTGACCTCAAGAAACTCACTATTTAATGTGAATAGCAGTTCTACTTATTGTTTAGCCAATTATAATGCAATGCATATGGGATAGTGTATAAACAAATAGGTAAGAAACTGAAGTAAGGAGCATCACTAATTCTTCTTGAGAAATAAGACAATCTCAAAGAGATGAGATTTGAACTGGAATTTAAGAATAAACTGGGGAAATAACTTAGCCATGCATCTGAAATGATCAGAAACTCTGCTAGTGCTCATCACAGAATTAGGCAATATAAATATTTTTTTGAAGGAAATAAATTGTACATACTACCATTTCTATAGCATGTAATATGTTGCATCGGTACTGGTTTAGGAAGAGTGTCAAATTAGACAGAAATAATAAAAATATAAACTCTTAGATTTTCCTTTGTGGACCCACTCATCAATCTGTTCAACATTTATCAAAATATGCTTTATAAACATCATGTTGAAAACAATTCTCATTATTGCATAGCACCAGAACATAAATATAGGGTAGCAACCAAGTCTTATAACTTACATATATGCATAATAAAAGGTTTACTGATATTTTATTGCAAAAAATGATAAAATGATTTTATCTTTGTTTTCAGACTTGATGGTCATGCTATAGAAGAGTAAAAAGAGATCAACCAAAGAAGGAATACAATAGCTTTGATCTGCTCTCTCTGCAAGATATTGAAGATAGGGCAATCTGTGATTTTAATGAATTCAATTAATATTGTCAAAAGAATTCTGTTTGATCAAGTTGTGTATACTTCAGCAGTAATTGTTTCAGAACCAAATGCATCCAGTATAACTTGAAAAGCCAGTTGTTAGGGGAAAGCCAAGAAAGAATAATCAGAAATGTGCCCTTAAGAATACCATATAACAAAAATATTGAATGGCACATAAATTCTTTAGTATCAGAGCACATTAAAGAATCTGAAGGCATGCACAGTATATAAAAATAGATCACATTTGTATACACTTTACAAATTAAGTTGACTCCTGTTTTTACATTTATTTCTCTCAAGTCTTTTTTTAAATTTTTTTTTATGTTTATTTACTTTTCAGAGAGAGAGTGTGAGCAAGGGAGGGTCATAGAGAGAGGGATGCACAGAATCTGAAGCAGGCTCCAGGCTCTGAGCTGTCTGCACAGAGCCCCATGCAGGGCTCAAACCCACGAACTGGGAGATCATGACCTGAGCCAAAGTCAGAGGCTTAACTGACTGAGCCACCCAGGCGCCTCTCAACGGTCTTATATAGTAAGAATAGACTGGAAACTATATGCTTATTGTGTAAATGAGAAGACAGATTTTTGAAGCTAGGTGGTTTGTGTTGTTAATGAGAAGCCCAGAAATGCATTTTCTTTACAAAATACATAGTCTTTACATCAGCGTAAGTAAATTACATAGAGAAGTCTGTATCATCAGGTTCTCAAATTTAAAAATCAGTGAACTGAGTCTTCATTTATACTATCACCAGTCTTCAAAGTTAATTACCTTGAACCAAATGGATGATACAGTTTATTTGAATATGTCTTCAATTTTTCCCCATCTTGAAGAAATTTGAAGTCTCTGAGCTTTTTAAAACAAAACAAACATAACTATTCCATCTGATCAACTATGTGCAAATTTTTACTATGATAATAAATTTCAGAAAATAGACCATATACTTATAGAGAAAAGATATACACAATGTAAGTCATATGAGCCAACCAATGATACCGTCTAATGAATGGTTCAGACAGTCATTACAGGAGTTATTTTCAGCACTTGTAGTCAACCAAGGGTTCATAAGTAAGAGACAATTTTGGGTTATACCTATACTGTTGGATATGTGACACAAACGTGAAACAAAGAGTAGGTATAAGTGAATTTATGATCACATCAAAGAGTAAATGCTTTTTGATTAGTATGGGATGTTTATGAGGTTAAAAAGATAGATTGTGATGAGATTGTGGGCAGAGTTGAGGGGAGCAACTTTAGCTGATATTTGTAGATGGGGAATGTTAATCTAGTTTCCATTGGTAGAATAGACTGGAATTAAGACAATGCTTGCAAGAATCTACATTAAAAAGCCTACACAATGGGCTGACAGAGGACATGGAAAAAGAAAACCAAAAGCCAGAGACTTCCGCAAGCCTCAAGATAAGAATGCCGTCAAAGACAGTTTCTGGGATCTCAAGACTGTGCTATGAAAAGAACTACTTGAAAGAGCTCTTCCTTAGAGCACTTCTCTTCTAAAGGTTTTTGTGGAATATAGAAAGAACCTTGGGAAGCAAAGAGAGATGATTGCAAATCAGGTGTTTCCCCGCAGGTTTCTTCATGATCAGTTAGTCTTTTGAAAAGGAAACTTCCCCACATGCAAACCCTTACAAATGAAAAAGACAAAAAACAAAAAACAAAAAACAAAAAAACCACGAAGACTTCGGGATATTATACAGTAAGTTAGTAGTAAGAATTGATAGACTGCTTTCACTCCAGCATTTCAAAATAATTCTTTTTTTTCTATTCAGTGATCCCTCTCAAGGTCTTCCAGATTTGTTTTCCCCATTGCTGTTCTTTTATAATTTTTTTCCTGGCAAGATAAACAACCTTTTAGTTATGAAAACTTACACACTTCCTCTGCATAAAGCATGCGTCTTACTTCTTTCTTCATGTCCACGGGGGTTTCTGGAGTTGCCTTTCTTACAAAGTACTATACAATGTTACATGCATTTCCATCCCTTCTCCCTTCTTAAATTGAGAGTCATGCAGTGACTATTCATTTTTTCCCTTAATTTCCTTCAACACATATACTCTTGCATCCCCCACACCCACACACATCGCATTTTCACCCTCGCTGTTAAAGTTCCTTGCCAGTTACTCGATGAGTTCTGATGACAGTGCAAAAATTGTGTTGTTTGGCGTATTGCTTCTTTTTGACGCACAAAAGCGAAGTTTATGCGGATGCTCCGAGTGCATAGAATTTGTTAAGACTGATAAATTTCAGAAGTCAGTGTAGTGAGATGGTGGTATTTGATTTGATTCTAAAAGATACATGAAGAGACACTTTCTCAGTTTTATGCTCTTTCCATGCCACCAATTTTACAGTAGATGCAGCCCTTGCTGAATTTCGCAGACACCACAAAAAACTGTGGACAATTTCTGTAAATATAACACTCCAATAATTACTTCAAGTACAGTACACACGTCATCATATTCATTTGCCATTTTCATGGTGGCTTGTCCTTTCCACATTTTATTATTCATTTATGATAGCTATTATAGGCCTTTCAGATTCTATCTTGCTCTCCTGAGGAATATTTATGGCTATTATAGGGCTCTTATGAGAAGACCCAAAGATAGTTATTGCAGAAACCCTGTGAAATGCTACATTAGTACAGGGATTGGCTGGCAGTAAAAGATCTCAAGTTGTTTCAGAGTCCCCCTTGATGAAGATAAAGAGGCAGGTCACTCCTGGTGAGGTTTCCTTTTCACCCAAGAGAACCAAGTTAGTTTTGACATAGAGGTTAGAACACATAAATTAACACAGTTCTGCAAATAAGAGCTGTTTTGAAAAGGTCACCAGGAGGAAAGCAAGAAAGGATTTAGGGTGTATTTGCAAACAGATTTTGTGCATGTAGTTTATAACTCTATTGCAGAATTTCTCAGAGAATGTACTAATGGGAAGATGTGAGTTACGTGAAAAAGAAATGGCAATGTCTTAGCCAGCATAAAGTACAGATTTTATCTCTTATCTGACAAGCGTCCTAGTCCCCCTGTCATAGGACTTAGAATGTAAGCTCCTCAAGGGAAGGGCACCAGAATGTGCCATTTACCTCATATCCTAAGCCGCTAAAACAGTGTCTGGCATATAAAAGTCACTTAATTAGTATTTGAGGAATGCATACACGAACTTCTACCATATTTGCTAAAGGTATTCATTAATTTATCATTATTCTTCCACCGAGAGATTTTTAAAAATATTTTTGGTTAAGAAAGTTGATTTGCTATAATAGAATGAGAAATGTTAGTCCACAGTAAAAAGCTGAGCAGTCAAAATGCCTTCTGATTTCTTAAGTTGCCACATGTTCCTTTATTCAAAGAAGCTATTAATTTTTTTGAGAAGTGATATATTCTTTCCATTGCTTTCTCTAAACCCCTGTAACTGATCATCAGATGTAAACATTAAGAAATTAATTTAATTCTAGATTATTTGCAAAGTGACTGACGTTAAACATAATGTTTCACATTTTACCAAACAATTCCAATCTTGATCAAAGGAAACCAGAAGACACAAGAGGAAATAATTTTCACTTCAGTGAAGAATAATTTTGCCTGAGATTTTCTCATTTACCATTTTCTTTGGAGCAATTACAAAAGTGAGATAGAGTTGGGTCTGGAGATTTATTTAATTCTTATGTATAATTTAAGGTCAAATTGTAGCAAGTGTCATGTTATTGCCCAAAAATATCAGCTGTAGTCACTATTTTAACTTTATGAAAAACAACTCATAAATTATTCACATGGGCATGAAGGAGGAAAGCAAAAATGATTGCAGATTTTGAAAAAAGGTAGATTTTTGCTTGAAACCCAGCCCAGCTAATAACTAACTGTAAAACCTTACACTCTTAACGTTTCTGGTTTATTTCCCTCGTGTGATAAATAGAAAGCAAAACAAACCCTCTAACTCATAGGGTTATTGTGAGAATTGAGTGAAATAAATACTATGAATACAAAGGAAGATGATAACGTTTAGATTTGGTTCTAAAGTTAGAAATATTTTGGATTCATAGATATTTATCATGTTTGACAGAAACATTTAGCAGATACCTGCAGCAAAAACTGTGCCCATGAACAAGTGAAGGGGAATAGGTCAGGAGACAAGGTCTGGTGACTCATGCTAGTCCTCTGTTTATTGGTCATGGTAACCTAGACATCCATGTCTTCCAGTTAAACTCCCATCTCTTAATTTACAAAATATTGATATGAATTCACCTTACCGAATTCTAATAAAAATACCATTAAATAGTAAAGTTTAAAGACATTTTAACATCAGGTCATTTCTACATATAAAGCATTGTTGCAGCCAATCAACCACTATGTCCCTGATCCTTTTGCATAATGGAACATATCCATGTGATATTACAAACATGAAGTTTGATTTTGCATTATTCCTTATATACTCACATGTTTTTGACTGTTTCTTGCCTTCCCAGTATTTTTAGCCATCTGATCACTGACAAATTATAATATCTTCCATGCCTATGAGAAAACACATAGAATTGGCCCTTCAGGGACCTTGTTATTGTGTATTTTAAAGAGCAAAAGCAAAAATCCAAAATAGATCTAGAAATGAATTCTCTGTGTAGGTGATGATGCTGATATTCACCCAATGTATCCCTTTCTCTTTCGTCATGCGTGTCTACTCTCATATTTTATTATTGTTAGACTATCAACCAAGAAGAAGGTCATCTAGGCTCAAGATTATAAGGAGTCCTTAATGTGCTTGGGATAGTTTAGTTTTTGTTTTCTCTTATCTGCAGTTTGTGGATAATACAAGACACAGTGCTTTGGATTTCATTTTACCTCAGCACAAAGTTCTTTAATGGACCATGCTTGTTCTGGTCATATGCTCATTGCCCAGGTATCCAACAGCTTGTGTCAGTCATCTTCATTGTATTAGCTACCTGTAAATGCAGCTCCCTGCAAGATGAAATGACCTGGGACCAATTAATTGAAAATGAAAAAAAAAATGTAGTAAATGCCGTTGGGAGTGATTAACAAAACTAGTTATGCATCAATTGCAGATGGCCAGAGACACTGCTTGCCAAATGGAGTTGGCTACATACAAAGGAGAACATATTGTTCAAGCAGCAGGACTTGTGAAGGATGTAGAAATTCCAGCAAAATGGGCATGAACAGATGCAACATTACCTAGATTCAACAAATGGGAAGTGTTCTCTTATTGCTTAGTTGTTGTTGGTTCAAGTAAGATATATATATTATGAGGACAAGTACATTAAATATCAAACGTGATTTCCTAAAGTCATTAAGCCTATAGCCATATAGATCTCTTGGCTACTACTCACCCTAGAAAGTTATTCACTTGGGGCTTATGGTTAAATTTTCTGTGTGTGTTTTAAGTCAGTAAGAATTTTCCTAATTATAGTCACATGGCTAAAAACTTCATTCTCCAGGCTGTCTCATCATAAACTACCCTTCTCTGTCAATAATAAGCTTTCTTGCTTAATCAAAGACAAACCAGAGTCCATGTCTGTGAAATCTGTTTTCCATTCTTTAAACAACTCTTCTCTGAATTGAAGCATCTAAATCAATCAAACTCTTCCCTTCCTATCAAGTTATGAATTTAAGAAGTATATCTTTCCGCCATCTTGGAACCTGTGGAGGCCTGCTGGGAACAGGACTTCTAAAGTGAAAAAGATTTCTGGAAGTCTGTGATCCAAAGTCACTTTTGCTGGCTATCAGCTAGGTCTCTGGAACCAGAGGGAACACACAGCTCTTCTTCAAGTTGAAGATGTTTAGGCTCGAGATGAAACTGAATTCTATCTAGGCAAGAGATGTGCTATGTGTACAAAGCAAAGAACAACACAGTGACTCCTGGTGGCAAACTGAATAAAACCAGAGTAATCTGGGGAAAAGTTAACTGGTGCTCATGGAAGCAGTGGCATGGTTTGTGCCAAATTCCGAAGCAACCTTCCTGCTATCGCCATTTACCACAGAATCCGTGTGATTCTGTACCCCTTAAAGATTTAAACTAACTGAAAAGTAAATAAATAAAGGTATATATTTGTTATCTTGTATTTTTGTTAAAAAAAAAAAAAGAACTGTAGAAATTCCCTTGATAGGAATACTTCTCAATACTTCTGTGAGACATACAGTTGGCCAAGATAATGCCCTTTCACCTGGCTCTACAAACAGGTCTTTATCTGAGTAGGGTTCCAGTGACCACACTAAATCTGTACCTGCACGTTCAATTTAGTGATAGCCTCTAAGAAGTGGGGGGAACTAGCCTGAAGGTAAATTTTTGAATATCAAATAAAATTATTTGGGGCACCTGGGTTGCTCAGTCGGTTAAGCCTCTGACTTCGGCTTAGGTCATGATCTCATGGTTTGTGAGTTCAAGCTTTGCATGGGGCTCCATGCTGACAGCTTAGAGCCTGGAACCTGCTTCGGGTTCTGTGTCTCATTCTCTCTCTGCCCCTCCCCAACTTGTGCTCTGTCTCTCTCTGTCTCTCAAAAATAAATAAATGGAAAAATAATTTTAAAATATTAGACACTACTATTCATTTGTTTTACCACTTAGAACCTGACTATAATCTCCCAAGGCTAATTACTAATTAGATCTCAGCCACAAGTTCTACTGTTTATCATAGTTGCCAAATAGCTTCTATTATTCAGTGATCATATCATTTCAAGACAGTTACTCTTAATAAAATAAACTCTATTTTTTTAATAATAATTGTTACTAAGTTAGCCATTATTACTGCAGTGACAAGACTGGAAAATGGCATGGGAATATCACTTCTCAGTTCATCTGGGTTATACTTTCTGAAACACAAATGATATCAACAGACATTTTATACCATTGCAAAAGGATTTCTGGGATAATTCATCTAAAGTACTAGTGCTTAACCTTTTCAACCTGATGCCGGGACATTCACTAGCAACTGGTTGGTTAAGGGTGGCAATCGGAAAGATTTTACAGCCCATTGAAAATGTCATTCATGACTCATATTTCAGTATGGTACTGTTAGCATCCCTTTAAAATCTTATTTAATGACACATGCATACTAGACTATCAGCACAAAGGAATTCAATTTACTCTTTTCAGTTCCAAAACACAAGATAAGTCAATAGGATTCTCTCCAGACCCAGAAAAAATTCTTCCATTTTCCTTGAAAAGGATCTGTTTTTGATGGGCTCGCATGAATGCAAAGATACATCTTAATCTTGTGCTAATTCAAAGAACATCACAACATGTTAAAAAAATAAAATGTATTAGCTGTAACTAGGTCGAATATCTCTTTTAAGCTCCTATTCTGCTAAGCTGGTGGGAAAATTAATCTCAGATGTTTTCAGTGTTTTCCACCCCATCAAGCTTGTGTCATGTTTATAGGGCACTAAATTTTTTCAAAGGACTTGGGGAAAGGTTCCTAGTCTTCGGTCATCTGTCCAGGGAGATTTCTAGAGACATCTCTCACCCTCTTAATTCTAATATTTGCTATCCAACAGCTCCCTGTGTTTCTCTGGTACCCTTGGGGTACAAGAATCTTTGTGAGAGTGAGAAGTTTTGTCTAATAGCTATTCTGTCAAGGGTTCCTTTGCTCTGATTATCTCACAGATTTCTGTGTGGTTTATTGCTTCTAAGCACATTGAAGAAATGGAGACAAATCTCTCCCTTTCGGTCTTTTTTCTTTTCTACCAGGACTGGGAGATTGTCTTCTAATCTCTTTTGGGAGATTAAGAATTGGGTTGATGCACAGTTTTTCCTAACGCTTCTGGGCAAGATATTTTTCCAACGCATGCAAACTGTATTCCAGCTCTGGAATGGCATATTTGTAAGTTGTATCTTATTTTACCTTGACATATTAATGGCAGTGGGGTAATGGCAACATCCTGGATCTTACAGAAAAGAATGATAGATCTGTGCCTGCATATTCAAAACCAATAGGCTCATTATAACATTGACGCTAATGTGCAGGTGTATACGGATACCTAGCTGGCCTTAAAAACACTTTCTTCTCAGGTCTAAGTCAGAGGGTATAACATGAAACAACCTTCAAACGCCTATGCATCAAGTTCAACTTAAAGCTTTTGCTAATTCTCAGAGACCACCTTGAAGACAACTATGATCTAAAATCACCACAACTTTCTAGGTGGGTTCAAAATAGGGAAATATATATTGAAGCTGTAAAGATATCTTGGGAAGTCAGAATCCCTCCAGCAAGTGCATTTTTAGAAATATATGCAGTGCTTCCTGGTAACTCTTAGGAGATTTCAGTCAGTCTTTAAAGGACAAAAGGGATGGAACTTTACAAAAGCATTTCTAAAACAAGGAAAGTTTTGGCCATAAAGAACTGAAAATAATTTTTTTGGCTCACTATTCTAAAAGTAATCTGTACTTGACTGTGAAAAAAATCCACATTAATTTATGGGAGGAATGGATGAAGTGGCAATGAAATTATTTTCAAGGGAAACTGAAGAGAATAAAAATATCCACATATATCTACCAAAAAAAAAATCTACCCAACTTTTGCTATTACAGTTGCCAATGATAGAAATATCTGTATAGATATTCCTGAGTACACCCCTTATTTAAGGCATATGAATTATTTTCAGTTGATATTATCAATAACCTGATGTAGTTTAAGAACATAAGTTATTGTTTTTTTAGTTAGTGATGAATTTGCAATCACTTTCTATTATGTCCCTTTAAAACACGCTGAAACTGTGTGTTTGAAAAAACATGGAAAGATTTTGTGAATGTTTTCAATGTATATTTTATGATAGACAAAATAGTACATGTCATGTAACAAACATACCATGTGCCCAGTATGTTGCCAGATAGTAAAAACAGCCATGAATAAACCATGGGCTATGCTTTCAAGAAGCTTGCAATAGAGTGGGGGAAACAGGGAAGTAAATAGAAAAGTATGATCCAATATTGCTGTTGAAATATGGGCGAGAACTCAGACAGGAGAACAACTAACTAATCCCTGGAAAATAAAATTAAAATTTCACAATGGAAATGGCATTTGAGCTGTGTTGTAAAGGATGAATACCAGCTCTTTAGGTGAAAGAGTAATGAAATGGAAATCTAGGTTGAGGGAAAAGAAAATGGAAAGGCAATGTATGAAAACAAAAGGCATGATGGCGTCTGTGGAAACTTCTTCGCATTTTATTTTTGTCCATGTAGCTTATGAAGGAGCCAGGTATTAAATGGAATAGGAAAATAGAAATCAAATCTTTCCACTGAACCAAATGATTTTCACTCCGTTTAAGACATAGTTGCAGTGCACTCATGAATATGGTAATAGCAATAGTATAGTAATAGTAATAATAATGATAATCTCTGCCATGCCTCCATTAAATGGTTACTAAGCGTTAGCTATTTGAATCCTCATAATCATCCTTCATTTATAGCTGAGGAATCCTTGGCTCAAAGACGTTAAGTCATCTTCTCAATTGCTAGTAGTAAGTTCTAGAGAAAACATTTAAACCTAAGTCCTGTTTGCAGCTTCTTTGACGAGCTGGGAGTAAGCAAATGGATTATTTGGTCTTGCTGATTTTCTTTATCTATAAGTTGGCAATTACAGTAATACCTAAATCCTAGGGTTATTGTGATCGAATAAGAAAATGTGAAAGAAAGAGTTTTGTAAATAGCAATGTGTGGAATCACTATAACTGATACAAATAAAGGATATTCGAGGGAGTCAAGCTCTTTTAAAAATTAAACATGGTAGGATTAGGTAAATTCAGCCAGGCTAACTTTATGTTCTTGGAACAGTTTACTCATGGCAGAGGCAATGTTTTTCAGGATACATTTCCTAGAAAACAATTTCTACACACTATGAATAGGTTTAATTGTGGGAAAGTGCTACACATTTAGAAAACACTGAGCTAAACACATTTAAACTATTTTTTTTTTAATTTTAGAATTTCTCAGAGCCTTCAATATATATTCAATGAATCTCCAAGGACTAGTTGAGTCTGAAGGATTTACCAAATTTATTCGAGCTCAGAAAATTATTTTCTTGGAAATTCTCACGGGACTAGGATTTTATGGAATACATTTTGGAAATCCTGATTATGAACCATGATTTTAACCTTGCAGCCTATGTATTAACATTAGTGTAGAAATAAATTTAAAAAATAATTATTATAATGCTTGGGTAACACTTGAATTCATATTACTTCACAGTCACCTAGAAATACTAATTAAGAGATGAGGCAAAGTCTCAGTAAAATGGGACTTTTAATATGTCACATTTAGCATTGTGTCAGACTCTTGATTATCAAATGTTACAAGTTCAGAGCATTGGCCTTTCAAACATTCTCTCCCATGCCCTGCCTCCCAGTATTTTTCTCTCACATACATTTTCTTTTCCCTGAGCTTCCTTTACAGCTGGAATTCAGTTCAGTTCTGGCTAATTAGATATTATATGATGAGGGCTCAGGGATATTTTGTTGAAGATTTTTGTCCTCGATGGAAGGAGAGAGGCACGTGAGGTGAATGCTCTTCTCTCACAACCTTTGCTCTTTTTTCCTGCCTTTGAACACAGTGAGCTAGGGCATGATGATTTGGCCAAAGCAGTCAGTTTCAGTCATGAAGATGAAAGAAAACACACTGGGAATTCAGAGTAGAAGGTCAGGAAAAAACCTGGGTCCTGGGTGACATTGTTAAGCTATCAAAAAACCCAGGACACCTTACCTTTGACTTCTCATTACTGACAATCACTTGCTATATGATTTAAACCTCCATTAATTTCAGTTTCCTCTTATTTATAGTCCAATGCCTCCTACTTGGATGAAAGACATTTTATAGATGGGCTTCTATATGGATGCTCCAGAGAGTTTGGGATGATAGAGTATTGCTTAATCACAGGCCCCCTACAACAAACACTTACGTCCCATATGTAATCTTTTCTCTCTTGTCTGTGTTCTAACTTTATGTCACATACGATATAAGTGTGGTATGTGTGGAATAATTATTTTAGAAAAGTGAGATAAAGAAATCATTTTTTTAATCTATCCACCATCACCACAAAAAAGTTTGTGTGTGTGCATGTATTTGTGTGTTTTTTTTAATATGATTAATTCATTAAAAATTTTTTTTCATGTTTTATTATTTGAGAAAGAGACAGAGAGCAAGCAGGGGAGGGGAAGAGTGAGAGGGAGACACAGAATCGGAAGCGGGCTCCAGGCTCTGAGCTGTCAGCACAGAGCTCGACGCGAGGCTCTTACCTGAGCTGAAGATCATGAGATCATGACCTGAGCTGAAGTCGGCCACCTAACCAACTGAGCCACCCAGGTACCCCTTAAATATGATTTATTGTCACATTTGCTAACATACAGTGCATACAGGGTGCCACTGGCTTTGGGGGTAGATTCCCGTGATTCATCGCTTACATACAACACCTAGTGCTCACCCCAAAAAGTGCCCTCCTCAATGCCCATCACCCATTTTCCCCTCTCCCCTCCCCCTCCATCAACCCTCAGTTTTTTCTCTGTATTTAAGAGTCTCTTATGGTTTGCCTCCCTGTCTGTTTAAAACTGTTTTTCCCCTTCCCTTCCACTTGGTCTTCTGTTAAGTTTCTCAAGTTCCACATGAGTGAAAATATATGATATCTCTGTTTCTCTGACTGACTTATTTCACTCAGCATAATACCTTCCAGTTCCATCTACATTGTTGCAAATGGCAGGATTTCATTCTTTCTCATTGCCAAGTAGTATTCCATTGTATGTATATAAACAACATCTTCTTGATCCATTGATCAGTTGATGGATATTTGGGTTCTTTCCATTATTTGGCTATTGTTGAAAGCACTGCTACAAACATTGGGGTACAGGTGTCACTATGTATCAGCACTCCTGTATCCTTTGGATAAATTCCTGGTAGTGCTATTGCTGGGTCGTAGGGTAGTTGTATTTTTAATTTTTTGAGGAACCTCCATACTGTTTTTCAGAGTGGCTGCACCAGTTTGCATTTGACCAACAGTGCAAAAGGATTCCCATTTCTCCACATCCTTGCCAACATGTTTCCTGAGTTGTTAATTTTAGCCACTCTGACCAGTATGAGGTGGTGTCTCAGTGTGGTTTTGATTTGTATTTCCCTGATGATAACTGATGTTGAGCATCTTTTCATATGTCTGTTGGCTATCTGGATGTCTTCCTTGGAAAAGTGTCTATTCATGTATTTTGTCCATTTCTTTACTGGATTATTTGTTTTTCTGGTGTTGAGTTTGGTAAGTTCTTTATAGATTTTGCATACTAACCCTTTGTCCGATATGTCATTTCCAACTATCTTTTCCCATTCCGCCAGTTGCCTTTTTGTTTTGTTGATTGTTTCCTTTGCAGTGCAGAAGCTTTTTCTATTGATGAGGTCCCAGTAGTTCATTTTTGTTTTTGTTTCCCTTGTCTTTGGAGATGTGTCAAGCGAGAAATTGCTGAGGCTGAAGTCAAAGAGGTTGTTGCCTGTTTTCTCCTCTAAGATTTTGATGGTTTCCTATCTCATATTTAGGTCTTCCATCCATTTTGAGTTTATTTTTGTGTGCGGTGTAAGAAAGTGGTACCATTTCATTCTTCTGCATGTTGCTGTCCAATTCTCCCAGCACCATTTGCTAAAAAGACTATCTTTTTTCCATTGGATATTTTTTCTTAGTTGGCCATACATTTGTGGGTCCAATTCTGGGTTCTCTATTATATTCCATTGGTCTCTGTGTCTGTTTTGTGCCAATACCACACTGTCTTAATGATCACAGCTTTGTAGTAGAGGCCAAAGTCCAGGATTATGATGCCTCCCGCTTCAGTTTTCTTTTTCAACATTACTTTTGCTATTCGGGGTCTTTTGTGGTTACATACAAATTTTGGGATTGTTTGTTCCAGCTTTGAGAAGAGTTCTGGGGCAATTTTCATTGGGATTGCATTGAATGTGTAGATCGTTTTGGGTAATATTGACATTTAACAATATTTGTTCTTCCGATCCATGAGCATGGAATGTTTTTCCATTTCTTTGTGTCTTCTTCAATTTCTTCCATAAGTTTTCTGTAGTTTTCAGCTTATAGATCTTTTACATCTTTGGTTATGTTTATTCCTAGGAATTTTATGGTTCTCGGTGCAATTGTAAATGGGATCAATTTCTTGATTTCTCTTTCTGTTGCTTCATTATTGGTGTATAGAAATGCAACTTATTCTGTTTTCAAACAAAATTGAGAGGAAGGTACAGAGATTTCCCATATTCTCCCTGCCCCCACAAATATAACCTCCCCCATTATCAACAGCCCCACCAGACTACTACTTCTGTATTAACTGATGAACCGACATTGCCACATCATAATCACCTGAGGTCCATAGTTTATGTTGCAGTTCACTCTTGGTTTTGTTCGTTCTGTTTAGACATATGTATAATTATATGCATCTGCCATAATTGTATCATGCAGAGTATTTTCACTGTCCTAAAAATCTTCTGTGCTCTGCCTCTTCATCTTTCCCTATCCCACCCACATACCTTTTTTACTGTCCCCATAGTTTTGCCCTCTTCAGAATGTTGCATAGCTGGAATAATACACTAAATAGTGTTTTTTGTTTTGTTTTGTTTTGTTTTAGATTGGCTCTTTTCACTTAAAAATACAAATGTAAAGTTCTTCCATGTCTTTTCATGGCTTGATAGTTATTTCTTTATTTACTTTTTTAGTGGTAATACTATTCCATTGTCTAGATGTACCATATTAGTTTGCCCATTTACCTACTGAAAGGCATCGTGATTGCTTCCAAGTTTTGGCAATAATGAATACACTTGCTCTGAACATCTGTGTGCAGGAGTTTGTGTAGATGTAAGTTCTCAACTTCTTAAGGTAAATACCAAGGAGTGCTATTACTGAATTGTCTGATAAGAGAATGCTTAATTTTGTAAGAAACCACAAACAGTCTTCCAAAGTGACTGTACCACTTTGTATTCCCAACAGCAATAAATGAAGTTTCGTGTTGCTTCACATCTTTATTGGCATTTGTTGTTGTCAGCGTTCCAGATTTTGGTGTGTAATTGTTTCTCATTACTGTTTTCATTTTTGTTTTTCTAATGAAATATAACGTGGAACTTCTTTTCATATGCTTATTCCTATGTGTATATCCCCTTTGGTGAGGTATCTGTTTAAGAGTTTTGGCCCATTTTTTAATTAGGTTGCTTTCTTATTGTTGTTTTAAGAGTTCTTTGTATATTAGGGATAACAGTCTTTTAGCAGTTGTTTTTTCTGCAAATATATTTTCCCAGTCTGTGACTTGTCTTTTCATTCCCTTGACATTGTCTTTCACAGAGAAGATTTAATTGTAATGGAGCCCACTTTATCTGTTCTTTCTTTTATGGATCGTGCCTTTGATACATCTAAAAAGTCATTGCCATACCCAAAATCATTGAGGTTTTGTCATATTGTCTGCTAGTTTTTATAATTTTGCATTGTATGTTAATATCTGCAATCCACTTTGAATTGTTGTGAAAGGTGTTAAAGTCTGTGTCTAGATTCACTTTTCTGTATGTGGATTTCCAGTTTTACCAACACCATTTGTCAAAAAGACTACCTTTGCCCACTCCATTCTATTTCCTTTGTTACTTTGTCAAGGATTAGTTGACCATATTTGTATGGATCTATTTCTCAGCTCTCTATTCTGTTCCATTGATCTGTCTACTCTTTTGCCAACACCACACTGTCCCGTGTACTATAACTTTAGAGTAAGTCTTGAAGTCAAGTAGCTTCAGTCCTCCAAGTTTGTTCTCTTTCCATACTGTGTTGGCTATTCCAGGTCTTTTGCCTATCCACATAAATTGTAGAATCAGTTTGTCATATTCACAAAATAACCTGCTGGAATTTTTATTTTGTTTGCAGTGAATCTATAGATAAAAGTGGGAAGAAATGACATCTTGATAACATTGAATCTTCCTATCTATGAACATGGATTATCTCTCCATTTATTTAGCTCTCAGTTCATTCATCAGAGTTTTATCATTTTCCTCATACATGTCTATACATGTTCAGTTAGATTTATATATAAATATTTCATTTTTTGGGTGCTAATGTAAATGGCATTGTGTTTTTAATTTCAAATTCCACTTGTTCATTGTTGGTATATAGGAAATAAATTGACTTTTATGTTAACCTTGTATCCTGCAACCATTCTATAAAATCTTATTAATTCAGTTCTTTTGGATTTTCTACATAGATGATCATGATGAAAGATCGTTTTATGTTTTTCTTTTCAATCTTTGTAACTCTTATTTCCTTTTCTAGTCTTCTTGCATTAACAAGTTCCAGGAGAATTTTGAAAAGCAGTGGTGAGAGGAGACATTCTTGCTTTGTACCTGATCTTAGTGGTAAAGCTTCCAGTGTCTCCCCTTTAAGTGTAATGTGAAGTAGGTTTTTTATAGATAATCTTTATCTGGTTGAGGAAGTTCCCCTAAATTACAAGTTTACTGAGAGTTGTTATCAATGGATGTTAGGTATTGTCAAACGTTTTTCTGCATCTATTGATAAGATTATGTCCTTATTAATTGTCTGCCTGTTGTATATGTCCTTTTCTGAGAGAGAGGTGTTAAAGTCTTCAACTATGATAGTGGATTCAGCTATTCCTCTTTGCAAGTCTATTAGTATTTGACTTATGAAGTTTGACACTCTGTTATTAGGAGCATAAACATGAATAATTTTTGTGTGTTTTGGGATGATTGACCCAACCAAACAGAAAGATGCTATTCTTTTTTTTTTCTTTAAGTTTATTTATTTTGAGAAAGAGAGAGAGAGAGAGCAGGGGAGGGGCAGAGAGAGAGATGGAGAGAGAATTCCAAGCAGGCTCCATGCTGTCGGCACAGAGCCCAACACAGAGCTGGATCTTAAAAACCATAAGATCATGACCTGAACTGAAATTGAGACTTTATGCTTAACCTACTGAGACAGCCAGGTGCCCTGTAATGCTATTCTGTACCCCAGATAACTCTTCTTGCTTTGAAATCAGCTATGTCTGAAATTAACATATCCACTTCAGCTTTCTTTTAATTAGTACTAACATGGTATATTTTTCTCTATTCATTTACTTTTAATTTATGTATGTTTTATATTGAAGTGAATTTCTTGTAGACAACATATATTTAGATTGTGTTTTTTGATTCATTCTGACAATCTCTGTCTTTTAGTTGGTGTATTCAGACCATAGAAGCTCTAAGTGATTATTGACATAGTTGGATTCTACCATATGCATTATTGCTTTCTTTGTGTTGCTTTTGTTCTTTGTTCCAAGTTTTGTCTTCCACTCTTTTTCTGCCTGTTGTGGCTATAGCTGAACAATTTATATGATTTCATCTTCTCTCCTTTCTTAGTATATTATACTTTTTTATTTTTTTTCTAGTGGTTGCCTTAGAATTTGCAATTTACCTTTATAGCTAACCCAAGTCCTCTTTCAAACAACATTCTACCATTTCACAGGTAGTGTGGATACTTATAATAATAACATAATACTAGTTCCTCCATCCTATCCCTTGTATCATTGCTGTCATTCATTTCACTTATAGATGAGCACACTTCAGGACACATATATAACATATGATACATACATATACACACTGATGGTACTATTTCAAACAAACTGTTACCTGTTAGATCAATTTACAATAAAAAATATGTTTTTATTTTACCTTCACTTATTCCTTGTTCTATGCTCTTTTTTTTTATTTTAAGTAGATCTGCATTTCAGACCTTATCATGTTCCTTGTCTCTAAAGTTCTTTCACATTTCTTGTAAGGCAGGTCTACTGGCAACAGATGCCCTCAATTTTTGTTTGAGAAGGTTGTTATTTCTTCTTTAGTTTTGAATGATAATTTCATAGGGCACAGAATTCTAGGTTGTAGGGGCTTTTATTTTTTTCTCTCAACACTCCACTCTCTTGCCTACACAGTTTCTGAGGAGAAGCTGGATATAATTCTTATCTTTGCTCCTTTATAGATAAGGTGTTTTCCCCCTGGCCTTTTTCAGGATTTTGTATGTATCTTTGATAAAGCTACATTTTCCATAGTTTATAATTTTTTTACACGTATCCTGCTTGGTGTTCTCTAAGCTTCCCAGATTTGTGTTTTGGTATTTGATGTCAATTTAGGGATATTGTCAATCATTGTTTTTTTAAATATTTCTTCTGTTTCTTTCTCTTCCTCTGGTATTTCTATTATGTGTAAAATACATCACTTGTTGTCCAAGAGTTTTTGATTATTCAGGTATGTATTTTTCAGTCTCTGATATCTTTACTTTGGTTTTTGAGGATTATCTAGGTAAATCCAGCTGAGAGATTCTATACTCAGTTGTGTCCACTTTACTAATGAACATGTCAAAGATATTCTTCATTTCCTTTAGTGTGTTTTCTTATTTCTAATATGTCTTTGTGGTCTTTTCTAAGGTGTCCATCTCTGCTTACACTGCCCTTCTTTTCTTGCATGAGGTCTACTTTATCCATTAGAGCACTTAGCATATTAATCAGATTTGTTTTAAATCTTGTTTGATAATTCCAATGTCCCTGCCATGTCTTGTTCTGATATGTACTCTGTCTCTTCATAAAGACTCCTTTTGCCTTTTGGTATGTCTTCGAACCTGGTCAAGCTCTTGGAGGCAAATCCCACAATACATGGGTGCTCCCCTGTGTCTGGGTCCTCCTAGGATTTTGAACACTCAGCACGCTATAGCAATTATTCAATGACAGTTCAGGTTTTCCTTCTCCGACACTGGGTCTTATGGCAATTTCTTCTTGTGAATCTCTGCTCTGGTAATCTGCAACTCCCTATGTTTGTCTGTCTCTCTCTAGTCTCAGGGGCCGCAGTTTGCCCTATGTCCTCTCCTCTCTCCAAGAGGAGTTGATTTTTCAGTCTTCTCAGCTTTGTAGTTGTTAGGAATGGCAGAATGGCAAGTCTGAAGTTCTTTACATACACAATCTGCAACTAGAAGTACTCTCAATACTCACTACTGGGCAAGTGTATTTGAAAAGAAGTTAACTTCAAAAGAATCAAATCCTGTTGACAACTCAGAGTATATGTTTTCCCATACTATAGAAATAGATATTATAAAATTTTAGACTGACAAATTTTGATACTGAAATTATTCAAGAGATCATCATTTCTTTGTAATTAGATCTGGCAAGCATTGAGAGAAAACCATGCCAGAATAAGATGATAAGAAATTCTAGATAACTGGATACTTCGGAAATTTCCCAAGAAAACAAGTGTGCTATGATTAAAAAAAAAAAAAAAAAAAAAGCATCACAGAAATAAGATAATTTGAGTAGAAGCCATATTTGAGTATTTAGAGAAAACTAGTTAATGGATTACTGAGCAAAAGTAATGTAAAAGTATCATACTTAAATATTCGCTGATGATTTTGAAGTTTAAAGAAAAAGATTCCACAAATATCCGAAAGATAATTTAATTTATTATAACTTAATTAAACTTTATATTGACTTACATATAGTCTTTTGTTTTGCTAAGGGCTGTAATTCTGTATCTAGCTGTTTATCTAATTTTGAAGGGAAAATTACTACTTAAAAATTGTTTATTTAGCAAACTGATTTAAAAGAAAAGCTCTGGGGACACCTGGGTGGCTCACTCGGTTAAGGTCCGACTTCAGCTCAGGTCATGATCTCAAGATTTGTGAATGTGACCCCTGTGTCAGGCCTTGTACTGACAGTTCAGAACCTGGAGTCTGCTTTAGATTCCGTATCTCCCTCTTTCTCTGCCCTTCCCCTGCTCTCTCTCTCTCTCTTTCTCTCAAAAATAAACATTAAAAAATAAATAAAAAGACAAAATAAATCCCAAGCTCATGAGTTGTACCCTATAGAAGTTAAAAAATGAACAAAAAACTCTTCAGATGTATTCCAGTAGTAGATGGAGTAAGATTTTTTACTATGTAAGAAAAGTTAAAAAAAGAAAAACCCAAAAAGAGAATGCCAGAATAAACCTGCTTTGGGTTGGATTCTTCAGTATGAGCTTGTATGTGTTTCCTAAATACATATGCAAAGACATAAATACATAAATAAACATAGATATGTGTGTGTGCGTTGGTTAGTATACACACATACATCGCCTCATTCTGTCAAGATAGCCTAGACACAATGACAGTTGCACAGCAATAAGCACACTCAGTGTGTAGATCTTGATTTATAAATATAATTCTCCAACAAATGAACTGGAATTCCTGGAAGAGTGGTTGATTATAGAACTGGAACATGAAAAATACAAGATGAAACTGAAACACCTTCACAATGTAAGCCACAAAATAAATAAAAATAGTGTTGGATTGGGGTGCTTGGGTGGCTCAGTTGGTTGAGTGGCCAGCTATCGATTTCAGCTCAGGTCATATATCTCACAGTTCATGCAATTGAGCCCCGCTTCGGGCTCCACACTGACAGTGTGGAGTATGCTTGGGATTTTCTCTCTCCTTCTCTTCTCAAAATAAATAAATAAACTTTAAGAAATAGTGTTGGATAATGACTCAACTATATATATATTTGAGTCAAAATATATATATATTTTTGGGGGGAGAAGTAAAGTGAAGCAATTAACCCCAAATTTCTAGGCTTCTTTTCTTTTTTCCCCCCATAATTTAATGTTGTTTTAAAGTTCTAAACGACTGCCTCATAAGAAGAGTACTTAAAGCTTATAAAGTAAAAGTATGGAGTTTCCAGTAAGGATATATGAGAAGTTTGACTTAAAAAATTCTTTCAGTAACCTTCATTTCAGTGAATCTGAATACCCTAGATAAGTACAAAGTAGTAGGAAAATATAACATTCATGTACAGTTTAAATGAAGTGTCTCATATAATGATTTAATTTAAATTTAATAAGCCAGTTATTGCAGGTTAATTAAATGGCACTTGATTATTAAAAGCATATTTATTTAGATTAACAGCTATTAAATGATCTTATCACACCTTTTATGGTTAATTTTGTTTTAACTATATTTTAAATTATTTAAAATTTTATCTTGTGCTCACTTCTGTTTGAAATAGTACCTTTAAAGTTTAAGATTAAAACCTTCAGCTTTTTTTAAGTCTCTTTAATCACTTGCAAACTAATTTATTATTATTAAATAAATGGATCATTTGCAAACTAATTTATTATTATTAAATAAACACAAAAACTATGAAACAAAATAGCATGGAGACATTTAAAAAGATCAACAGACAATTAAAGTAAGTTGAAATGGAAGTAAGCAGATTAATTTTTCAATGGAACATGCTCACAATTAATTAATTCTTTTTTAATTATAGAATTTGTCTCATAAGTCTTACATACTAGCACATTTTATTATTAATAATAATAGCAAAAATTTATTAAACACATTTGTGTCTGGCAAATTTTTAAGAGTGTTGCTTTAAATACACACACGCACACACACACAAACTCATTTGATCTTCAAAACAATCCAATGAAGTAGGTGTTATAATTATCTTCATTTTTTATATGGGAACGCAGGAATGGAGAGATTAAACTTTTCAATGAGAAAAAACTAGGAATTGACAAATCCAAGGCAGTCTGGCTCCAACTTATGTGTTTTTAACCACTAGGCTATAGTCCCACTCTATGGTCAAAATGATCGTTCTGAGACCATTTGATTGCAATAAGGTACCAATCACCAAGAATGATGGTAAACAATGGTCTTCAACTTCATAGAGTCAGAGTTTGAGATCAGCTCCTCACAGGAGAAAGATGTGTTTCACAGAGAAAATTCTGAAAGCAGTTGATATTAATGGGAATAGGAAACAGATGTTAAGGAAATTTAAGATTGCTTTATATCTCAGAAAGAAGCTATTAAAATCATGCTTTATTTTAACAAAGATTGGTTAAGAAAAATCAGCTTCATTCATTCTTTACTTTTGTTGCTTAGAAAATGCTGAAAATATTATCAGAAAACAAATTCTGAAAGATATCAGGTTCTTTGATAACCACAAAATTGCCTTTCCCAAGCTAAAAACATACAACCTATAAGTTGGAAGGAAACCTCACTGTTGAGGTGAAGAAAAGGGAGGTTGTAAAATGAACATGATGAAGAGGGAGAAATACATTCTGTGGATCATGAAAAAGGGAAGTCTTTCACTCAGTATGTTTTTCTCTGCTCTGTGTGCACAGGTATATTGACATGTGGCTACGTAGGCATGTTTGCTCGCATTAAAATCCTGCTCTAGCTAGAAGACAGAGGAGATGGTCTCTTCAATTCCCTGACCTATCTAGATAACTATTTGCAACCCAACTCACAGTGTGGTGGTTTAAAATCATGGATGGCATCATTAAATTGGCTACATTCAATGCTAGCTCTGCAATTTACCAGCTGTATGACTGTTTGCAATTTATACTTTCTGGTCTCAGTTTCCTTATTTTAAATTGGGAAGATTTTATGAGGCTAAAGGAGTTACAATTTTTAAAGCATGTTAAACATTTTAAAAGCAGTTATTAGACAGGTTTCGTATTTTTAAGTGATTTTTAACTTGATGCTCTTATATATAACTGCTTGCTCATTGTTTTTATCATAAAAGCAGATTTATTGCACATTTTACTGGCCGGACCATCACTTTCAACCACTTCATTTAAATCATTCATTAGTATCAAGAAATGCCATAGTAAATTCCTCACATTCAATACGTATTTCTTTGGTGGCCATGACTTATGCTTCCTCAAGAAGCCAGCTCCTAAATGTGGCCAATTACCCAGCTAACTTACAGGCCCAGCTATAATATAATCAATTTTTTTTTTCCACATGTGCTATTATTGGGCCTAGAAAAAATAAACAGTTCTAAATCCTGGGCTTCTCTTTTGGATTAGGGTGAATTATACAATTTAGAGGGTTCTGTAGCCTTATCACATGCAAAGAATTCTCAATCATTTTTATAGAGACTATCTAGTTCTTGCATTATTCTAACCGGTTTTATTGAAACCAGCCTTTCCCCCCTTACCTTGTTTACATCTAGACAGTGTAATAAAAGCAAATTCAACAACTGTCTAAATGAGGTATAAATAATGTAGGTAAGTAAGCCAACCAGTGTATTTTAATAATATTTTTCAAGTGTAAACATTCAGTAATTTTGATAAAAGTTAAAACAAAAACATTGCATTGAAACTTGCATGCTTTTTGGAAAGACCTGATAATAGTGGTCCAGTTTATTAGCAACACTATAATGCAAGCTAATCATTTTTATTATGGCTTGGTCAGAAGTCACAACTCCTGGCTCCTTCAGAGATCACCTTACATATCTCCTTTCTGTCCCTTGCACCCTCTTCAAACTTTACTTGACTCTAGAGAATATCCTGCATATAAAGAATGTTCTATTTTAGAAATGCCAGTGAACTGCTCATTGTAGTTTGTACATGTGCTAATGCTATTTGTTTTCTGTATTGTAAATAAAGTCCTGTTAGGGAGGAAAAATAGAAGCAATTGGGTGTTGTTGTGTTTGGCTTATAAATAAATGGCTCTAACAAAATTTGGTGAATTCTTATTTAGTTTCTTTAGTATCTGAGTGAACAAATTCAACGGAATGTGCTCTTTATCTCCTGAGTTTAGTCTTCTACACATCTCCTCCCTTCCCTCTCATTTTTTTTTCACCTAAATGAACAGTATTGTTTAAGCCCAAACATGTTTTTCTACTCTGGTGTCATTGGTGCACAGTATTGATAGAAGGGTATTAAAGATAAGGCTGTGTGGGAATGCAATCTGTCAGTGGAACATCAGTAGGCTTGGGCCTGGGAACCAGATTAGGAATGAATCACAGGAGTCATTTCATAACTATTCCAGTTATGGTAGAAATCATTATTTTGAACCAACGAAACAAAGCAAAATTTTTTTCCCATGTTAAGCCAGTAACACCTATACCCCCCCTCCCATGTAACATCTTAGACTTGGCCAAAAATTTTGTTGGTGGAAGTGTTAAGGCAGCCTCTCTTTATATAATAGTTCTTATGGTGTTAAAGAAACTAGAACTGATTCTGGGGCGCCTGGGTGGCGCAGTCGGTTCATCGTCCGACTTCAGCCAGGTCACGATCTCGCGGTCCGTGAGTTCGAACCCCGCGTCAGGCTCTGGGCTGATGGCTCGGAGCCTGGAGCCTGTTTCCGATTCTGTGTCTCCCTCTCTCTCTGCCCCTCCCCCGTTCATGCTCTGTCTCTCTCTGTCCCAAAAATAAATAAAAAACGTTGAAAAAAAAATTAAAAAAAAAAAAAAGAAACTAGAACTGATTCAATACTTCAATATTTTTAATGGGATTTCTTTTTTTTTTTTTAATTTTTTTTTAATGTTTATTTATTTTTGAGACAGAGAGAGACAAAGCATGAACAGGGGAGGAGCAGAGAGAGAGAGGGAGACACAGAATCTGAAGCAGGCTCCAGGCTCTGAGCTGTCAGCACAGAGCTGTACGCGGGGCTCGAACTCACGGACCGCGAGATCATGACCTGAGCTGAAGTCAGACGCTTAACCGACCGAGCCACCCAGGCGCCCCTTAATGGGATTTCAACAACAATTTGAGAGCGCTCCAACAAATATGAATAGCCTCATATTTAAATTATCTTTGCCCTGGTGGTTATTATTTTCCCAAGGTATACACGGACCATAGAACGCAAGAAAGTTCAGGGACTTGTCACAAAGTAAACATGAGTTTGTAACCACATGCAGACATAACTAAAATGCTCTGGAAAGGTTAAACAAGTTTCTATAGGTCTAATTCAATTCTTTTTCCTGAACACTTAATCACAGTTTTATCTCTATTTTTAATTTTCTGTTTTAGAATAAGGGCACATGTAGCCTGTTATCTTCCGTGTTATTGATGATTAATTGCTACTGATTATTGGATTGAATAAGGATAATTTTGTTACAGAACCAGGCTGGATCTCTGGTGGAGAAACCAAGAGGCACTCAGAGATCTTGGTGACCAGAGTTTTATTTCACACCAGCGGGCTCGGAGGAGATCCTTCTCCAGACATCTGAGTCCCAAGCATAAGCACGGGGGGCAATATATCTTCTGTTACTTCCGCATTCTGCATTAGTAGTAATTTGGCACACCTGGCAAGCGGAGCGGAAGAAGAACCCTGAAGAGGAGTCTCTAAGCCAGGGACTAGAGCTTATGTTAGTCCCCATGGGCCATCTTATGGTGCATAACTTTACTTATTTTCCCAACAATGTTCCCGAATAATGGAACTCTTAATAAATATTAAGTCAGATTAAGTTATTCACCAAATCCTGGTGGCCCTTCCAAAGGTATTTTATATAATATAATAATACTACATTAAACTCAGATGTAGAAGAGAACCAAAAGGAAATCTACTAAGAAGACATCCAATTATGATAGCAAAATATACAGAATATATAATAAAATATGTACAAAATGTATTGAATGCCTAAGAGTATTAAATGCAGGATTATTTGTGGAGAGGATAATTGGATTGTAAGATTTGTGTTTATGCTTGAGGAGGAAGGGAGTGGGAGAAAACCAAAAGTGGCTGAAAAAACACCATGCAGTACAATTCACTATCTTAAATAATAAAGAGGATGTACATGTATCAAGATGGATGGGGCATTAGCACATGTAACTAAGTGAAAAAAAAAATTAAAGAACAGAATACAATATACAACACATCAGTGTTTTCTATCTATAAAGAAAATTACAAATTTTATAAGGATCCATGCAAACAAAAATGATATACATAAAACACACAAGAAAGGTTGCTACTGTTTGGGAGCATGGAATACTCCGTGTTTGGGATATGGAAATGAGAATAAATGGAACAAACAAATGGTAGGCTTCTGTAAACCGAACTCCCCCTTCCCCAACGCAAAATAAAACCAATAAAAATTGTTGAGAAATCAGTGAAGACCTAACTAAAAGGATTTTGGCAATGAGAAGATTATTTACAAAACTACTGATTCGCCCACCTTATTCCACTGCAGTAAGGAATAAAGAAATAAAATGACAGTAAAGTTCAAAAGAATAAGAGGAACTGGTAAGAATAGCAAAGAATAATTTAAAACAAAGACTAATTGAAATTCATTCAAAAATAAGTACATTTAGTAATTATTTGCTGAGCTATTTTTCTAGGCACAGGAAACAAAAATTAATCTAAAAGACAAAAGCTTGCCTTCATGAGACTCATATTCAAGTAGAATTAAGTTCCAAACTGTTAGTATATATAGCACTAATGAAGAAAAAAAAATCCCACAAAGCAAAATATTAGAAAGTTACACGAAACAGTGTTTTGAATGGTCATAATTCTGATAATTCCAGTTTTCTTTTTAAAGTTTATTATTGCCATATTTGAAAGACAAACATTTGTTATTTTGAAAAAAAAAATTGATTAAGCACAGACAGAAAAAAAACAAAATTATAAGGGTAAAGTGTAAACCAAAGAAACTAAAAATAAACTTAACTTCAAAGTAGTGCACATATTACAGTACATATCGAATATTTAAATGGGGCATCTGGGTGACTCGGTTAAGCGTCTGACTTTTGATTTCGGCTCAGGTCATGATCTCACAGTTAGTGAGTTCGAGCCTCATGTCAGGCTCTGCATTGACAGTGCAGAGCCTACCTGGGATTCTTTCCCTCTCCCTCTCTTTCTTTCTCTGTCTCTCTCTCTCCCTACCCCTCCTCTGCTCCCTTGTTCACTCTCTCTTTCTCTCTCAAAATAAATACACAATTAAAAAGATATTTAAAAATAGCATTTTAAATGTGTATAATGATTTACCATATGGTAAAACCAGTGGTTTAAAGTGCATCTTATTTCATATTCATTGGAGAAGTGGATCAACATGGGCTACCTAAGTTCAAACAGTGGTTCGTCACTGACTAGCTGTGTAAATTTGGCAAACCACTTATCTATCCTTTCTGTACTTCAATTTGATTATTTTGTGAAGCAGGGATTGCAATCGTGCATACTTCATAAGGTGATCAAAAATATTAAATAGTAATCTATATAAAGTACTTAAAATGATATCTCACACTAGTAAGCCCCCAGTAAGTGACAGCCAATATTATTCTGTTATAGAATCTTCTATAGGAGGTGATAGAATACATTTGAATAATTTATATGACAAAGTTGGGAATATAAAATTTATCTACTCATAAAATTCTAAATCAAATATATTCCCAAACCTGAAGAAATATTTACCTTATAATCTTAATTCAGTGTGAAAATTTTACTATATCTTATTACTATGTGATTTACATTTAAATACAGTGACATTTGTTATGATCTCTCTCGGGGTGTGCAGCAATACAAAATGCGATTTTTTTGTTCCTTTCAAGGAGTCTGCTTCTCCTTGCAAACATATGTTAGGAACCCTATCCCTAGATTGCTATACAATTTATTTAGGTACATAAAGTTTTTGCTAACTGCTAATTTGCCAACTGCTCTGGTGTTGCTCAATTTGGAGAATTTTTTGTATTCTTCTAAGGAGGGGTGGTTATGAAGATAGTGGATGATATCAGCTCATGAAGTAATCCTTCTGTGATTAAGATGAAGACAACGTGGAGGACGGACACAGAATCAGGATTTCAGCTGCACCTGTGGTATGGCTGTCTGGAGAGGGTTTGACTTCACGTTGCAGATGTGGGTCTCAGAGACAAAGGGTGTATTATGAAGTATGAAAAATGTGCTACCTAACAGTGTTTCCTATACCTTTGGTTGCATCACTGCCTTTATTTTGATATTTAGGTAATGTTGAGTAATGTACTTAGGAATATGAAAGTTGTGTGGCTTTATCTTTATTTTTAATCGATGGAGGACTTTTTGAGGATGCTAAAGAAGTTCGAGGGATTCTTTCTAGATACCTAAAAGTCACTGATAAAATTAGAGTATGAATAAACACACAAATATGCCAGACTGAAAGAATTTCACTTTTCTTAATCTGTTCATTGGCTGTGATCCCTAAAATAAATATTTGGAGAAAAGAACATGCGGCCCAAGGTCATCCATTAACTGGAGATAGTTCTTTTAGATCTGAGATACTCTAAATAATAGATCAGTTATCTTTGTTATAAATGTGGGTCATTCTATTTGCCTCAAAAGGAATCCATGACTTCTTGAAGCAGAAGAAATTCTGATTTGTGGAACAGCAGTAATGGCTGAGACTTTTAATATCTACTATTGTTAAATGAATTGGTAAGTGGATGATATTGAAGAGGATTTGTACATAAAAGGAGTTAAATGACAAAAATGAACAATGGAATCAGGCAAGATAAATGTGAAAAGACCTAAATATTATGGGTCAGGAATTTTAGCATGACTCTATTAGAGAAACCACAAGATCAGAATTTTTACTATATGCTTAAACTATTTAGGGGTGAAGATTCTGAAACAAACTTCCTCCGTTTCAAATCCTGGGACCTACAATTTTCTACCTTTATGACCTTAATTGGGTGAATTACTTACCCTAACTATAGTTCAATTTTCTCATAACATGTAATCCATCTGAGTTTTTTAGCATTAAATAAGTTCATATATGCAAAGGGCTTAGAAAAGGGTTCATAGTACGTATCACGTCAATATTGAATATTTGTATTGTCCTTCTTGTTCTGCATACAGATACTGAGAAGTTTTTTGGCCTGTGGGCATTGGGACCCATAGATACAGGGCAATGTTGTTTTTGTTGTTTTTCAGACTACTGAATTACTTGTCTTCCTGACATTATCTATAAAGACCACATCTGTAGCTCTCTTTAGACAATTCTAGAATAGGATTTTCATGTCTAGAAGTTATATGATGATTGCCATGTTTTGATACTCAATCTGTCTTATTTTTTTAGTGCTGTTTGTTTTATCTTCAAGTCATCCAAAAACTGCAAGACTGCTGTTATAAGGAATGATACAGATCAAATTAATGGGTCTGTATGAAAAGCATACCTATTAGTATTGATGAGGAAAGGAGTACAGGCATTTTTATTCATAAACATTTGTATTTGTATTGGGAGTTGAGAAAAAGAGTGAAGTGACTGTATCTTAAGTTAAAATAAAAAGACTGAGTAAAAACCACAGGGGCTTTGAAATCTCATTCCTATCCAGTGTAAGCTGAAGGTCTCGATGGATAAGATATAGATGATAGAGTTGGAGCCCCATGAAGGTCATGGTTTAAAAGGGAGTTAACTAATGCTCTGTGATCCTGTGAACACAGAAGTTCACTTGGAAGAGATCTGTGCTAAGCTATGGAAATTTTCCTTTGGTAAAGTCAAAATAAGGATAATAAAATGCAATTTACCCCACTTTATCCCCAGAACATCTACAATATCCATATCCTCCTGCTCACCTTTGTGAGACCATAGCTATCTAGAGAGGTGATTTGAGTACCCACCACCAACCACAGGAAATTTAGAGAGAATTCCACTCATTCTCTTTCGCTCTGTCTCTGTCTCTGTCTCTGTCTCTGTCTCTGTCTCTCTATCTCTTTCTTTCATACACACACACACACACACACACACACGCACTCAGTTTATCTCTTTCTCTCTCTCCCACTCTCTCTAAAAGTAAAAGAGAATCAGTAAGAAATCTGATACCCAGAGATTTGCACAACCAGAAACTCATAGATCATTGTTTAGAATGCAATTCTGCAAATTTCCAGGTATCTATCCTTTTACCATACAAAACTATACGCTTTTTACAACTCTTTTGTGTGACATTAAGCTAATATTTGCAAAGTTTAATAGTAGCAAGTACAAATGCCATTTACAAAGAATTAAATAATTTTAAATATAATTATTCTGTTGATGAAGATAATAGTTTGGGGAGGAAATCATAGTTTGTCATTTATTTAAAAAAAAACTCATTTCCATTGAACTATTTATTTTAATTAATTTGATTTCGTAGGATTTGTCCCCATAGCACATAATGAAATCTTAATAAAAATGAGAATAAACATTACTAATTTAGTTTCTACATTTATATGCCAAGGTAGTTTAAAACCCTTTTTTCCTTCCTTAACATATGATGTTTTTCCGTAATAATTCCAATGCCACAAAAATTTTGAATGTTTCTCTGCTGTAAGAAGTCATTCTCATTCATTTCTGAACTAAGCTGTCATCGATTCCATTAGATTTCCTATGATATTGAGAAGAAAAGCTAGTAAAAACAAGATAAAAGTGGCCAACCAGATGTCTGGGGCCAGATACTCCCCCTGTATACTTTTGGCTCCTGTAATCTTGCTTGCCTCCTGTGTCCACCAACTGTCTGGATAGCACCACTGATAAGGGCCACCTCCCCTTTTTCTTTTGTATCTCAACACCCTACCATGCCAGCCATAAAAGGAGGCTGATGTCAAGGTTCAGGGCTCAGCCTTTGGAAGCGACTCCTCTGGGCCAGCACCGGTGTGCAATAAACAGTTTTTTCCTAATTCCCCTCGTGCGTGTGGCTTGTCTCTTCCTGGGAGCCAAATATTTGCTGTAACCATATAATTATGATCTAATATTGTTATAGAATTGCTCTTGACATGATTAGTTGTCTGTGATTGATTCTTACAACTTTATTTTAAGCCAAAAGCCACACTTCAAAAGACAACCTAAAGCAAACACATAAAAGTATTAACAATTTTAGAATCTAGATAGTGATTATATGGTTATTTACTGTACATTTCTTTCAACTTCGTTGTATGTTTTTAATTTTTATAATAAAATATTGGGGGGAAAGTCTGATACAGACATATAGTTAAACTAGAGAATCCTCTGGAATAGCCCTATACGATAATTTTCTTTGGCTCTTGGGATGCTTCTAATTGCTACATCTTCACCTCTTTGAGAATCATGAATTGGAATCATTGATCAATGAATGATACTGTCTTTTCTCTTAAACAATGTTAATTAGCATTCAGTTGTGAGAACAGCAAACGGTGCATATAGTAAATTAGATTCATGGCTCTTTTAGTTTTTGTCACTGACTCTGAGTAAGTTTATTTGGCAGAATTTCAAACTCTTACTGTTTAGGTTTACATATCAATTTACATGAGGGGAAGGAATGTCTCTCTATTGTTTACCAGTGTCCAAAGTTTAAGGAGACCCTGATGTGGCAGATTTGTATTCAGTACTTGTTGAATTTGAATTTGTAAATGGAAAACTGTCTTCTTACTCACGATGGATCAGGATATTTAATACCTATTATATTACCTAGATAGCAGGTTCATCTATAAATGTTTCATGAAGTGAAGAAAAAAGGAAGCAAGGAAAAAAAAAAAGAAGCAAGGAAAGAAGGATGGAAGGAAAGATAGAAAAAAAAGAAGAAATTATTGTTCTTTGCTTTGATTTGGTCAGTGTTCAGCTGTTTATTTAGTTAAGTCTCTCCTAAGTCCTCTCAATATAAATCAAATTTAAAGGAAAAAAAAACCCTTTTTCCTTAATTTCTCAATTTCAGTCAGCTGCCTCACCTTTCCTCATGTTTTCCTGATACGTAGCTCTGGATCTGAGAGAAAATGGGATGTCAGTAAGTTAATCTGTATGCAACTTGGTGGGAGTGGTAAAGTGAGAAGGGTTTCGTTAGGATCCTTGGTTCCTTGCGATATGACTTGCATCTTTGACTAGTTCCCAAACAATGAATTTCAGTAAACTGAATCATTTTAGAATTAAATCCATTAAATATTCTTTGTGATGTTTAAAAGTGCTTACAAAAGGCCTCCACCTGCCTTTCCCTTTAATACAGCTTGTCTTAAGTTGGCCACATTTAAATTTAAAGCAATGCAACCAATTTAATGTATCAACTACCATGGGCAAGGTTTTGCATTGAATGTTGTAAAAACATATAAAGGGAATAAAAGTCAAACTTCTGATTCAATTATTGTTGTTTCAGAGATAATGGTAAATGGTTAAAGAACTTAAAAAAAAAATCAGTCTCAGTCTCCAGGGATTTAAAAAAATTTTTTTTTAATGTTTATTTATTTTTGAGACAGAGAGAGACAGAGCATGAACGGGGAAGGGTCAGAGAGAGGGAGACACAGAATCTGAAACAGGCTCCAGGCTCTGAGCTGTCAGCACAGAGCCCGACGCGGGGCTCGAACTCACGGACTGCGAGATCATGACCTGAGCCGAAGTCGGCCCCTTAACCGACTGAGCCACCCAGGCGCCCCTCCAGGGATTTTTTATGAGAATTAGAAGGAAGGAAAAGAAAGAGATAGACATTGTATGCCTATATGCCTACCTTACTAATAGCCATCTATGATCTCAAGATTGACCCTTAACCTTTACACTCCAATATACACATAGTTGCTGGTTTTACTTTTGTATATGTTTAAAACAAATTAAAATCTTTACTTCTGAATGCTGTAAGTAGGCAGAGTTAGAGCAGTGATAGTTCAAAGACCCCCATTTGGCAAGTAAGCTCCCAAAACAAGAATAAAACCTTTTTCTAGATCACAGAAGTCCAGAGAGAGAAAGAGATTAATTAAAGTGAAAAGAGAACACACACACGCACACACACACACACACACACACACACACAACTTCCTATTATTGTCATGACGGTGATTCTTTTTCCTACTCTGCTTACAAAGTCTCTCTCCTTCAAGTATGTTCTGGGATAAAACAATAGTCTCTTCAAGTAAAATTCAAAACATTGCAGTATTTATGAATAAATCTCCTTCCTGAACCCATATTTTTGGAATCCTAAAAGGGTTGATAATATAAATTCTGTCACATTTACATATTATGTTCTTTCTCATCCAGTTTTAACTTCTGTACAGTCATTAATCTTGGAAGTTAGGTTTATTTTTATGTAAGGTTTAACATTTTTTCAAGTCTCTTGACACAGTGTACCATTTGCTTACCACATTTTCCCCTTTGAGCTCCTCAAGTGCTTATTTAAATGGCATGGATAACACTAGATTTCTCCCACACTCTGAAGTAATTTACATAAGCATCCTCAGGGGTCTCTGAAGTTCCTAGTGAACATAGCATTGCCCGGGATAATAGGATGCCTAGACAATGGTTTGTCCTTTGAATCCTGACTTTTACTTATGGTTTCAGGATCTCTGCAGAAGAGCCTGAACTTCTTTAAGGTTTTTGTTTCTGTGGGAAGGAAAAATATGCTGAATCAAAGCTCTGTAGTGTGCTTTCAATTTCTGCATTTTAGCAGACACTCGAAGCTAACGAACCGAGCTGTCTCTGAAGTATTGTTGGGTATGATGGCTAGGGAGGAGGGAAAAACCTGCTGCTCTGTGGTGGAGAAAGAAATCCAGGGTTTCTTTGTGCTGAGTGAGATAACATACCCTTTACATGCTCTCCTACACAGCTGGTGAAAATGACTTTCTTCCCTTATTTCTTTCCTCTCCCTGCTCTTCTCCTGCCTCACCTTATTGGTTCGTTTGTTCATGGGAGAAAGCCCTAGCTGTTATGCAAACCGTAGGATGAATTGAGGACGAAATCCCGAGGGTATATTCCTTTATTGTGTAAGGTGATTTTATATCACCAAATGATGCATAGCTGGGCAGGAGAATCCCTGTCAGGGGCATGTGTTTCTGTTGTTAAGTTCTAAAATTTTGAAAGGAAATGCTCCTTTAGCAGCATATGACCTGATAGTTTTATGGCTTGGTTTTATTAAATTCACTTTGATTCAGATTTTTTTTAAATTGTATAATATTAAGACATTGTCAAATATGCTTCATGCTTTTATTCCTGATATTTTCAATTTAAGTCTGTAGTGACCACTGCCAAGCTATGAAGATGTTTCAACTCACAGAGGTATTTGGTACACCTCAAATTATTTACCAGAACCTCAGATCTTCCCGTCAAATCATGGATCCACGGATTCAAATCATGGATCAATTAAAGTTCAGTCTCTTGACACAGTGTATCATATTAATACTATCCGATGCCCGTGGTTTTGGGAGAGAAGTAGTCATTCAGAGTACTGGGAAATGAAAAAGAAATCCCTTTGCTTTTTTTGCTTTCTAATTTTTCAGTTTGAAATTAAAGCAGACTATTTTACAGAAGGGACCAAAGCTTAATATGTTTCAAAAATTAATGGAGTGTAATTGGATCTGTAATATCCAATCTCTAATGAGATGCCACGTTGGTATTGCAGGAAGGACCGAGGACTGTAACCTGGAATAAGGTTTGAAAAACCATAAAAGTCCTGTCACTTAATAACTGTGTCACTTTGATGAGGTCGCTACACCTCTTTAGACATCAGCTTCAATGTGTAGAATACATTATTATCATAAATATATATGGAGGAGAGAGAGAGGAATTAGAGTTCCACAGAATGAACTCTGAAGGAATTTCTCATCCTACCCCCAACAGACACAAGAACAAGCACACGTAGAAACACGCGAATCATGTAGGTATTTTACCAGTTAGATCAGCCTAGAGTGGTCTACAAAGCCTACTGAACCACCAGTTTTCCCCATCTATTCAATAAATGTAATGTATTAGTAGATTTGTGTGAGTGAGAAATAAAGTTAAAAATACAGATTCAGGGGACACCTGGGTGGCTGAGTCAGTTAAGTGTCCCACTCTTGATTTCAGCTCAGGTCATAATCTCACAGTTAGTGAGTTCAAGTCCCACATCAGGCTCTGGGGTGACAGTGCGGATCGTGCTTGGATTCTCTCTCTCTCCCTTTCTCTCTGTCCCAACCCCCACTTGTGCTGTCTTTGTCTCCCTCAAAGAATAAATAAATAAACTTAAAAACAAATACAGACTTGATCATCAAGAAACAATAGACATACATGGAAAGATAATTAACAATATAAGGACTTTTATGAACATATCCCAATTAACGCTTGTTTAGTTAGTGCTAAGGGACAACATGCGTTTTGAACAATCTAATTTTAAAAGGGAAATATTTAAGGGTGGAGATGATCTCACAACAGTGCAGAAAACGCCTAGTTAACTAGGCTTGAGTAAGGACAGGAAACAGGCCAGCTTTAGTGTTGTCTCATTCTTTCATTGCTTTACAACTTCATAATCCTAGTCTGATCTCGCTGTGTTTGGTTACTTCTCCACTGTCTACACCTTCCCCATGTTGCCATGCATGTGGACACATCCTTCCTTCTTTCCTTCTTTCCCTCCTTCCTTCCTTCTTTTTGCCATTCATTGGCTCATTCAGTTATTTCTTTTTAATGAGTTTCCGCCACCTAGAAGACATTATCTAGGTTACCTCTGCAAATACAAAATTGAATAAGACATACTATTGGTTTATAAGGAAATTGAAGACTACAAGTGAGATAAAACAATACAATAGACAAATTGAAGGGAAGTGTGGCTCTTACATAAAAGTAGTGCATACACATTATTTTAAGTGAAAGCAGTGACTAGCAGGATAAAGAAAGTATTCAGAGAAGAAGAGTTATTTGAACTGGATTTAGAAGTATAAATAGTATTGCATTTCACTGAGAAGGGAAATCATGTATTTCAAGGAGAAAAAATTGGCACAATTAATGCATAAAAGCAAGAAGATAAAGTATTTATTGGGGGAAGGCTATGTATTCTTATTTAAGGAGGACATAATGAGAAGTATAAGTAGGTCAAGTTCAAATACAGGATGTGAAATTTAAACATTAATCCATTTACAGTGAGATCCGGTGTAAGTTTTTATCAGTGCTGTGCTTGGTTAAAATACCTATTCAGAAAAATGTATTATAATTTTTAGAAGTTATATCTGGAAAAACAGGATCACCAGGAAGATCTGAACCAGAAGCCTGGCATCGATATAAAAGGTGACTATGAGAGAAATTAATGAGGTATAATTAAAAATTCTGGCTGCTATTTGAAGGCTAAGGAAGAAATGAAGGAGGACAAAAAAATGAATCTGTGGTATTTAGCTTGAATGGATACACAAATCATTTCACTAGTAACAAATATACAAAAGTAGAATAAAAATTAATATGGATATGGGTGACTGGGTGGCTCAGTTGGTTAAGCGTCAGACTTTAGCTCAGGTCATGATCTCATGGTCTGTGAGTTCGAGCCTCCACATCAGGCTCTGGGCTGACAGCTCAGAGCCTGGAGCTTGCTTTGGATTCTGTTTCTCTGTCTCTCTCTGCCCCTCCCCTGCTTGCTCTCTCTCTCTCTCTCTCTCTCTCTCTCTCAAAAATAAATATATGTTAAAAAATTAAAAATAAATTAAAGATAAATTAATATGGATGCAATGAGAAGATTCAGGGGTGTTACATAAGGTAAATTCAGTACTTAACATATTGAATATCAGAGTATCTATTCTCTCGGGTGAAATTATGATTTGAGAACTATTTTTGGTAGCAATTAAAATATGTATCAATTAATAATTATTTTTTCTCTGATACTTAATGATGAGTGAGCATGGGGCAGGCTGAGGACAAAATACAAGCTAGCACCACTACCCTCAACCAAGGTGGGATGTGTGTGATATTCCTCGGCCACTCCTGGTTGCCCAAGGACAAAGGAAAGGAAAGGAAAGAAAACAAATGGTGAACCGATAGAGATCACAGTCATACAGGACATGGGTCTCCATCAGTTTACAAATATTTTAGTATATTACAAGAAAAAGGTGATCTTATCTATAGCCTAATCTCCAGAAACTTAGAGACTCTGTTTCCTGGAGCCCCAATATCACCCATTCATAGTGATATGGGGAACAAAGGCAAGAAGGAAGTGGCAGGTAAAATTAAATTTCATTATAACCTGCAGCCCATTGACAGATACTTGAGGCTGGCCTAGTTAAACATTTCTCCAGGAACTCCCTACTGTCATAAGATTAATGCCTTACTAGAGGAAAAACAACCTTGACAAGAGCAAGGCCTCAGGTAATTTAGGAATCCTCTTTAGGGTATCAAAGTCCTTCTGGAGGCTTCCCTTTTGACTTTACCTCCCCAACTCCATAGTATATAAGGAGCCATTCTTCACAACCCCAGTGCAACTCTTCCTGCCAGTGGGTCCTGTCCCTGTGCTTTATTAAAATCATCTTTTTGCACCAAAGACATCTTCAAGAATTCTTTCTTGGTCATCAGGCTCTGGATCCCATGAAGTCCCCACCATCCAAAAACTTCATCAATTAATGAAGAAGGAACTAAGGATGTAAATGCTTTTAAAAGACTTGTGATCTAACTGGAGGAAGAAAATAATATGGTAATAAGTACTACAAAAAGTAATTGGAAAACAAATGCAAACTAAATTGGGACATGTTAACTTTAAAGATCATATTACTCAGTGATCACAAACAATGAAATCCTGCCTTTTGCAACAACATGGATGGGACTAGATTGTATTATGCTAAATAAAATAGAGAAAGATAAAGATCATATGATTTCACTCTTATGTGGAATTTAAGAAACAAAACAGATGAAGATAGGAGAAAGGAAGGAAAAATAAGACACAGACAAGGAGGCAAACAATAAAAGACTCTTAAATACAGAGAACAAACTGAGGGTTGCTGGAGGGACGTTGGGTGGGAGGATGGGCTAAATGGGTGATGGGCATTAAGAAGGGCACTTGTTGGGATGAACACTGGGTGTCATATGTAAGTGATGAATCAATAAATTCTACTCCTGAAACCATTATTACACTACATGTTAAATAACTTGGATTTAAATAAAATAAAAAGAAATTTAAAAAAATAAAGATTAAAAGAAAACAGAAGAGGATTCATTGACTGGTAGTATTATAATAGGCAGCTTCTTTAAGTAGGCAAAGCAACAATATTTTAAAGAGACTACAGTAGAAATGTAGATATATCTGAGGGATGGGATTTTATGCTTTGAAAGAATCTGCTTATCAAGTTATAATTAGCTCAGTTATCTGAATGTTCAGGGCGAGATTCAAGGCTCTCCTGTTTGCATATTCTGTTTACTAATTTAAGTGACTTGAGCAAGACCAGGTAGAGCGCAAAAGAAGCTCTTCACATTATAGTATCTTATTTTAAGATCACAAGGCCACAATATTTAAGCATTCTGAAGAAAGTCAAGACACAAATATTAACGGCTGAAATATGAACTCTTTGCTTACTCAGAATAGTACTAAATTATGAAAGTTTCAGCTTATATTCTAGAATAAGAGATAAATTTATAATTTTGTTAGAAATTGAAGGTAGAATTGCCCCACTAACTTACATACACTGAGATTGTTAGCGATTGCTTCTGTTTTTCTCAAGTAGGCAACTGCTGATTCTTTTGTAATTACTCTTCCCCTCAGGGACTATCTCCATGCTCCCTGATCATATTAAGCCAGAGTTTAGCTAACTCCATTTCTCACTCTCACATAATGGCAAGTTTTCCTCTAAGACCTGCCTTGTAATGGTTTTCTAGAGTTGATATGTTATTGTGTTTTTTGTCTTGTCATTTGAATTACATAAGGTAGTTACCAATCAATCCCAGACCACCACAATGTAAAGCTTACACATATATATAAATAACATATATGTAAAAATTTAAATTTGAATCATGAAACAATACCCGAGAATAGTTATTTTTAACAACACTATTCTAAAAGTCTCAGATTGTACACAAAAGTTATGCCTCCTAAACATTTTTGGACTCCAAATCTTAAAGAATGATTAAATAGGAATCTTTTCTTACTAAGGTTTCAAAAATCATTTACTGAATACTTGCTATGGATTGCATATTTGTGTTCCCCAAATACTTAACATGATGATATTTGGAGACGTAGCCCTTGGGAAGTGGGTGGACCCCTCACGATGGGATTAGTGCCTTTGTAAGAAGAGAAACAAGACAGCTTGCTCCCCTTTCCTACCTGCCACCATGAGAGGAGACAAGGAAATGATGCTCTCACCCAAACCTGACTTTGCTGGCACCCTAATCTGGGACTCCCCAGCCTGTAGAACTGTGAGAAATGCATTTCTGTTTTTTTTAAGCAACTCAGCCTACCTTACCTTGTTATAGCAGCCTAAACTGACTAAGACAATACCTATTTATTATATTCAAGGCACTGCTCCACATGCTGAGAATCTACTTTTTATAGAACAAAGTTGGTCTTCATGGAGTTTATAATCTAGTGTGAAAGACAGACAGAAATGAACAAATAAATACTACGCTTATATAACATAATGTCAAGTAGTAAAAGAGCTATTTAAAAATTTTTTTTAACGTTTATTTATCCTTGAGACAGAGAGAGACAGAGCATGAACAGGGGTGGGGCAGAGAGAGAGGGAGACACAGAATCGGAAGCAGGCTCCAGGCTCTGAGCCATCAGTCCAGAGCCTGACGCGGGGCTCGAACTCACGGACCGTGAGATCGTGACCTGAGCTGAAGTTGGACGCTCAACTGACTGAGCCACCCAGGCGCCCCGTAAAAGAGCTATTTAAAAAGACAAAGGAAAAACTACAAAAAGATGGGAGTGTGGAGATACTTTGTACAGAATGATCAGGAAATGCTTTTTTGGGAGGTGGTGTTTGAGCAGAACCCTGAATGGAATGAGCAACTAACTCACAGTAAGCACTTGTGGAAGAGGCTTCCAGATAAATGAGATAACAGATGTCCAAGGCTTTAAGGGAGGAGGGCAGAAAATGGGAGAGGATGGTAGAATGAGGATGGATGGAATGAATGAGGGGAGAAATTTATGAAGCCAAATGTGACTTGGTAAAGCAGTGAACGTTTATTGTATAAATGAATGAATGTTAAGTATGGGTAAGTGGAGCTCAGATGAATGTGAATAAACAGAAGAAAATGAACAAATGATAGTGAAAGAACTCACGGCAGAGAAGAAATAAATTATGCTGATTGGTGTAACTAAAAGCACTGGCCACAGATATCTCCTTGCCAATTACATAAACCAGTGATTTCTAATGCTGGTTTTGAGACACTTGGTGTGGTTTTAATTATCCCAAGAGGTATAATATAATTTTCCAAACAAGTGATTAAAACTTAGAATGGGAAGAATATTTCAAAATCAAATTAGTCTGTCTACAAGCCAATAATCTGAAGTTATGGTCAGAGGAACAGGTAGTTCTTTGCAAATGAATTTACCTTTAAATTGACTTTTAAATAGCAATACAACACTGAAGATCTCGTGAAATGCCTCTGGCACTGTCGGCTTATTCTCATATTTCATTTTAACTTATTACTAAACATTTTCTTCAGAGTTAATGTGTAATTATGTTCACCTCTAGATTGACAGTAACCTAATTAATATGTGTATCTATCATTTGTGTACCTCATTTACTTTAGTTATTTGATTCCTATCTATTATACATATAATGCCGAGGATGACATTGACAAAAGCATTTCCTGCTTAAATATCAAAAGAAAATGATGATAAAGAAGGATATATGCTTACTCCTGTTGAAAGATACCCTCCCCTTTTGTAAGCAAAACTTTTCCATTTCTTTTTTTTTTCCTTACTCTATTACAAGCTATTGCAACTTTCCAGAAAGGCAAGTTTTTTTTTCTTTTCTTTTCTTTTCTTTTTTTTTTTTTTAGTTTGTCCTCCAGCTAGGGAAACTATTTAGAAAATTGGTTTCTTTTAGTTTGGCCCCATGCAGGCTTGACCTATTTTACCTTGTTACAGTGATGGAGAGCTCCATTCCTGAGAAAATTTAGCTTCAAAAGAGTTCTGTTAATGGAAGAGATACAGACACCCCCTTACCAGCAGGTACAAATAAAACTTCTCTCTTTAAATCTTTTAATATGATTACCAAATTAATTTGTTATATATATATATATTTAATTAAATAAAGTGAATATAATCTAATAAGTATGCAGGTATAAATTATATATTATCATACAAAGCATAAGAGCCATGATTTAAATCAACAAAAGTTTTAAGTAATATTTTATTTACGATTAATAATGCGATAATGTGATCAACAAAATTAAAATGAATTCAGATGATAATCTTGAAAATTCTAGCCTATATCTTTAAATAATGTGTTTCTCCTTTTCACTGCTCAAGATAAAACAGATTCAGTCTAAATTTCTAGCAAACAATCTGCTGTCCCCCTCACAGGATAGCGCAAGATAGCAAGATTGGTCAACTCAGTCGGTTTTAACAAGATACTGTTAAGTATGAATATAGTTTAGTCCATAAGTGAGCAAACGGTTTATTTTTTTAATGGGAAAACAATTCTGTGCAATGACTAGAAAGCACATCACTAACCTGGGCCGGCTTCATTAATCTGCCAACCATTTTTTTTTATTCACAAGCAAGCAACTGAGTGAATCAGCATAACCCACTCGTCACGCACGAGAATGAACACCAACCACATATTCGACAGGAATATTATCTTGTTACTTGAGGCAGGATCCCAATTATTTGAGTGCAATTACTAAATTTTGGCCAAAGGGCTTATTTTATTTTCTCAGTATATTAATGTTTCTTTGGCTGGCCTAACTCAAGGTAGCTGAGTTTGCAGTAACTGTATTTCATAAAGTTGTCTTCCAGAAACAACACTGTGTTATTACATTTTCTCTAAATAAAAAGAGTTTGGAATTTTGTTCATGACATCAACTAATTAAGATTTAGTGTAAGTGCACATTTCGGTCAGTTGACAACACTAACTAGGTCATCAGTTATTTCTGCCCCATTCAACCAATATTATTATAATAGCAGTATAGAAGTCTATATGGAAACACAATAGCTAAATATCATGATTGTATCTAAATAAATTGTTTCTCTTAGGATATAGGAATTATTAGATTAAGTATTGACTAAATTCCTCTTTTAAGTTTAGCAACTATAATAATATGTAGTAATAAATTAGTGTTTATTATTATTTAATTGTTTTAGTTTATCCTGAAGAGCATGGGAAAATGTATTCCTCAGACAGAGTCACAAATTTGCTTATATTGCCAAAGAAACACACTTTACTAAGCACACGTTTGAAACATCTGTTTAATGTTTCTGATTGTTTTTCACTTACAGTAAGCTTATCAATAAAAAGAATCATTCAGAGAAAATATAACAGAAATTCATGTTTGAGTACATTTGGAAAGAACTCAATATATCAGGTGTAAAAAGCTTTCAAATAGTGAAAGGTTTGCATTTATACTAGAAGTACATACCTAATAAACAACTGATGGGGGGGATTTCACATAAAGGACTTTATTTTTATTGTTGGAATGCTTTCCCAATGCTCGTGTGTATTACTAACTGCCCTTCTAGCAGCTCTCTGTCAGAACACCTGCATTTTGCTAGTCTTGCTACAGTAGCTCTCCCCTTTTCTGGTTAAAATCTCCATCAACCCAAACTTCTAAATTTGACTTGATAATCCTCTTTCATCTCAGTTTTTGCCCAGTCTTCCACATTTTAGTTTTTTATTCACTCATCTCTTGGAAGTCTCTTTAAAATATTAACAATGATTATAATAACATATGTAGCATTTAAACTTCGACTATGAGACAAGCACCATTAACCTGGGTCCTTGAACTTACATTTAATCTTCACAGCAATGCAGTCAGTATGTTATTATATTCATTTTACAAATAAGAAAAGAAAGTCCAGAGCGAAGGGGTAGAGCCACATCTGAACCTTGGCCCCTCCAAGTCCAGATATTCTACGCTTTCCATTAAGCCACATGATTTCACCCACTATTTAAGGAATCAATCTTGCTATCACAGATCAAGTATCAGGTAAAAGACAGGATCAGTTATGCCACTAGATTGCCCTCTCTCTCAATCCCTGTCTGCTTCTTGGTGAAATGTATCAGTCATCTACGGTAGTTAGGTTAGAAGACAATACTCAAAATCTGGGAGGAGCAAGAATAGATAAACCTGTCTGTAGTAAATGTTTTATGTGAAATCTTTCATTTTAATGGGACCAAATTTAGCAGTCAAACTGCATTTCCAAACATTTTGACTTAATTGACAACATGATTGCCCAAAACATTTATGGGAATTTAGAAATCAGTTTGTTCAAAATCTTCATTTTATAGTAATGAATGTAAGGCTCAAATTGATAAATGAGTTGCTTAAAGTCTATATCAACCATATTTTACCATTAATGAGATTTTAGACTCTTTAGTAAATTCATATCCCTTGTGAGCACTGGGTGTTGTATGGAAACCAATTTGACAATAAATTTCATATTAAAAAAATTCATAACCCTTGTTTTGAAAGCTAAGTAGATACACAGAATGAAGTAGTTTAAGACACAAAGAGGATTTCTGACCAAAAACAAATTCAACAGAATTATATGTATAGTGAATTGTGGTCCCTACTATCTTATATTGTGACCTAACATTTAATAAAACGTATTTTTAGGGATGCCTGGGTGGCTCAGTCAATTAAGCATCAACTCTTGATTTGGGCTCAGGTCATGATCTCATGACCTGGTTATGAGATCGAGCTCCAAGTCTGGCTCTGCACTGGGCGTGGAACCTGCTTAAGATTCTGTCTCTCCCTCTTCATCTGCCCCCCTCTCAAACAAAACAAAGAAATAAACAAACACATTTTTAAAGACTTTAATTTTAATATGGTTTCAATCAATTTCACTTTCTCAAGCATAACCTTAAATCAGATTATAAACTGGTGATAGTGTTTTCTGGTGGAGGAATACATGTTTCAGAGTCAGTCCCTTCTGCTCTGATGTTATTTGTTGTATACACTAGTATATTTTTCACAGATTATTTAACCTCTCTGAGCTTCATTGTATTAATATATAAAACCAAAAAAATATTCTCTTCATGAGAAATGTTATAAGAATTAAATATGATAACTGACATCCATAACTGAAATCAAGCACTCTGATTAGTTTGTAATTGAAAATGATGCTGTAGTTCTCCAATATTTGGTGAAGACTTGTGAGAGAGTTTTATGATCCTGATGTCCGAAATCAAGTTTGGCCTGTGACTCACGAGCCGAAGTGATGCGTTACCCTGTCACACATATGCTTTAAGTGTCTATGATAACAACTGAAGTGTTCCATACTCTCTTTCCAGCCAGCAAGAGTCGTGCAGTGAAGACACGGCCGTCTCTGACAAAAACGTAGAGCGAAGGAAAGGTGAGTCTTCATTGTTTTAACGCCACTAAGGTGGCGAAATGTTTGTTGCTGGTGGTGCTGTTGTAAAAGCAACAATCTACCTTTGTCTTAACGTAGTCAGGAATGATGAACAAATGGTGGTTCCTCCAGGAGACATTTGTGATTTACTCTCAAGTATTCATTTCTCCCTTCCCCATAGTGCCTGATTTCTTTCCTGTCATCCAAGAGAACTGTATTCTGCTGACTACTGAGAAAGAGCATATAAGCAGAGCACTTTAGAATGACTCCATGCTTCTTTTTTCTAGGACGTGCCTTTGTAGTTCTTCACTGCAGCAGAGTTTGGCTAACACTCTCTTTTCCAGGATTGGAGAGCCAAATGAGATGGAATAATATATAGTAAATGCTAGAAAGGTAGGGATGTAATAAACTGCTGAACGAAAAGTTAAGGCCAGAATACACCTTCCCCCACCCCACCACACCCACACATACACGTTTATCCACCCCCAAAGGTAAATGAATATAATTTTGCAGATGAATTTGGAAAAGCATCCATTAGAAGTACATTATTGTGACTTGCTATTCCATGTATTGTTTCAAGTTGCTCCTACGTAGCGGATTACACTGAGTCAACTGAGTGCTGTGAAGCTGGGGACTATCCTGAGTCTCAGGTATAGATTTCAAGACACCGTCTTGGACTCAAATATAACTATACAGGACTTTGGCTTTGGAGACCAGCCCACGGAACGGCTGGGTAATAGATTACAATTCTACAGTTTTTAGGGAGATATATTGCTAGAGAATAACAAAAATGAAAGAAAGAAATGTGATTATTGGTCCTTGGATGATCTTTAGATATCTACAAATAGGGAGCAAGATGTTACAACCAGAGAAGCCCACTGAAGTTTTGCAAATGTCATCTCAGGTGTGTCAATGGAAAACGACGGACAATGGAGACTCTCGTAGTGAACTGAACCATGGCAACTCTTAGAGACCTAGATTCTTTTTATTCTAATATTTATTTATGTATTTTTTTAGAGAGAGAGAGAGAGAGACTGAAAGCAAGCATCAACAGGGGAGTGGCAGAGAGAGAGAGAGAGAGAGAGCGAGAAGGAGAGAGAGAGATTCCCAAGTGGGCTCTGGGCTGACGGTTCAGAGCCTGACACAGGGCTGGAACTCAGGAAACGAGATCATGACCTGAGCCAAAACCAAGAGTCTGGCGCTTAACCGAATGACCCACCCAGGAACCCCTTAGAGACCTGTATTCTTACAACCAAAATATAATTTTTTCTTCCTTTACAGTGGCTATAAATGCATTTTATATAAATATAGTCAGTTTTAATAGTTTGTTATATGTGCACAGACATTGGTTAACAAGGTGATGGACTCTTGTGGGACTTCTGTTGTAACCTACCAGGATCTATTGTCTTTTATCTACCTTCAGTGATTTGAGAGGATGGCTGTGGTGGCAGTGGGGAGATTTGGGGAGGTTCCAAGAAAAGCTAAATTCAAGGGCAAAGCACATGGCTTAGATCCCTTAATTTGGATACAATAATTGATTAAGGAGGGGGCAAAATGTATAAACTGTATTATTATAGATTAAAGTCATTTCCTAGAAAATCTAAGTAAATCTATCTCTTGCTCCTCATGGTAGTTTTTGCATGTGATGTCTTGAATTACTGATGCCATTTTGCTGTCATTAGAGGATATCGCAGATATGACAATCAAAAAGAAACAAAGTCTAATCAAATATGTCTGAATTCTCTCCTAGCGCTGAAATTTTTATAACAGCCTGACTGGCCTTACCCCCAAACTTCCACTCACATTGATGTTACAAACACACACACACACACACACACACACACACACACAAACCACACATTTTGCCAAGAAAAATTTAAAAGGACTTTATTTCTTAAAGCAGTTTCCTATTTATAGAAAATTGAGAGAAAGGTATAGAGATATCCTTTCCCTCCCCCACATGCATGGTTCCCCCCATTATCAACACCTGATATAAGAGTGGTACATTTGTTGCAATTTGTAGTCCACACTAACACATGATTATCATCCAAAGTCCATAGTTTACATTAGTGCCCGGTCTTGGTGAGTTTGAAAAAGATATACTGCCGTGTGTCTGCCATTATAGTGTCATAGAGAGTATTTTCACTGACTTAAAAATCTGTGCTTCAGCTATTCAGTCCCACTGACCACGACCACTGATTTTTTTTTCTGTCTCCATAGTTTTGCCTTGTCAAGAATATCATATAGTTGAATCATATAGTATATAGACTTTTCAGATTGGCTTCTTTCACTTAGTAGTAGGTATTTAAGGTGATTCCATGCTTTTCATGGCTTGAGAGTTCATTTCTTTGAAGCGCTACATAATATTTTGTTGTCTAGATATACCACAGTTTATTTATCTATTCACCTACTGACAGACATTTTAGTTGCATCCAAGTTTGGGCAATTATGAATAAAACAGCTATAAACATCCATGTCCAGATTTTGGTGTAGACAAGTTTTTCTTTTTATCTTTTTTCTTATTTTTTGGTTATTTTACCCCATCCTTTTCATGTCCCCAAGGTAATCTATACTACTCTGTTGATATCACCTTCCATGTTTTATCCCATGCCAATATGAACATATCTTTGTTATTGTTTTGCCAAAGACTGAAATCACATTTTAAACACATTTCTGCACCATCAAAATGATCTCTTAGACATCCATGTCAGTTAACTGGTAAAATTATATAATTGCTTTAGAAGCTAGATAATGTTATTTGGTATAGATATACTCATTCTTTATTAATGGGTATTTAATTAAGGCTTTTGTTTTGTATGTGCTTACATTTTTACTTTATTCTGCTATTAATATCATTGTACATATTTTACTTTGCATTAGTGCTTTTTTCCATATAGAATAAGTTTTCTAGTAATATAATTGGTAGGCCAAAAGATAAATTTAAATAGTTATGTTGGATTTTGTGGTAATTTTCCATAATGCTGAAATGATTCACATTTTCTCCAATAAGAACTGAGCATACCCTCTTCCTACAGCCCTACAAAAAGTGGATATATCACAAATTTTTGCCAGCCAGAAATATACAAATTGCTATTTGTCATTTAATTTACTGAGTACTATGTTTAGACACCTTCTTTTGCAGTGTTTGGACAATTGTAATGTACTCTTCTGTGAGTGTCCTAAGCACATCCTTTGTCAATTTTTTCACCAGGTTACATGTTATTTTATAGTTCATTTAAAAAAAAAATTTTAACATTTATTTATTATTCAAGACAGAGAGAGTCAGTGAATGAGCAGGGTATGGGGCAGAGGGAGAGGAAGACACAGAATCCAAAGCTGGCTCCAGTCTCTGGGCTGTCAGCACAGAGCTCGACGCGGGGCTCAAACTCATAAACCGCAAGATCATGACCTGAGCCAAAGTCCAACGTTTAACCGATGGAGCCACCCAGGCACCTTGTATTTTATAGTTCATTTTTAAGAGGGCTTGAAATTTGTTCGTATTGAAATTTTGCAACATTACAAATGTAATATTTTCCCTTATTTTTTTTAGATACTCCTAAAATACAAAAAAAAGTAAACCATTGATTTTATGTATTTTTCTTGAAATTAACAATACTGCCATACTCTTTATTTCCAGGAATGTTACATTTCCCAAGGATCGTAATCCTAACATTACATTATCAAAAAATGCTATAGTATTCTGTGTTATTTTTCAAATGTTTTCACCAGTTTATTTTAATTTTTTTCTTATTTCACTTGTTGTTTTTTTCTGCTTGTATCTCATATTTCAACTATGACAAAGAATAATAATAATCAAAAAAACCCCATCTATTCTAGGTCCTGGGATAAATTGAAATCACTTTTGTGTTTAAAATAACATTTTCTCCTATTTTTTTGTAAATTGTCATGATTATATTTTAAAAGCTTATAGCTAATCTTATTTATCAGAAAGTTACTAAAGTGTATGCAATCTCCTTACCTGTTCATGAAGTTTGAATTTGGTTTTCTTTTTCATTGCAGTAAAAGGCATTTTAATTAATACTATTCAAGTTATCTTCACTCCAGCAATGACAACATTTATAAACAGATTTAAATATAGTAGTGTCAATTCCCAGTGCTTACACTCTGTATAAATGTAATGTTTTAATTGTCTAGTTTTGAACAAGTAACTTTAAATAGAATTCTTAACTGGAAATTCTCATTCATTCAGCTTTATCAGTGAATATAGATGTTACATCTTATTAAGAGATCCTCTGTTTGGGGCGCCGGGGTGGCTAAGTCAGTTAAGCATCTGACTTCAGCTCAGGTCATGATCTCACGGTTTGTGAGCTCGAGCCCCACGTCAGGCTCTATGCTCAAGCCTGGAACCTGCTTCAAGTTCTGTGTTTCCCTCTCTGTCCCTCCCCCGCTGGCACACTGCCTCTCTCGTTCTCTCTCAAAAATAAATAAACATTAAAATTAAAAAAGAAAGGAGATCCTCTGTTTAAAAACTCCAATTCAGTAGCGGTTTATTTTTATTTTTTTAAATTTAATATTCGAGAGCAATTACCTATTACCATTGGTAACAAGCTGCAGGTGTCCTATTAATATAGCTGAATTTAATTAATTTGATTTTTGGCTTGAAGGTCTTTGGTGATAAAGAATTCAAGATTATGCCTTTAAAGACTAAAATTTACAATAAATGAATTATGATCTGTACCTTGCATAAGAGCTGTTGTTTCATAACTGCACGAAACAAAACCTAACTCACTGAATACAGGATATGGTTATTAATTTATATCAGAGTCGGAAAACACTAAGATTTTACCCTTCATTTGTTCCTGATCAAATACATGTCTTTAATATCTTTGAAATAGGTAATGCTTAATATAAATAACAGTACTAATTTTAATCAAAAATATTGTTTTGTTTTTGAGATACACACACTTTCTTCAGCAATGTATAACATAATACAAAGAAGCAATTGTGTAAAATAAGCTGTGAAGATCAAAATCCTTATTTGAGGTTCTAAATAATATATTCACAAACATTTTATGGTTATCCTTGGTCTAAATAAATAACATAAACTTTCAACTTGTAGTTTGTGTGTGTGTGTGTGTGTGTGTGTGTGTGTTCGTGTGTGTGTGTGTGTGTGTGTGTGTGTGTGTTTATGTTCTCTGTATTTATTAGCCTGTAAGTTTAGGTTCTTTGAAGTTTAAAACGTTAATGAACTTTCTAAGGTAACTGACATCCTCCAGGAAATAATTTATGTGAGGGTAATAGGCCTGGTCATTTACCATGGATTTAAAGATTCTGTACATATAATTTTACATTGATATTTTCAGAGTTGATGAAGTAGGACCAGGCCCTTGACTATAAAGATGGAAGAAGCACTTAAATAGTGATAACATGATCTGATAAATCTTATTCGTAAATTAAGAGCAATAAATGTTGGAAGAGTACTGTGCTTGATTGATGTAATAAGCTTAATGGGCATGTGCCTCAGCTTTAATAGGAAAATGTAAGTGTTAATATTTTATTCAACTTTCTTCTTGGCTTTACCATACTTAATTATATAAACAAAAATCCTATTCTGAGAATCATGGCTAAATATTGATTCTCAAATGAAAGAAAAAATAGACAATTTCTTCTACTCATGGTTAAGTTGTCAAAACCTTTAGTCAGCTCTGTAAAAGAGCCTAACTCTAACCTACCTATTAGAGAATCATATAATACAAACGATTGTGCTTGTAGTACATGGTACATTTTGTGTGAATTTGTCATTTAAGTTTTCATAGAGATGCTGTGCCTCAAGGAACAAATTGTGTCCATCATTAGTGTGGTAATTGCTACAGACCAAGATAGCCAAATGCAGAAATGCTAAGTACTATATAATTAACCAACCATGAAATAATTTGGCTGGCATCATGCAAGTCTACGTTGCTGACAAATGATAATGCCAATATTCAGCTTTGAAATGGAGAACGTTGATTACATTTCCAAATAAATCCCCACGGAAAACAGCAGTTCAGAGTTGAAGGAAGAAAATTTGAGAATATCTGGAATTCCTGGGGCTTCCATATTATAGTAATATATAATGAATATTTATGGAAAAGTTTTGAAGTATCAATAAAAATAATTATGTGTGTATGTATGCGTGTATATACTAAAAACTTCCTACAAAATTCAAAAATTCAAGAAAAATGCAAAACATAGACAAACAAAAAGCTATACTTAGAGTAAATGAGCCAAATTTCATCCTAATTCCTTTAGGGGATTGAAATGATGTATCATCATTTCATGTTAGACAGATTTTGAACATTGCATTAATGTGTGATGACCACATATGACCAATTATCCTAGACTGGCACAGTTTTATATATTTGTTATTTTCAATAAAATTGATTTATTACATGCATTACTTAATAAAGTGCCATTTTTGATATTTGAGGCTCTTTTTAAATATATTAGAAAAATTAGTAACTTTTTTGGATTTCTGTTTCTAAAAAAGTCAATAATTATGGGGAACACTTAATATGACTTACTGGATAAAAGATTACTCGGGACACCTCTCATTCAGACACACACAAAAACATCCTCAATGCGACTTTATTAACTCGACTACTTTCTAAGAAGGAATCAATTTATTTGAAGGTTATAGCTACTTCAAATGTCGCCAAAATATCAATTTAAGTACAGTAAACCTCTCCGACTGCTTTTAACTCCATGCTTTCCTTGCCACCTGAAAGCTGTCATCATCATATTTACCCTGCCATTTTGTACTTATAATTGTAATTTTAGAATATTTTAATGTGCTTTTTATAACGGAACTTAAAGATTATTTATATATATATATATATATATATATATATATATAATACAGTTTAACACTCTCATTTTAATTTACTATATTCACATATATTTTTGTAGTCCATATGGATTTTATAATTGAAACTAGACTTGAATTATGCACACTTAAATAAATAAAAATAATAAGAAAACAAAGTTACCTGAAAGTCCCATTAACATTTTAGAAAAATCATTCAAGATTTCTGTCTGTGCATGCACACACATGCACTATGTGCACAAACACATACATAAACACTTTTACAGTGGTCAATACCACATTTTTTTTTTTATTTTTTGTTAAGCTCTCTTACTATATCATAACACACTGTGTTATATAAATCAGTGTACATATATCTTATACTTCTGATAGGTTATATTTCATTGATGGATTCTATAATGTTTGGCCACTTACCATTATAATGAAAAAGGCCGCAATAATACACTTATGAGTACATCTTGGCATAATTGTCTACTACCTCTTCTAGGTAAATTCTAAAGGTGAAATAGTTATTTAAAAGAACTTATTTATATTTACAAACAGAAAAACTGAATCCTAGAGGCAAAACGTTGCCCAGCCCACATTCCTACCTTTAACAGAGAATACATCTTATTCTGTTGAAGTCAAGGTTTCTGTGGATGTCTCTCCAAATCAGCATTTAAGCTCCTTTAAGGTAGAGTCCTTGGGACCCTGCCTTACTTCTTTTTTCTAGGAAGTCTTTCCTCATCTATATCACCCTTCCTTCTATGGCTCCTGTACCCTCCAATTTACATTTCTTTCTCACTAGACTGAAAAATGCTGTGAGCAGAGGCTTATTTTTCTTGATTCCTTAGCATACAGTACAATGTCATCCTTAGTAAATTGTCAATTGTGATTTAATAGGTGGAAGAATGACTTCAGGTTGGGACTAAGGTTATCACCTATTTCTCTCAAACCTGATTTGATAGGAAAACTCTGTTACAGGGTTTTTGATCTGTAGCCTTTGTTTTTTATTCTTCCTTAGAATTTTCCTCTCCCTGTTTATGTTATCCATCTGTTCTTTCATGTTATTTACTTGTTCCATTGTAGTCCCTGGCATATTAATCATAGTTAAGAAAAAAAATTCTGGTGTGATAATATCAATATTCCAGCCATATCTAACTCTGGTTCTGATGTTTGCTCAGTCTCTTCAAACTGTGTTTTTTGCCTTTTAGTATGATTTGTATTTTCTGTTGTTGAAAGGTGGACATGATGTACTGGATAAAGGGAAACTTTAGGCAGTAAACAGGCTTTTTGCAATGGCAAGATTTGGGGGAGAAGTGTTATGTGGCTTTATGATTGTTTCAGTCTTTGGGTCAGCCTGTGCCCCTGGACTGCGAACTTCAACCCTGCTTCTCGGTTTTTCCTCCCCTCTTATGTGGACAGAATGGCTAGCAGGAACTGGAGTTGAGTATTTCCCTTCTCCCCCATGGAAGACTAAAGGGGGCTACAGCTGTGTATTTCCCTGCCATCCCAGACAGGTCAAGCTCTGATAAAATCCCAGAAGGTTAGACTCTGGTATAATAGTTTCTCCTAAAGCAGGACTCATTAAGATCAAAATGTTGTGGTATATTTCAAAATGGCTCCTATTCCCTTTCCCCTGCTGGAAGCAGGAGTGGATCTCCCTCTGAGGACCTGGCAGAGCCCCTGTAGGTAAAGGACAGAAAAGTGCAACGACTTCCCCACAGCTGGGTTCCCCTGCGGTTTTAAACTCTCAGTATTGTTCACACTGACCCTCCGGTCATTTGTGAATGAGAACTTAGTTTTTCCTAATTCAGCACTGGTCCTCGTGGGGGTTTCTACTCCTGGGTTTCTGCTTCGGTAAGTTGTGGTTCTCCAACTCTGCCTGTCTCTCCAATTTTGGGAGCAGTGATTTTCCCTGTCCTCACTTGTCCTCACTTTGTCCTCACTTCTCTGACAGGTCTAAGAAGAGGTGTTGATTTTTCAGTTTGTTCAGCTTTTTACTCGTTGTTAGGAGAATGGTGACTTCTGAGATCCTTACATGCTGGACTAGAAAAGCCCAGACTAATGTTAGTTTTTAATGAAAGACCTCATGAGTACTGTAGAAGCTCTGGGAGACGGAGGAGGAAGCAAGCCAAATGTTCGGACAACCTTGGACTGCTACACTGATTTGAAACAGTCCAGTCTTGCTGTGTACAACTATGTCACAATGATGTGACAGCTAAAGAGGTAGAATCTCATATAGTATTTAGGAAAATTGGGGAGAAAAGGCTAATGTATGTGAATTATGTATGTGAATTAATCATGTTAAGAGGTCATCATGGGAGGCTCCCAGACAGCAATATTTTTATTAAATCTTGAAACATCTACAGGGATTTTTAGCAGATTGATTGTTTGTCTCTTTCTAAGCTTTTATAGAGAGCCGTCCAGTAGGACAATATCAACTGTAGAGTCTGCATCACCATGGTATTTCTCATATGCCAGAGGGTTTATATTGCCAGAGCCCGTATTGATCCACTTTATCTGGTTTACCTTTATAGAGCATTTCACATCTTTGTGATAACACTAACTGAGTTGCTGCAGGAGTGAAGGATTGCTCACAATATATTGCAATGAAAGTTGTCAAGCGTCTTTAGAATGTGGTGAAATTGACAAGAAGAGCTTATGCTTCTGAATGCATTGACAATAGCCCCTTAAGATGATTATCTCAATATACAGAGTATTTTCACTCTGAATCCAATTTGTAAATTTCTCAACTAGTGTCTCAGTCACATAGTATAGTGTGACATTTCAGAATGTGTTCCCTTTAATAAAACCATGCTGTCATACCCTATGTGTTGCTACGGTTAAATAAAATTTAAAATTTCCCTTTGGGCAGTATTCTCCTGTTTTACTGGGTAGGTTGTATTCCCTCCCCCTTCTATCACCACAGGGCTTCAGATCTACATTTGTCAGCTTTGTTCAGTTGCTATGATCAAGTACACAATTTTGCTTTTTAGTTTGTTTATTTTGAAAGAGAGAGAGGGCAAATTCTAATTCACGCACAAGCAGGGGAGGGGCAGAGAGAGACTCATAAGCAGTGCAGAGCCCAAGGCACTGGGCTTCGAACTCGGGAACCATGAGATCATGACCTGAGCTGAAATCAAGAGTTAGATGTTTAACCAAATGAGCCATCCAGGTGTCCCAAGACACTTCTGCTTTGATTTTAACAACTCCAATTATTCAATTTAATTATTAATCTGTTAATTTGTTTGTTGTTTGTTTGTTTGTATGGGTCGTAAACTACTGACCCTAAAAATAGGCCAATTTTCAGTTATACTGCTTTATCATTCACATCTGACTGTGGAAGTATCTAAAATTAACATGTGACTGCATTATATAACCCAAAGAGTCAAATACATATACACTGTTTGTTCTTGTCTAGAGGACAGGAACTTTTAACTCTTTTTGCTACTTACTGTGAGACACCTAACCATATTGCTAAGTAATGTGCTTGTAAGTATTTTAATCTTTTAAAAAAAATTTTTAATGTTTATTTATCTTTGAGAGAGAGCACAAGTGGGGGAGGGGCAGAGAGAGAGCGAGGGAGACACAGAATCTGAAGCAGGCTCCAGGCTCTAGCTGTCAGCACAGAGCCCAATGCGGGGCTCAAACCCACAAGCTGTGAGATCTTGACCTGAGCCGAAGTCAGGAGCTTAACCAACTGAGCCACCCAGGCGCCCCAGTAGTTTAATATTTTTTTATTTCTATTTTAGGCAAAATCTTTGAACTTTTATCCCAGGAAAATGGAATATTTTTCTTTTACTTCTCTTGCCTTAACCACTTCATCACTGGCACACATTTTTCATGTTTCCTTATCATCAAAATATAGTTAATAATCAATTTTGATTAAATTAAGATTTATAACTATGACAAGCCAAACACCATTTACATGTTGTATATCAAAAGTTTGCTTTTTTCCCTTCAGTTCTGTTTTCTCTGAAAGTAACTGTCTGCTTGCTTAATTTTCTGTGGTCTTAATGTTCATTCAACCCCAAGTTCACTACCCCATAACTCCATCTCTTCTGTTTTCTTTCTTCCCACTTCCTCAGATTTCTACAACTTTTACAGCTTAGATATTGTCCCTCTGGACTTGTCTTCAAACTGGGTTTTCATTCTTATTACTTATTCATGTCTCCGTTTTTCTATTTTCCTCACCATCTTTCATCACATTCATTGAATTTCCAATTTTACTACCATTTCTAAAGAGCTCTTTTTCATTTATGGTCCAGTTCCATTTTTACAGCATTTTAGTCTTACTGATGGCCATAGCTTCTCATGTCCCTTTTAGGTGAATATAATATTGTTGTAGACTAGATGTTTGTGCTTCCCCAGAATTCATATGTTGAAGCTAATGCCCGAAGTGATGATGTTAGTGGCTGTGGCCTTTGGGAAGTGATTAGGTCACTAAAACCTAATTAAGTCATAGAATACTCATGAATGAGATCCCAGAGAGCCTGGACAGCCGACTCCCCTCTTGTGCCATGTGAGGTTGTAGAAAAATCACAGATGTTTCTGAGGGTGTAAGCTCTCACTAGATACTGAATCTGCTGGCACCATGATCTTGGAATTCCCTTCCTCTAGAACTTTAAGAAATAAATGTTTGTTGTTTGTAAGCCACCCAGCCTGTAGTATTTTGTTGTGGAAGCTGGGATAGACTAAGATAAAACTTTTTAAGCTTTCTTTTCAGGGCATTGTACCAGTTCCTCCAAATTATTTCTTCCTAAAGGATTGCCTTGTCCTCTTTTCACATATGTCTGTTAATCCTTACCTGCCTGTTAATATTTAAGAGTGGTCAGGAGAAAGCTGATTGGAAGTTCCTTGTGCGTAAGCTTGTCAATTGTGGCCTTCCTTTGAAGGTAATCCAGTCAGATGCTTTTCTTGGGAAACCCCTAGATTAACAGGTTTTTTATCTTTTTTAATGTTTATTTATCTTTGAGAGAGAGAGAGAGAGAAACAGAGCACAAGTGGGGTAGGGGCAGAGAGAGAGGGAGACACAGAATCTGAAGCAGGCCCCAGCCTCCGAGCTGTTGGCACAGAGTCTGACACAGGGCTCAAACTCATGAGCTGTGAGATCATGACTTGAGCCCAAGTTGGATGCTTAACTAACTGAACCACTCAGGTGCCCCTAACAGGTTTTTTATCTTGTCTGGTACACCAAGGAAACCTCTTCCAGATTCCTGACTACTGCATATGAGGCTGGATGCCAGCTCTCCTGAGATGAGTGAGGAAACGACGTTCATGCCACATCATCCAGTATGAGAGTGTTGTCTTAACCTCTGACTTCACATATACTCTCTCCTCCCCAGTGCCTTGCTGTTTCCCCTCATTTACCCTGCATTTTCTTTTTTCTGACCTTCTTTAAAGTTTAAATGTCTTTTACCTGGATGGAGAAGGGTCAGTGACATGCCTCATGGAGAAATGGCTCAGGGATTCTTCAAAAGTCTTCAATTCAGTTCTCTTAGCACAGGAAGTGGTATTGTCCTTACTAAGCTTTATTTTTATTGTGCGTGATATACTTTATGTTGTTTCATGTCTTTTCTTACAGTAGATTAAGGATTAAACACTCTTGGATCTCCTAAATCAGTTTTTTAATTTTTTTTTCATTTTATTCATTTTTTTAATTTTATTTATTCATTTTATTTTATTTTTTTTTTATTTATTTTATTTTATTTTTTATTTCAGTTATACTTGTTTATATTCTTTTGTTGTTATTGTTCCCTCTTCCATTCTCAACCATTCTGATGGGAAATATATTTAAAAAATATTTTATATATTTTTATATAAAGTATAAAGGGGGAGAGATAAATGTAGTACTCCAAAGTAGTAGTAGTTTTAGAGGTTTTAGGTTTTCTATTTAATATTAAAAAAATGTTCTCCTTCTTTTTGTAGATAAGTTGATAGAAAATATTTGATGTTTCAGAGATATCACAAGAGAAGACATATAGTCTAAACACTGACTCTAATTTGTTTCTTTTAAGAGTATTGAAGTACTTAACGCTAACTAATTTAAAAGGTTAAGAATATAGAAAAGTAAGAAATGTTTATTCTCATCACCCAGAGAAATGAGAGTTATTATGTGCCCTCAAACAGTGGGACAGTGTTTTGTTTTACCAACATAACTTTACTGGCTAACACAGTTCATAGCTAATACCATTCATGTAAGTGGCTTTTTAAAAAAAAAAAATTGTGAACAAATCAATAACAATATATTAATAAGTATATATTATTCTACTATATTTATATACCGCTAAATACAAGCATTTATTACATATTTATGCTGGATATTTCAAACTGTTTCTAAAGTTATACTGCAAAACTTGTTCTTGAATTCAAGAAATTTTATTGACCTCAGTTGACAATGAATACTAGAAACAAACTATTGTCCAAAAGACTAATTTGCAAAGCCAATGAAATTATATCTGGCAATCAGTTTCCAAGTTGCATTGTTTAGTCCAAATAATAACACATAACTGATAAATTAATGCAGTCATCTACTATGAGTATGCTTTGTCAATAGTTCATCTCATTGGCTTGAGGAAGAAACTATTCACATATAATTAGGGACTCAGAGAGAACATTATGTTTCTTTACAGCTCTGGTAGATAATTCCTCAGAAAATTAAGGGGACGTAAATCATTTTGATTTTTGATGTAGCGTTTTAAAGATGTCATAGTAAACGTGTTGATGTGTTGCAGTAGATTCAAAACTGTTCCTTAAAGAAAATTTTGGATTTGCTCTTCTTGTGGATTTCCTCTGAGTCTATTAAGAAGTTGAGTCTCCAAGTTAGAATTTCCAATTTTCATTGGAGTAACTACTGATTTCTTACCACCTGATTATCTTTTATCTTAAGCATGTGGGTCTATCTTAAAACAAAATATAAATTAGCTCTTAGAACCTCTTTGAAAGGATAATTTCAAATAGTCAAGCCACTCAGTCTATCAACAATTGGATTAATAGAAATAATATTTATAATAATATTTATGAAAGATGGACATATACACTCTCTGATTTTTTGTAATATAAATTATATTCTTTAAATATGGTTAATTGAGCACATTAATTCACCAACCAATTTGTCTTCTGGAGGATATGCATTAATATTCCTTCCAGGCAATAAGAAAAGGCCACATGAGATCACATTCGGATTATAATATAAATGTTTAGGTTTGCTGGTCAGTGTAGCATTTAGAACTATCTCTATATAAACTGCATATGAGAATTTTTTTTTTTAAAGAATTAAGTGCTATAAAGATCTATCATGAGGGGCGCCTGGGTGGCTCAGTTGGTTAAGAGTCCGATCCTTGGTTTTGGCTCAGGTCATGATCTTGAAGTTTCCTGGGTTCAAGCCCCATATGGGGCTCTGCACTGGCAGTGTGGAGCCTGCTTTGGCTTCTCTCTCTCTCTCCCTCTCTCTCTGCCTCTCCCCCACTTGCACTGTCTCTGTCACTCTCAAAATAAATAAATTTTAAAAAATTTTAAAAAAAGACCTATCATGAAAAGGTGTCATGAATCATTTAGTGTCCTATCTCCAGTGCTTATCTGTATATATGGTTTATATATATTTTAGAACAATGAAAATCATCCTTATTTGACCATATGAATTTTTGTATGACAATGTCAAATATAAAGATATTGATAAATTCAGTTTAAATTTTATTGAAGGAAAAGAGATTGGGGAGAGAGGAGGGATAGTTTAAAAAAAAATGTTCCCCTCTTGAGAGGTGGTAGAGGCAAATAATTACCTTCTTTTGTTAATTCAAAAGTGTTTCTACAATTTAACCCATAATGACTCTTTAAATGACCACCTTCATTATTGACTGATAGGTTATAACTTGTTTTCATTCATTATTTTGTTTTGTTTTGTGTACTCTCTTGAAATTATTTATTTTTTAAAGCACGTTAAGCTAAACACATTTTTGTAATCATTTCTAAATCTGAATCTCTTTACAAAAGTCAATTCAAAGAATAAAGAACAGTGAGAAAAATAGTCACTAATGCACATTTTACTGTCAGCTCCCATTTGTTAAAGGCGCCAAAATTAGCTAAATATATACTGAATAGCTGTACTGATGCTTCTTTAGTCAGTGAGCTGTTTTTATTTAATATTACAAAAAAAGGTAGGTAGTTTTCCCAAGTATGTAAGTTAAACAAAATAGGAGACATTTTAGTTTATAAAGCCCACATCAAAGTAATTTCTGCTTCTTGCCATGTATTTTTATTCAGAATGCATCATTGATTTGAATGGACAATTCTGTGTATGGATCGATGGTGGGATATGGTGAATAGCTATAAAAAGAACCTAACTACAAAATAGCTTGTGGCTAAATGCCTTATCTAAAACATTAATCCATCTGTTCAAATTAAGCCAATATATGTCTGAAGAAAATAAACTACAAGTAAATAAAACTGAATGATGAAATAATGCCTATATTCTCTCTGGGACAAATGTATCCTGGATATAAAACCATCACTGTTTTTTTTTTTCTTTCTTTCTTTTTTTTTTTTTTTTTTTTTTTTTTTTGCTTATTCTGAAAGTCTGTTTTTATGGTTTTCCACATTTAAAATAGTTATCTTTAGATAAACAAGATAGTCTTGTGAAAAGATTGGCCTGAATTATTTTAATTTTATATTATCGTATAAAGTGGTCCATAAATACGTAGAAATACATTCCACAGTATATTCTATGTGAATCTTACAGAAGTTAGCAGCACACGTTACTTGCTATTCTCCTCCCACACAAAGGACGGGCAATTGGCACACATACACACCACAGACAGAGCAGGTGGCGGTGAAAAGGAGGGCCCAGCCACAATGTGGGTTATTCAGAGCAACTTGCTATTCTTTTCTGCTATTCCAGGTCACTGCTATGAAATAAATGAAATCATTCTTTAACTTTTGAAGCCTATTGTAAGTTGGCATTTAAAAGTTGAAGACCATGTATAGGGTACAACTCACAAACCTGAAAGAATTTTAAGTATTTATGTTGCATAAGTAATGTCTGATACAGGATAACAAACGCAAATATGTAAGTTTACGAAATGAATAATTTGAAAAAGACATAACTAGAGAGAGGGAAACTTGGAAGGTTTGATGTAGTCTCACAATGGGCTGCCAAAAGAGAGGGAAGGTGGAAGCTAACTTCTTACAGAAATTCCTTCTTTTCTTGGTATCTGGAACATGGTCTTCTGGTTCTCTTCGCAGATAGCTAATGAAGACAACACTCCCCATTTGTATTAACTTATTTTCTTCTGTTATTTCCTAAAAGTTTCAGGCTCTTCATAATTCTTTCCTGGTCATTTTATTTCTTGTTTTCATGTTGAGTGGGGATTTCAACTTCTCTGGCACCAACTCAATACTATCTACACTTATCTAGATGCATCTAACTTTATCACTGGTCTTGACCTTTCTCCTGTCTTCAGTTTATGGGTTTAGGTCAAATGTAAATAAAGTAGAATAAATTGCTACAAGAATGCTCTGCTACAAGAATATCCTATTTTAAAAGCATTATGTAAGGTATTTACTTGCTTAAGGAAAAAAATTCCAAATACATGGGTACTAAAATTATATTACTCGTTACATGTTTTCTGTCTAACATATCTCTTGCATAGATTGTCTTTTCTTTCAACCATTATCAACCTATTTAACAAATCTTTCTAATCTCACTAATTCTCACTAGTAATCTCGACAGAATTGTCTTAAACTCTCTTTTATTTCATTGTCTCTTCTTTTCAACCCATCTGCCATATTGCTACCAGAATTTTCACTCAAAATTTGTCACTTTTCTGCTTCAAGTCTTTCCAGTTTTCTTAACTATTTTTGAATAAATTCAAAGGACTTTCCATAACATTGCCTATATCATTCTCCATTTCCTTTTTTATATTTTCTTATCCTGATAACCACATTGATTTAATGGCAGTCTTCTTATATGTGACATGAAATACGTACCTGTTACATGTTGAGTTCTCCGTTTTTTTCTTGATATACCTCTTTAATTCTGGTAAATCTAACTGAGAAACCTGATAAACACCTACTTCAAAGTGAAATTCAAGTTTCATATCTCCTCTGCAGCTTTGTCAACAACACTCCACAATGCAGTGTAGTATGTTTTTCCCCCATTAGGCTATGACAATCTCTAATTTCACTGCCAATTATTACTATACACTTAAATAGCAGCCAAACTTATCGGATGGTGAGCACCTGGTGTGCAGTAGCCATTTTTCATTCATATTTGTGGGTCCTGTATTTCACTACCACATTATAGACACTTAAAACATCCTCATCATTTAAAAAACTGAGCCTGTGACTGAGTTTGTGACCTTTACAGTTGAAATAGAAAAAAAATCAAGCATTTTTCCAGGAAAGCGTAAAGAATGTCCTTGGGGTGCTAGCCAACATTCTACCTTTCAACAAAATGGGCTCTAATATCCCAAGGCAAACTCTCATAGAGTACTCACCTAACAGCTTCAGAATTACCCAGACTGATATTTACCTCCATTATAGAGCACTTTAGGGGGGGGTGCCTGTGCCATGAAATATACACTATAAAACCATATTCTCATCTCTTCACTGTGTGCAACTCAGTGATAACTGGACTGTTAAGAAGAAAACATTTTGTGTGGTTTCTGACTAACCCTTCTCAGTAGTTTCTGTGCTGTTTCAAAGTAATTTAACTCTGGGGAGGGAGCAGAAGCAACAATCATCAAGCTAGGATCAGAATTAATAGGGTCTGTATTGATCAGACATAGCTCTTCACTTGAGTTCTGCCCAGAGTTGAATGTAACGTTTCTTCACTTCTAACTTTGATTGTCTTTGGGGACCAACACTGAAAGATGTGTAAGTTACAAAGTGTTAGTCATCTCATTCAGACCATTAAAAAGGGCAGAACAGTGTGTCAGGTAATTGAACTGCGCTGTGTGCACTGTCCATGTTTAGATGCTGTTTTTAAAATTCTTGAGGAATAATAAAAAAAAAAGCATGAAGTAGAAAAAAAATGAAAGGCATAACAACTTACCATTTATTATCTATGCTTACAATAGTGTTTGCTATTTTAATTTTATTTCCAAATACAGTCACAAAAATAATAAATTGAGCCTCTTAGTTATAAATCTGCAATACTAATAATTGTTGTTTTTTAAAAAAATCATTTATCACTTTTTTCATGCTTTCTCACTCAACAGAAGATTTGCATATACCATTTTATAACAATGTTTATGTATATTTGCAAAATTAGTTGTACTATATATTACACTTCGTGGCTTAGTTTTTAATTGAATGTTTATTTTCACATCTGACAATATACTTCTATAAGAAAACAAAGTATCATTCATTGCTTTTATGTTTTCTCTCATGTGATTTTTTCCCAATCTTTGAATAAGAATTTACTATTGGTAATTAGATTTGGATGAATAATGTTCAGATGAAAGCAAGAAATTTTATAGAGTGGAGAAAAAATAATGAGCAAAAATACAAGACAAGAAAGAATACAAACATATGCAGAATAATAGCTCAGTATGGGATCGAAAACAAAAATTTCATTCAAGCCTTAATCTACTTAATAATGGTAGTAATTTTCCTTGGGGTAGATGCTAGAGTCCCATCTCCATCCTCAACATGACATGGTGATGTTCCTTTGATTAAGTTTATAAATGCTTACATTTTCATTTGGTTTATTTGTTAAATATATTAATGTGTTATTGAAAATAGTTTAGTCCATACCGTACTATGTTTGCTGGTTTAGAATATGTATCTATGTCATTAAGGTAAATGCATACGACACTTAAACCAATAAAAGTGAAAAAGAATTTAGAATGCACAAAATTCACTGTTTTATACATATAATACCAAGAAATTGACTTCACAAATTTCCCTTCTATTCCAATGAATTCCTCTCAGTGAAATCATCTTTCTAAATTTGCTGAATTTACTAATCAGCATAGCATTCTTATAAGCAACGCTTACCCCATGTTCTTAATGTATCTTGAATTTTTCTTTCACATTTATGTGTTTATTTCCTGCCTATGGTTGACATTAGTAAGTGAATACAATAATTGATAAAGAAATGTTAATATTAATGGTATTTGGGGCACCTGGGTGGCTCAGTTGGTTGAGCGTCTGACTTCAGCCCAGGTCGTGATCTTGCGGTTCACGACGTCGAGCCCCACATTGGGCTCTGAGCTGACAGCTCAGAGCCTGGAGCCTGCTTCAGATTCTGTGTCTCCCTTTCCCTCTGTCCCTCTCTAGCTCATGCTCTGTTTCTCCATCTATCAAAAAAATAAAAAAAAAAAACATTTGATATTAATGATATTTATGGGAGGCGGGTCACGGGAGATCTCTCAGGCAAGGTGATCTACTAAATGCTTACTCATGACATGGCATTCTCCCCCCTACCGTTTTTCTCTCCATGATCGTTTCCACACTGTCTTCCTTTTGGATCTTCCTGGAAAATGATTACTCTTCTATGGAAGTAGATAAATCTTTTAATTGCATTTTATTTTTTTAATAGGAACTGCTGACAAGTGAAATGCACAATACCTTTGAAGGGACATGTCCCTTTGTGTGGGGGAAAAAAAAAGACGACTCTAACAACAGTGGGCACATACTACTCCCTGTGTCCCATTCCTCTCCTATAGAACTACATTATATTTCAATTTGTTCCTAGACACACATGGGAGTTATAAAGTCATACAAGGACATGTCTTGATTTGTAACTTACAAAGTTGACATTATGTTAATAATGTCCATGTAATTCATATAATAAAAAAAAAAGATAGAATACACTGCATTTGCTAAAAGGTGTTATTCATATCTCTATATGGTCACTTCTCTGGGAAGTTAGTTATATATTGTGAGAATAGCGCAATTATCTCTATTTTTATTCATGTAAGGGCAAAACAATTTTGTCCCTGATTTCATTTTTCAATAAGTCAAAAATTAAAAAAAAAATTAAGTTTATTTATTTTTTAGAGAAAGAGAGAGAGCATGAGCTGGGAGGGATAGAACAGGGCGAGAGAGAATCCCAAGAAGGCTCCACACTCTGTGCAAATCCTAGCATGGGGCTCGATCCCATGACCATGAGATCATGACCTGAGCCAAAATGAAGAATAGGGCGTTTAATTGACTGAGCCACCCAGGTGTCCCCCACCTCAATTTTTTTAATGACATAATATAGTCAGCACATGCTGAGGATAATTCTTCTGATAATCTTCTATAATAAATCAGTGAGTATATATTATAAATACTTATCATACACAAACGCACCATATTTACAAATGTAGTTCATTCTTCCTATGGTTTTAAAAGATTTAATTTTTTCTCAACAAGCTTCTTGCTTATTACTCTAAATCCCTTATTGGTCTATTGCCACTGGATTTACTCTTACACTTATCCCCTCCCCCACCAATTTAAATTTCCATTCCAAGGATTACTTACCTTCTGTTAGTTCAGTAACAATCAAACTCTTAATCCAAAGAATGAGTAGGGATAAAATAAGATTAGAATGACAGATTGGAGCTAAGATATAAAAGTTGTCGGAAGACACATTTCTTAAGCACAACGAGAAAACTTGAGTTTTGGTGATGTATTGAACTTCTAGTTTAAGGGGGGTTATTTCAGCTATGGGGAGAATAAATATAAAGGAGAAAAACTGATAAAAGAGACAAAGGTTAGTTTAGCAATTTGAGTCAAAGTTGATTCTCACATGATGATTCTCTGCCATAATGATATGGCAGAAGTCCTAGACCAGAGGCATGGATTTATGAAATTTATATGGGGGGGAAGGGAGAGGGGGAGAAGTAATTGATGACCGGTAGGTTTCCATCTTGATAACTGCATGGATGATGATAGTGCACTCAGTGTTAGGAACTGAAGGAAAAAAGCTTATATTTGGAAGGGTTACATCTTATTTGGAGTTACCTTGAGAAACAGATGCTGAGGAAATGATTCAAATTGTAGTAGTTTATTTGGAAGAGGATTGTAGAAAATAGTGGTAGGGGAAGAGAGTAAAAGAGGGAACAGAACACAAAAATGCAGGATTTTTTACCTAGTAAGTTGCCAGTGGAATTACTAGATCCGGTTTCCAGTGGAAAACTTGAGTTTGGCCCACTGAAACATTGTCATGTCCCTCATGTGCAAAACATGCTCACCAGGATTCTCTCAACTTTAAGAAAAGGGTATTTATAAACCATATAGCTAAGATATATATAGAAGACTTCTCCCAAAGGATGCTAATTCCTTCCACTTCCGGCCTATATGCAGGTGTAAAAAGGGGCCTTGTCCCCCAGAGAAAGCTCTGTCCTGGCAGCTGGAAGTGGAGCCAACTTGTCCTGAAGAGGACGGGGTGAGAAGATATGTGTGAGGCAACGATGGCATCTGCACCCAGCAAGAAAGCAACTTAAAGTTTGACTTTGCCAAATGTAACATACAAGGTTTTTTAAAACTTTTACATAATGGGGTGCCTGGGTGGCTCAGGTGATTGAGCATCCGATTTCGGCTCAGGTCAGGATCTCACGGTTTGTGAGTTCGAGCCCCGTGTTGGGCTCTGTGCTGACAGCTCAGAGCCTGGAGCCTGCTTCCGATTCTGTTTCCCTCTCTCTCTGCCCCCCCCCCACTCACATTCTGTCTCTCTCTCTCTCTCTCTCTCTCAAAAGTAAATAAACATTAAAAAAATTTTTTTTAAGTTTTACGTGATATACCTTATATTATTTCTCTCACAAATTGTAGCGTTTTTTGTATAAGCCATTGATCTTTTTTTTTCCAAATTAAATTACCAAGAAATAAGGGATTTCATAAACCTCTCAGTTTAACAATTACTCCATGGCAACATTTTCTAATAAGGTTAATTGTTATATAATCATGGGAAATCTTTTTCAGCAAATATTTGTTCAGGGCTTACAACATGCAAGGTGCCACTTTTTCCATGTCTATAATATTGCATGACATGTAATAGGTACTTAAGAAGTATTTGTGGAGGGGCGCCTGGGTGGCTCAGTCGGTTGAGCGTCTGACTTCGGCTCAGGTCATGATCTCACGGTCCGTGAGTTTGAGCCCCGCGTCGGGCTCTGTGCTGACAGCTCAGAGCCTGGAGCCTGCTTCGGATTCTATGTCTTCCTCTCTCTCTGACCCTCCCCCATTCATGCTCTGTCTCTCTCTGTCTCAAAAATAAATTAAAAAAAACATTAAAAAAAATTTTAAAAAAAGAAGTATTTGTGGAATGTATGATGAATGAATATACTCGACTTGGTGATACAGGGAAAAGCTTAAATGAAATAGCCAAGGAAATTACTTCTGCAGCAATTCATTCCTTGATAAAAGTCCATGCACAAGTGTTTATTGAGCATCTACAATTTATCTTTTAAGACCCGGGAGACCATGGTGAACAAGATGAATTTCTTGCACATGTGAAGTGTATGTGTTAGGGGGAGACGGAAAAGAATTTTTTTTAATTTTTATTTTTTTTAATTAAATTAACATTTAATTTGTTTTTTAAATGCTAAGTGTCATCACTATACATAACATGAATTTAATATTGAGAGACTGTGTTAATGACTGGTGTTATGGTCTAAATGTTGGTGACCCTTCTCCCCCCCCCCCCCCAAATACTATGTTGAAATCCTAACCTCCAAAGTCATTAGGTGGTGATGCTTTTGTGAGGTGCTTACGTCATGAGGGTGGAGCCCTCATGAAGGAGACGGGTGCTCTTATAAGAGACTCCAGAGAGATCTCTATCTCTTTCTGCCCTGTGCAAACACAGCAAGAAGTCTATGACCCAGAAGAGGCCCCTCATCCAACCATGCTAGGACCTCGATCTCAGACTTCCAGCCTCCCAAATTGTGGGCAATCAATTTCTGTTGTTTATAAGCCACCCAGTGTGGTGTTTTGTTACAGTAGCCGGGACAGATTAAGAAAATTGAGTAGGGAGATTAAGTACGCAGCGTCAGAGAAGGCCTAACTGAAAAAGTGACATGTGGAGAATAGAAAAAGCAAGACAACAAAAAAAGAAGGGAATGAAATTGAAATTACCTTTTGGTAGCTAGTAAAAGTCATTTTCATTAAAATATCAGAGGCAATCCTATAGGTATTCCAAGAAAGAACAAAGTGATGAGACATTAAAGGGAAATGTTTAGTAGTGACAGAGATACCATAACAGTATATTAGGAGCAACTCTGAGAACTGATCACTTTTTTTGAAGCCCAACTTTTTACCTTTTCTTACTTTGTATGGTCTGAAGAAATAGGATTTAAATGTGCACATTAAAATCTTTATAAATCAATTTATCTTATATTTAACAAATAGTTTAGTAGTTGCTAGATCAGCATTAAATACTAATTATTGTTAAGATAGGGAAACAGAAGGGCTCCATAAAAAACCTACTTTTGGCTCCTTTATCTGCTTCTATTCTTGCTAGGGCCTGCACCCCCACCTTACACATGCCTCAGAATGCAAACAGCATTCGTCCTCCTTATAAAGGTCAAGGAGTTAATGATGTCTCTAGAATAGATAACATCTAAGGAAGGACCAACCAGATGAGAATGACCAGACAAAACTATCGAATGCATATTCCAAACCACCAGTGCTTAGACATCTCAACACCAAGACCCCTTGGCTCTAAGGAATAACACCTGGGCCCTTGTCTTTATCCTAACCAGTTCCTGGATGCCTATGCCTGAGGGGACATGTACACCAGGCCATTGTCCTCCATTAAACCCTCCTGTCTGAACAAAGACAAGACTCCTTCCTTTCCTAAGGCCCCCCGCACACTACATCTGTATCTTTTCTCTATATATGGGCAATAAACTCTGCTTTCACTTCCTGCTGGCTTGTGTTTGATTTCTATCCTGCAGGAAGCCAGGGACCCTCTTGGCTGGTCCTGCAGGACCCCCTCTGGGTCCCTGGACCCAGCCTGCTGGCATCATTGTTATTAAATATTGGCCATACCTGCAATCTATAACAAAGACAGCTTCCTGCTAGAGGAAGGAAGAGGGAAATTAGATGTCATTATTTTCTTGTTTGATTTCTCAAAGGATTCTTCAGGACATAAAGAAGAAATGGGAAGGAAAATACAAAGCCACGGATACAATGATGAGTCATTTAATAGGAACAGATACTGGAGAGGAAGTCTAGGTACCCACAAGGAGTGACAGTGGAATGGGGAGCACAGAGAAAAGGCAGAGTAGGTGCTGTAGATGGAGAGTTGTGAAGAGAAGTGCATTCAGAACACTAAAATTAGCAAAGCAGAAAAATTAGTCATTGCAGCCAGAGGCCACTGATAAATCTATAGCTTGCAGCCCTGGTGATCATTTACTTGATTTGAGAGGTAAATTTGCACAGGCAGCTTCACATGACCTTTGTGAAACAGACATCCAGTCTCCTTAGCAGGATCTCTGAAATTATTGTTTAGCGACAATTCTGGGGGCTGTCTCTGATCCTAATTACTAGCACACATCACAAACAAATTTTAGTGATTATATGGAATGTGAAAAACGTCACCCCTCCTTCAATGAACTATGGTGACAAGTTCCTGCCCAAGGGGAATCAGAGTCTTACTGCCCAGGAAAAGCTCTTTGCCAAGCTGTTTGGAGGGAGTTTGTACAACAAAACATCTATCTGCCCTTTGACTGATTTAAGGCTGTGTGAGCATTCTATTTACCTAATATATGAGAAAAAATGTGTAAGGGAAACCTGTGTAAATTGAATTGGAGTTCAAACCAAGATGTAGTTATCAGTTATAATAAGACTGAGTGCTATGTGACCTTAGCTTGCAGCAATAAGCAGATTTAACAGTGATTCTAGAAGAGGGATGAAAAAAACAAATTATCTTTCACAAATATCAGCTCATAACATTAGTGCAGATCAAGATCTTTAAATAGCATAGGCAAAAGATGCATTTTAATAAATATTGCTCTACCATGATCTTTGTAGGCATGGATGTTGATTGACAACTAAATAGCAAGCATATAATCTAGCACATTGCCTTATTTTACCACATCGGGAAAAGATAGAAAGTGTGGCATTAAATTTGTTCAAAAACAGGAAAATAAAGCAGAAAAGTATGTCATTCAGAAATAAATTGCTGGTAATCTGAAGTTTATCTTTCTTTTTTCCCCTTGGGATTTTTTTCCCTAAATCCCCAAAAGAGGACCTTGCTGCTTTTTTCAGCCCCAGGATAATTTGTCATTAGTTCCAATCCAAACATCAAATGAAGGACACCAAATCCCAGCAGTCAGCAAGGCTACCGAGAAATTTAATGTAGTATTGGCAGAGCTGAAAGGGAACTTCATTAGCTGCTATGGAAAACTGTGATTTCATTTAAAAAAAAAGTCCCTGATCTGAATCACGGTGACCAAACACATCAAAATCTCCCTTTATACCAAAAAGAAGAGAGTTGATTAAGAATCTTAAAATAACTTTTTTTTTTAACTTGGGAGTTGAACATTTAGCCTGTAGATTTTTTTTAAATCACCAAAAAACAAAACCAAACAAAAAAGTCCAAAAAGCTACATTCATTCTTTGTTGAGTTTTAAAGAAATAACCGCAGGTTAAAATGTATGTATTCAGCAATAAGATTAAACATGAATAAGTTTCTTCTATTTTAAGCTATGATCTTCAACATTAATTGATTTTGTGGACCGCATAATGAAAATGTAGAGGTTGGATTTTTCAGAATGAGTCAATGTTTCACAGGGAATAAAAGAAAAAAAAATATGACGTGGCATCAAATTTTCTAAGGAGTTTTTGCTATTTTGGGTCAGTTTTTACAAAATATTTCTCCAACAATGATGCTCTGCTTAGATGAAAATAGCTATGGGGCGCCTGGGTGGCGCAGTCGGTTGAGCGTCCGACTTCAGCCAGGTCACGATCTCGCGGTCCGTGAGTTCGAGCCCCGCGTCAGGCTCTGGGCTGATGGCTCGGAGCCTGGAGCCTGTTTCCGATTCTGTGTCTCCCTCTCTCTCTCTGTCCCTCCCCCGTTCATGCTCTGTCTCTCTCTGTCCCAAAAATAAATAAAAAACGTTGAAAAAAAATTATATTTAAAAAAAGAAAATAGCTAATGTGATGTGGCCAAATGTATAAAAAGCTCAGGGTATGTTCAGGTGTCTTTACAACACCATATTGTAAAAATTATCAGCTCTTATTAAATTTATCACACTTTCGGTGCACTACCTGAATCTTACAAGTAGAAAAATCTATTTCACAAAGTTCTTTCAAAGAAATTATTTTTCCCGTGTGGAATTAAGGGGTCTACAAAAGAAACAGAGTTGATAGTATCTATAAGCAATACCAGCAAGATAAAATCATACTTATTTCTACTTAGTATCTGATTAAGTGAAACATTCTTATTTCCTAAAGATAATAGGCTATATTTTGGAGTTCAGATGTTGGAACACATCCCATATTCTAGTAATTCCAGCATTTATTATTAAACAAAAATAGTACAAGTTAATTATATGAATGAAAGCAAGTGTTTTAAGAACCAAATATATGCTTTCGAAGGAATTTTCAGCATACTACAAAGAAGGATATTAAAAAAAAATCAGTTTAATAAAATCTCCACTGGGGAAAAGACTTTATTTCTTCAAGAGTATTACATTTATATTTAATATTAGAGGCATTGTCTGGGAAATTTTTCATAGAATATATGTGTTTGAATGTCTTAAAAGATTTTGATTGATGAATGCTAGAGGTGACTTTCCCTGAGAGATGTTATACATCTGTCTCAAACAATAGCCTTTCTCTTCATTACTTCAGCATATATTTCTGGAAAATTCTTAGATGTTTTACTGGTGATTTCAGCTTTCATCTGAGGTTTGATGATATGTCTACCAGTTGTCTTTCCATTCACAGATTCGCCATCAGTTTTCTTGTCACCATTAGCTGAACTTGCTCTAGTGACAATTTGCATGATGAGGTATGGGCAATAATGTCACCATTGGCTGCAACAGTCAGGAAATTGTAAGTATAAGATAGGGTCACAACCGTGGGATTCATTACGGGAAGGCTTCAAACCACTGGGAGTAGCAAACCAGTACATTGGTAATAGATTTCCTCTACTATAGAGAAATTTGAATTCAGGAAAAAATATTTCCTAAGAAATAATCAAATTTCTTAGTACATTTATTTTTCCAAATTGAATTTTGTTTACCTTTTTCATTTCTATTTTACTTTGTCATATGTAAAATCAAGTCACTTATTTCTCGTAAAGAATATTTATCTTTAAAAGCTGGCACTGTCCCATCCCTACCCCCAGGCTTGATTAGTAGGATATTGTGCTAGAAAGAGCAAGGCAGGTAAAACCAAACTGGATGTATTGATTTTCCCTGACTCTATACTTTCCTGATACCCCGAGAGCTACTTATAGTTGCTGAGTGGTGATATCAAGTAACTTTATAATTTTATTTCCCCCCCCCCGCCGCAGGCAATTGTACCATTTAATGGTAGACAGGCACGTATTTTCCAAATTGGATGGGAATGCTGTTTTCATTCACTAATCATAATAGGATTGCATTATTTTTAACACCATTTAGAATATCTGTTCCCTATAATATCTCACTTGATTCATAGCACAATCACCCGTCTCCCACCTTATTTCAACTTCAGGTAATGTGCCAAGGGAAAAATCGGATATACAGTGATAAATCTGTATTGGGGGTAATGTCAGTTGTGAGAAAAACTTGAGACACAATTATCATTTTCCTCCTGGATTTCTCTCTCTTTTATTGTCTTTTAATGCATCTTGTTTTGCATTTTGATTTTGCCTTATGGTAATTCTCTGTGTTGGAAAGTTCCTTGGAACAAGAGTGAGCATTAAGAAACATGATTCATGGCATTGTCTGAGAAGATCTATCTTTTGCCTTAACTTAGAAGAGAAGAGGAGGGAGTAAAGTAGTCAGTGTGAATTTATGTACAGGAGAGATATTGGGTGTTTGCTGTAGAAAATCAAGCCAGGATTCAGCACACATTTGACTGAAGTACTCTTATGATAATCTCTCAGGAAGGAGAGCAAAGTGGTTGGCAGCTGGATGGGCAGCTGAAGGCAAGGAAGCTATAACTCTGGCAAAGCCCAGAGGATGTGAATGCAGCATCTGAAAAATCTATAGTATCTTCATAGTTGGCAGTACAGACCCCAAATCGGAACATTAGTATCATCTTCAGTTTAGAGGGAAAAAATAGTATAGCTACAATAACATGAACCAGGGTCTATCTGTGACCCAAACTCAAATTTCTTTCCTATATAATAAGCTCAAAAGGTAGGCACGGAACGCAGTTTTACACATAAACACACCCAGACACACATACACACTGAGTGAGAAGAGAAGTATTCTATAATTCTGAGAAATATTTTTAAAGCACAGGTCAAAGCAGGGGGGAAGGGATGTGATGGTGTTTTCATAGGCATACTTGACGTAACTTACAAACTTTGTACTCATGCAGACAAGTGTTTTCTGGAATCCCTCTGGGTTTTCTAGTGGTATCACAGTATCCTCTACTAGCACACTTCACATCATCCCTAAACAAGGTCCTCCTTGTTTTCTAAATCAGGCATCAATAATGCCATCTTCTATGTTGCCATTCCTCTCTTTTTACTGCATTTCCCAATCATATAAAATTGGCCTTAATTCTTTGCAAGAACCATGCAGGTAAAATTTAAAATCACTCTCATCTCAATGTTTGTGCTTAGGCTACTTTGAAATGTTCACGCCTCTGCATTGCTTCTTCCTGGTACATAATTCTTACTCTGTTTTCAGACACGGTTCCTACACATCTGTCTCCAGGAAACCTTCCTTGAACTCTTCTCCTAGAATTGGAGGTATCTTTTTCCTTTGTACTTCCAAATATGCTGTTTTCTCTATGTCCTCACATATTTATTGCTGTGCATGCCTCGTGTGTATGACTGTCTATCTTGGTGTTCTAGTGATCATTGACTTCATTTAGCCTACATTATACTCAACTTTCTGGTTTTGAAAACTAGAATAACACCTCCATTTAAGAGATCCTCAACAAATAATTGTTGAATGAATGAATGAATGAATGAACAGTGTGGGATTAAATGGTATGAGAAATCAGGTAACTTCTCACTAACAAATTTGTACTTAGAATTCATCAGGGAATTTTTCATTTATTTAAGCTAAAAGGAAGATAATAATCAGAGTCATATAGTTCATTTCTTTAAAAATGCTAGTTACATTGAGGCACCTGGGTGGCTCAGTCAGTCAAGTGTCCAACTTTGGCTTAGGTCATGATCTCATGGTTTGTGAGTTCGAGCCCCACGTCAGGCTCTGTGCTGATGGCTCAGAGCCTGGAGCCTGCTTTAGATTCTGTGTCTCTCCCTGTCTCTGCCCCTCCCATGCTCATGCTCTGTCTGTCTCTGTCTCTCAATAATAAATAAATGTTTAAAAAAAATTTAATTAAAAAAAAAAGCTAGTTACATTCATTTCTCCTATAAATCATGTCTTTTCAGTTTAGGTACATTCAGAGTATTCTGGTTGATTATGACCTACATTTTCTTTTGCCTCCTTTTTTTAGGTGTATAAACTATTTTTTTAAGTTTATTTATTTATTTTGAGAGACAGAGAGAAAGCAAGCAGCTGAGGAGCAGCAGAGAGTGGGGGAGACAGAGGATCTGAAGCAGGCTCCACACTAACATCAGAGAGCCCGATGTGGGGGCTCAAACTCAGGAACTGTGAGACGATGACCTGAGCCAAGGTCTGATGCTTAGCCGACTGAGCCACCCGGGCACCCCTAAACTATTTCTTAACAATCAAAGCCTACAAATATATTTCTTCTGGACACACCCACAGTGCAGCCACAGTGGCCTGTGGTCTTGTGTGCCAGCCTCCAACATGAAGTTTCAGAAGTGGTGAAGCATTTTGAGGGCCTGGGTCTTCTTCAGTCCCTCCAGGTCTTGGCAAAATTTGTTGTACAGACTGTTGGCCAGGACATGGCTGTATTTTTCCATCCTTCACATTCTTTTGTCTGTTCAAGGACCAGTCTGGGCTTCTTCTACCGTAATGGATTCTGCATAATGGCGGTCACACATTCCACCTCGTCATCAGTGAGCTCTCCTGCCCTCCTGGTGATGTCAGAGTCTGTTTTCCTCAACACCACAGGAGAGTACCTTCACTCCACACTCTTAACCTGCTTTTTCTTTCTTAGCTCTATGTCAAGGCTCTTAGATTCTCATTTAAAAAAAGAGAGAAAAGAAAGGAAAAGAAAAAAGAAGAGAAAAGAGAGAAGAAGAAAAGATAAGGCAAATGCTTTAACATTAAATATTTTTATGGTGTTTCCTCATAATCACTATAAACACATCTGTCCTAACTTCTTATAAAATGAATTGTTTTATTACATTCTTTAAATCATATTATTTAAATGTACCTGTTATCTGACAAAATATAATTGAAGTGTTGTGATAAAAGAGAAATATTTCTTGCCCTCTCTTTCTCTCTCTTGTTTTTTTCCCCCAGTGATCTTCCCTACAGAAAATAGCAAGTCCTTGGGAAATTATTATTAAACAATTCATCATACAACTATCACTTTCTTCTGATTCGTTTTGCTCTGTAAGATATTATTATAGTTACTTGTGTTGAGATTTTCTACAACTACCAAGTTATTATCACATGGCTCCGTTTTTAAATTAAACTAAGTTTAGCTTTTGTGATATTTAAAATGGACTACAATTTTGAGTACAGCTATCCAGAAATTAGTATTTCCAGTTTATTTTTAAGTGCTCTCTTCCATATATGAGATATAACTAAATGAATCCTGGATTTGGTGGTAGATGGTCTAAGACTTTGCTGTCCCACATCTTGGCTTTGTGAACTTAAAAAAAAAAAAAATGAGGGCACCTTGTAGAATAACGAGCTCCACATCCATACCCATTAAATGGTGTTAAAAATTGCTGTCCTTGATAGTTTATAGGCTTATTTTTAAAATCAAGTGAAATGATGTATATGAAAGTACATATATCATTTGGTAAATGATAAAGTACTAAGCAATTCAGCACATATGTTTTGTTATAACATTTTTTAATTTAAAGTGCATGGATTTTTTATTGTAAAAGAGATCCTTTTTAGCATGAAAATATAAAAATCACAGCTTTAAAAACTGAATCCAAGCAATTAAAATTTCAACAGGATCCTTAGAAAACACTGGTGATGTGTTTCCAGCACCATAAAGTCAGTGACAAGCAAAACTGCAAGTTGTTGTATAAAATTACAGACTATCTGCTTTTGCAGTAATCCTCTTTATGGCTTCAAAGAAAAATGGTAACGTCAAGGTCTTGGGTGGCTCTAGGACATTGATTGCCAAACCAAACCATTCATTCCAAATGATAGAAAACTAAGGACGGCACACTGCTGCAAGCTATTTTTCAGCCAAAAGGATGAGATTTGTCTCATAGATGGGTCTGACATATGATATAGATTTCCAATGGGTTGAGGTCTCCCCAGTTACAGGGTGACTTTCTAAGAGTTGCTGCTTTCTGAGGGTGGAGAATGGCCCCTAGTGGGGAACTGAAATTCAATATTTTACATATGAATGCTTTTCTCTAGAAGGAAGTCTCTGTTGAACTCGCTCTGTGGAACTGTATGCCTAGTATGCCCCAACGTTTCCATTTCTTCCGTACAGAGCCGTTGCTTCAAGATTCTTGTAATAACAATTGATAACATTTTGGTAGTGGTTGCTCCAAGCCAAGGCTCATTCTAACCAATCTAAGCACTTTACCTATATTAATACCTCTAATTCTCACCGCAACCATGTGAGGTAACTATTATTACCATCTCAATTACAAGTGAGCACACTGAGACATAGAAACACTATTAATATGTCCACATTCTCCCAGCCAGCAAGTAATGGAACCGAGAAACAAACCCAAGCAAACAATCTGATTTTCTGGAAACTGAGCCCAGAGCTCCCATTCTATCCTGCAATACAGGGTCTAATAAGATTGAAACAACAGCAAAAAAGAGGAAATAGTGCAGCTTAAAAATTCCACTTTAATATGTGTGTTTTCCCCACCTCTTTCCCTTTTTTTCCTGACTTGCCAGAAAGAAGAATCGCATTAAAGACTCCCTCCCCTCACAAAACTGTCTGTTTTCAAGTACATATAATCTAGAAAAACTTCATGGGCAGTACTTCTGCATTTCAGTGCTTTGCTTATATGAAGGGAACCATTTCCGGTTCTTCCACATGGAGCCCAGAGACGAAGGGAAGCTCTAAAGAATCTTTCTCTCTTGTAATTACTGGGAAATGATGTGAGATATCTTCCCCCCATATGCTATGCTTCAGACTCTATACAAAGAAAATGAGAGGAAATATTGATGATTCAGTAAAACTGGTAAAACATACTTGGTTGAAATCAGTTTTGAAATTAAATTTTGACTTGTTTCTCTAAAGATACCACTATTATTTGTATAAATAGCACCAGAGTACATCTGCTATTTAGCTTTGTGTGAGGTTTTCCCTATGACTGAGATTTAGGGAAACACCACTTCAGGGTGAAAGCAATTTTAAGGTTATCATATAAGTGACAAAGACATTGATCTGACAAGATATGCTCAAGAGACCCCAGATGCAGCTGTAGAATTCCTTTTGGCTCTCTCACCCATAATTTCATAGAGCTCGGTATAATTAACACACTTCACGGGATTTAAGTAACATTTGTTGCTTCTCTATCAGAATGCAAATTTGAGAACGATATGGATCTGCGCAGGAGACGGGGACAACTGTTCTCGAGGTAATAACTTGTGCACAGAAAGAGGTGACAGATACAGCATCTCTCAGGTTTTATTAGGGAGTTAGCATATGTTTTATTGCAGCTACAAATGTTAAAACCAGATATGTCATAAAATTAACTAAAATTAAATGGTTTATTGTCATTTTGGAATTCTTAGTCTCCATTTTCTTAAAAGCTATATTAAATAATAGAGCCTGCTGTTGTCAGCAGAATACATAAGTGTGGATAAATGGGAATACAATCTTCTAAACAAACAAACAAACAAACATTTACTGGGTCAGCAGCCACTGTTGAGGTAGGAAGAAATTATCTCAACAATAGGAAGAAATTATTGACCAGGGGTGTGTGTGTGTGTGTGTGTGTGTGTGCACTTTAAAAAGTGATGCTCAAAAAAAAAAAAAAAAAAAAAAAAAAAAAAAAAGTGATGCTCAGTCAAACTTTCTAACCCTGGGACTCGTTCTCTTCTGTACTAGGTTAGAGCATTTGATAAAAGAATCAATTAGAGAAATGGTTTATTCCCCTGTCCTATATTTATGTGAAATGAAAGCAACATAATGCAAACCACTCATTATATAATGATGAGGTAGACTGATTTGTTTATTTTTTGCCTAATTCTGAAATTTGCCTCAGACATCATCAGGTCTCCTCGAATACAGATAGAGAAAATCACGCAAAAAATCCATTACAGGATAAATCTTTTGAAATAACACTTTCGTGTAGGAATATAATTTAAAGTTTATGTATGTACTGCTTTTACTTAACAAAAAATTGAATGCAAATAAATAAATGTACAAATGTATTTTCTTTTATGTGTATAATGTATCTGTACGTTAATGCACATATAATATGTATAATTTCATTCAGTGTTTCAAGTTTACGTATATTTATATTACATATTTCTTCAAGCACATTATCTGCACTAGTTCTACTGTTCAGGTTGCTCACATAGGTTTCTCTCTCATCTAAGACAAGAATAAATAAATACATAAATCCAGACACATGCAACAAATCAAGCTTTCCTTAATGTGTTCAACTTTGGCAAGACCCTGATCCAAGAGAATGCTCCCATGCTTTTATACACATAAAACTGTATTGAAGACTCATTTATCCCATATGTCTCTTATTTTTATTTAACCACAGACAAATTATTTTAAGCTTTCAAGATCATTTTAGAGAACTACAGCAGTACTTCTTTATATCAATAGTGGATTTCAAAAATAAATTATGAGAAATGTAGTGGCTAAGCTAGCATGAACGGCATACTGAATAAAATCAAAGTCTCATTATCACACCACATGAAAAGAAGCTATGAGCCCCTAAGTAGAAATGGTGCTTTTAAATTCTAAACTTTACTCTATAGACCATATATCAAAGCTTATTGAAGAGGAGAAATCTACTAGAAAGAATAAGGAATGAAGTCTATATAGAAGTTAAGTTTCTTGCAAGTTGTCAAAGGGAAGTGTGCCAGTACTGAAGTAAGCGTAGTAGGAAAAAAGTAAAGGGAACATACAGAGTTCTACTCCAAGTGCAGATGCATGGAGAGATAAGACACTTAAACTAGAACGTCAATCAGAGCACTGCTTCCTTCACTGAGAATGTCTTGCTAAACAACGTGATTAGAAAGGTCTGGTAAACTACATAGTGAGCTCTGTGACTCAGATGCTTTCCATTTGGCTACAAACTTCACAGCTCATAGACTGCTTACAAAATCTGAGATGAATAGCCAATCCACAATAGCCAATCCACAAGCACACCTTGAGGAGCCCTGCAAAGGTATGTCATGATGTAAATTATTAAATAAGAGCTTTAAAACTGATATTTCTTAGGGCGCCTGGGTGGCTCAGTCGGTTAAGAGTCCGACTTCGGCTCAGGTCACGATCTCGCGGTCCGTGAGTTCAAGCCCCGCGTCGGGCTCTGGGCTGATGGCTCAGAGCCTGGAGCCTGCTTCCGATTCTGTGTCTCCCTCTCTCTCTGCCCCTCCCCCGTTCATGCTCTGTCTCTCTGTCTCAAAAATAAATAAAAAACATTAAAAAAAATAAATAAAACTGATATTTCTTGCAGTGATATATTGGAGGTAAGTTCTAATATAGAATATTAGAATTGGGGGCTATAGTTTTTTTTTTAACTTTATTTGATAAGTTTTATTTTTAAATAAAATTTAGATAATTATTTATTTGCAATTTGTATATTTTTTGAGAGATAAATGATACATCTCATCTAATCTTGATGATATATATAGCATATATATAATTTATCTGAATTTATATTTGAATTTATATTTATAAATTTATATGTATTTGCATTTACACACACACACACATATATATATGTATATATATATAATTTATTTGAAACAATATGTGTACCAAAAGCTGAATTTAGGACGTTTTTAAAATCTAATACGAAATGTATTACTCCTATAATCTTTTAAGTCAATATTTGCTTTTCGTGTGTATTTTAGCTACTAGTACTAGGTCATTTCATATGAAATAACTCAATGCCAAGCACATAGCGATGATTACTTCTGAGGAAACGAATTTTAATTGTTACACATTTTTAAAATCACAACTAAATTTTAAGTGTGTTCATAGTTTTATAACATTTCGAAAATCATTCCTGGAACACTTAACAGCTGTGTTGCCATTCACACAATTTTGTGGTTCCCAGAAATTTGCCTTCAGATCACGAATATTATTCAGAAGTCTACAGTTTGCTTTGTGATACAAAGCCAAGTTTCTCTATAAACTTAATTTTAAAAATCAGAGAAAGAAAATGAAGTCTTTGTTTTTATTTGTATCAATTCGCATATTATTTTCAGATTCATTCACTGATACATAAGCTAGATCATTTTTCAGATAATATAGCTTTAACACTGAGTAGGATTTACTCCATATTTATTCATCATTTATATATGAAAAGAAAGAGATTTAATATTTTTCACTAAAAAATATCTATTATTCACTATTTCACTGATAAATAATTTGTTTCTCATCTCCAGACTAATACGAGTTAGATCTTGGCTCAGGTCTTAAAGTTCCCAGTTTATTTTGGGCTACAAATAAATAAAAAATCCGGTTACATATGGATATTTAAGAATTAAGCACAGATGGTCTGTTTGAGCTAAGAAAGAGAGGTTAATTCTTAATGCAGCATAGTATTAATGCTCAGATTTCCCTGTTTCAATCTCCTGAAGTCATGAATTAATCTTAAATTGAAAAACATGCAATAAAAGAGTGAGAAAAAGATTTTTTTTACGTGCCAGTGCACACTGTGTACAATTTTGAGAAAGCAAAGTGGTGTCAAAACTTTTAACAATTTCTTCAGCATCAAGGGTTAGTGTTTTCAACATCAGCACCGTGAGAAGGCAGCACCCAGAATAACTATTCGCTTCTCTGATACTGCAAAACACTAAGTTTTGCAAAACACTTGACAAAGAAAATAGGAATCATCCTCAGGACTGATGACGACTTCAGTGGGCATCCGCTGCTATCGTTGTCATCAGTAGGTTACAGTAAGAGTGAAGAATGGGAATATTTAGGGGTTTCCAAAATTAAATAAGAGAGAATCAGAGGACATTTTACTGATTTCTACCATGACTAAAACTTGTCATTCTCCACTCCACTCCTTCCAGCGTCCATGGCCAGGCAAATAAATGGTGCATTATTAGAACAGTGATAGAAACAACAGATTGAATTGAAATATTATTCTTTTTTGTTTCATTTTGATTCAACCTGTATTTTATTGGTTCAAATCAAATCTAATTGCCTGAATATCACTACTCTAAAACATAAATAATATTGAAATTTTAATTTAGTTTACCATTATTGCAATAAAATAGTTATAAATATTCTGAAATTGATTGACTGTAATTATACACAAATTTTAGGGGCAATTTCCCAGAATGGGTCATTTTCTTCAAATATCCCTAAGATATATCTGGTGCATCACAAGCAGTGTGGGAAATCTACACACAGGGATAAAATTAAAAAATGAAACAAAACACAAACAACAGGCTTTCTGAGATGCCCGGGTGCCTCAGTCGGTGGCTCAGTCAGTTGAGCATCCAACTCTGGATTTTGGCTTAGGTCATGATCTCACCGTCATGAGGTTGAGCCCCACATCTGGCTCTATGCTGAGTGTGGAGCCTGCTTGTCATTCTCTCTCTCCCTCCGCTCTCTGTACCCCTCCCTTGCTTATGTCCCCTCCAAATAAATAAACATTAAAAATAAACCCCACAGACTTTCTGTATTTCCTGAGAAATGTCCAAATACTCGATAAATATTAAAAAGTGAATGCAATCTGTCTTAAAAAAAAGTTAAATAAATATAAAATGTTGCTTTAAAAAACGCAGATTCAATGGTATATTCATTTAACACTTGGTACACAGTATGCATTCAACAATCTTTAGTTAATATTCTATGAATGGATAAAATATAGGTCTTCTAGCCAGAAATAAACATAATGCACAAATTTGGTTTTTCTGTATTTTAATTAAGAGCTTTTCTATCCTCTTTGTAAATTTAAATGTCAAAGCTCCTAACATACCATCATACAGAAACAGAAATATTGTCCCATATGGGAACACATGACAAGTTCTGTACTTTCCTTTCTTTGTAGTTCTCCTTCCCAAACACTTCTGATTTCCAACATTCCTGAAAATCTCAGTAATATTGAGCAACTATTTTGTAATTCTAGGGAAAAGTGTCTTTGAACGCTACTAAGCACACACTCAATTTGGTAATTCTTAATCAGAATTTCAGGACTAAGGGCATTTCAATTAGTTTATTCTTTAAGAATGAAAATTGATTGCCCATTAGGAAAAGAAAAATTTAAATTCACTTTTCACAAGAAGCTTAAATAAGTCACCAGGCGTTGATAAAGCCTTAGGATTAGGAGGGGAAAAATCTTTTTTGATAAATTAAGTGTATAGAGCTCAAGTAAAGCATCATTTTGTTCTAATTACATTTCGCTACACAAAGTCAAAATTTTTGAGTTTTTATTATACCCAGAATTATCGGCGGATTATATATGCTGATTATGCAGTCCTCTGGTGACAAAAAGGATACCCCTCTTCTCTTTGATATCTTAATCTTTCATCTAAGCATCTATGTTACTCATTTAGCTGCATTTAGTTTTTGAACTGTATATTCAAATATCACATTATAGTGCCCTTTAATCTTTTTTTTGATACACGATTCCCTCCAGTATATCAAAATGTTTTGATAATAAAGCTTCCCAAAAAACAATTATGAGAAATACACTCATCAAAAATATACTCATGAGATACACTTATCTAACTAATTGAGAATTTGATAATGATTTCTCTTCAATTCCAAAGCATATTAACAAGTGACATCTCTCATTCTTCCTATTCATATCTAATATGTTATAATTATGATTCACTAGTCATTATTACCCCTACTGTTATTATATCACATTTTCCGCCGGAGAACCTTTTGTTCATCACATATTTCTAGTTGTTTTAGTTTCCCAAATTGTAGCTCCTTCCAAAAATTCCCAAGCTAATACATAGTTTCACTACAAGGGTAGTAGAGTGTCTTGATTATGTTAGGTGCTCAATAAATGCATATTTTTGAGGTATACTAATATAATCTCAAATAGTATGGTCCAATGATAAAAGCCTGTGAATACTATCAAGATGGTGTAGTAAAAATGATCTTTGTAACAAGTGAGTAAAATGGGGATCAAATATAATAGCTCTTTAAAGAAAATATGCGTGGAGACACATGCACATTTTTTTTAATTACAAATGGAGGCTTTAAAAAACATTAAAGTTTGATTAGATTTGCTTCAAGAAAGTGTGCTGTGGATTATAAATTTTATATATTGACTATTTCACTGTGAAAGAGAGGAAGCTACACTATTTACCCTGAAGAATATGTTACGGGCCACCAGCAATCTTAGAGGCAACCTTTCTGATTGTACCAATTATTTGTTTGAACTGCTTTTAGATGATTGCTATTATCAGAATATTTGCTTGCATAATTTTTCACTCCAATTCTCACGTAAATCTCTTAGCATAAAAATCATTGTAATCTTAGATTAAGGATAGCTACAAGATAGATAAAAAGCCAACAGCATGATATATTTTTTCAAAAATGATCAACTTAATTTCATCAAAATTAAAAACCTCCACTATGTGAAAGACGCTCTTCAAAGACTGATAGATAAGCCATGGAGACTTGAGAAAATATTTCCATTATATATATCTCACCAAGAGCTTGTAACTAGAATATATAAATAGCTTTTAAAATTCAGTAATAAAAAATAAACAAACCACTTCCAAAAGTGAGCAAAGATTTGAACAGACACCTCACCAAGGAAGAGAGATATGAAAGATACATGGATGGCTACTGAGTACATGAGAAGATGGCATCATTAATCATTAGGAAAAATGCAAATTAAAACTATGATGAGATATTACTCCAAAAAAGACTGACTGTATCAAGTTCTTTCACATTCAGAGCAACTATAACTCTCATCCATTGCTGGAAAGAATGCAATGTATTAAAATAATTTTGGAAAATATTTTGGCATGTGCTTACAAAGTTGAACATATGCTTACTAAATGAGCTAAGCAATCCTAACCCAAGAGAAACAAAAAAATGTGTTCATTCAAAAATGTTCACAAATGTTTATAGTACCTTTATTCATAATGTCCCCAAACTGAAGATAACCTAAATATTCTTCAGTGGTGAACAGATGAACAAACTCTGTCCCATACAATGAAATACTATTCAGCACTAAAGATGAATAAACTATTCATATACGTAACAATAGGGATGCATTATGTTAAGTAAAAGAAGCCAGACCCAAAAGGCAGAATCATATGCTGTAGTATATAACATTCTGAACAAGATAAAATTATAGGGACAGAAAAGAAATTAATGGTTGCCAACATCAGGATGGATGACAAAATGTGAAAGTGGAATTTCACGAAATGATAGAGCTCTCCTACATCATGATTGTGATGGTGGTGACGTAATTGTAATGTCAACATTTTAGAACAGAACCTGCAAAGGGATGAGTTTTATTGCATGCAGAGAAAGAAAAGAAAAAGAATAATCATACTAAGTAGGTTGGCAGTGACTGCATTTAGGCATAAGGCCTGCATTCAGCCCAGGTTGGCTCCAATTTGTGAAAACATTGCAAAATGAAGAAACAGTTTTGATCTTAACTTCTAAATGAGAACGTATCATGAAACTGAAATAATGTTAGAACTGTAATTAGTTTCTCAGTCTGGCTTAGTATGTGTATGAATTTTAGTAACCTTAGTCTTCAATCTACGTATAATATGTAACCATCATTCTTTCTGTGAAGAAATTCATACCAAAATTTATCTTGGGATTCTTGAACTAATCATTGTACTGTTGACAGCAGTTCCCTACTGTGTGAAAGGGTCATAGACTCAGTTTGAAAGATAATTAAAAATGTCAAAAGTGCATTAGCATTCTTCATCTGTATCTCCATAAGCAAAGTTAATTTTCCAAGTCAGTCAAATTTCAAGTATTCACAATCATGGTACAAAAGGGACTAAAGCAGGTGACAGTCATTGATGAAGCCAGGGTATACAGGTGAAAGGGTGAGGGAGGAAATGGTAGAACCTTGAAATTGAAATTCCCAAGAAGTTTCCATATGTGTATGTGTATGTGTGCAAGTGCGTGTGTGTGTGTGTGTGTGTGTGTGTATGTGTGTGTGTGAGACAGAGAGAGACAGAGACAGACAGAGACAGAGACAGAGAGAGAGCATGCAGTTTCCTGAAAAGCACCAGTGAGCAAAACCATCACTAGATTCCCACAAAGATGGTGGTCAATTTAGTAGAAGGTTTAAGAAGAAAAGGGAGCCTTTTAGGTATACTTGGTATTCATGAAGAAATCCAATTTCACAGTATATCTTTTAGCAACTAAAGAGAGATGGAGTGCCTGGGTGCCTCAGTCGGTTGAGCGTCTGACTCTTGATTTCTGCTCAGGTCATGATATCATGGTTCGTGGGTTCAAGTCAGGCTTTGCACTGACAGTGTGGAATCTGCCTGGGATTCTCTGTCTCTCCTTCCCACCCTGCCCCTCCCCTGCTCATGCGTGTGCTCTCTCTCTCTCTCAAAAATAAATAAACATATAAAAAAAGAGAGACTAAAAGAGAGATCACAAAATTTAGGAATTTTTGCAAAGAGTGGAAACAGATTTTTTCTTTCTTTCTTTTTTTTCTTGAAACACATTTCCTGACCTTCTCTTGTGAAATTAAAATAGGAAAAATAAGCATCAAGGAGAAATAATGGCAGTGATGTCTGCCAGATAAAAAGGCACCTGGTTCTAAGTTCCATAGATTCACCAAGTTATATTTCTTCACAAGGGAAACTCTCATATGGCTGGGAGTTTGCTGCGCATGAAGGTGGGCCTATTTCCTTATCTGGGAACACTATTGCTTGGGGCAAAAGTGTGGGGCAAAAGTGTGTTTTTAAGAAAAACATGGTATCATATATCATTAAGTTAAGCCAAAGATATGGCTTAGCCCCTGTGAGATCCTCGGTGTATAGATGAGATTCAAGAGAAGGAGCTCTATCTCACTGATTTGAGCAGTGCTATGTTCTGTGACTAAAGTGTGGGTGACTCAAACACACTCTTCCTATGGTTCAAGTCCTATAAAATATATACCCACACGTTCTTTTTACTTAGGGTTCAGTATATGACACATTGTATACTATCTTGAGGACAACAATTTCAACATGAAGTGACTTTATTTTGCTATTTTCTTTTCTTCCTTTTTGATTTTCCTACCTATTATACTTATTCAAATTAGATTTCACTTGGAGAACTGGAAGCTTAACTCTCTTTTTATAGACTTGGCTTAATTTATTTGACCTACTTGACTCCCTGCTTTCAGTTTTAGTTTCCCAGGTAGCCATGTGAAAGACATTGAGGACTGTTTGTTTAACCATAGATTTACCACGTGATTTTCTGAAATCATCACACCTACTGTTTTAGAGTCACGGTGAAAATGGGGCAGGGTTTCCCATTTCTAGACAGTTATTCATAGAATGATGGAGTAGTAAAAGCCTTTAGAGGCCACCTGTTTTCTTAGTTTGCCAGAAAGTTTTGCCTTTCTCAAACATTTTGGAACAAGAGAACAACAAAGGCCAGCCTTGAATCAATTCTTAAACACATAATCATAAAAATCAACTGCCCTTCCTTCATCAGGATATATGGGGGAGTTGTACAGCATCTGGGTGCTAAAATCTGTGTCAATATACCTACAAAAGCTTTGAAAGCTTTGTGAAAATTTAATAGTATAGAATCTATATGTAACACCATGTGAAAAATTGGGTAGTCAGTTAACTGAATAACTATTCTGGAAAAGTGATATTGCTAGGTCAAGCAAGTTGAGTTAAAATAACTAAGAATAAGAGTTGTATTTCCGTAACATTTAATAGACACATAGCCTAGAACTTTCTTTATTTTAGCCTTTCTTTTTCTTTTATTGAGTAGCTCTTGAGACTAAGTCATGGTTGAAGAATGGTAATTAAATCATAGATATCTAGAGCTGAAAGGGATATTGGAATAGGCTTATTCATTTCTCCTCAAGTAACAGATGATAAAACTAATAATTGAAATCGTTAGACACTTCAACCAAATTCACTAAGATAACTGAGTCATACCACAGCTCAGACATTACAAAGTAGCATGATAGAGTTCAAAAAATGAACTGAAGTCAGAGCAAGTAAGATGGTTCAGAGTTCATGGCTAATATGCTCCTAAACTTATTTGCAAATAAAATAGTAAAAGGAAATAATTTATAAATGAATCCTGGCTTGTTATTGACTGTGTTTGGTCAATCAGATTAACTTCTGACTGATTCACATTCTTTATGGTTGGTCAGAAGGGACTGTGGCTGCTCATCAAATAAGCAGGTCATAGATGAAAAGTAAAGATGGTCAGGTGAATATTTGGACTAGTTTCAACAGGGATCTTTGAGTGTATCTTCATGGATTTGGGTGCAGCATAGCCAAATTTTGAAACAACAAAATTATACTCATTTATTAAATGCCAAGAAATCTGTTCATTCTTAGTTGTTTCTATTTGTCATAATTTGATAAATACATTAACAACATATTTCTTGTCACGCTTACTTGGATATCTTAAATACGTAATCAGATCATTTATTCTTTAGAAGGCAGACTCAGAGGTTTTCTTGCCATCTCTTTTGCATATGGTTTAAAATAACGCATTCGAGAATTCAGAATTTTAGAGTTAAGGGTTTAGAGATAGTTTCTATACATACTTTATCCTAAAATATGGGTTGTAGCATTAAGGATGATAGAAATAATTTTGTTTGGCCAGCTTGGTATTTTATAGATATTTAACTTGTCTTCCATAGATTAATTGGCCATCTAAATCATATGAAAATAGAACTAAAATAGGAACAAACGTTTTATGTATTCTATCTCTTACATTTACTTTAATTCATCCACTATTTCACTTGTTTTCTTCCTTGTCATTTATTCAGAGGAATTGATAAGACATAAACATTGTTTCTCTGAAAAGTTTTTTTTCTCTCCTTGTAGAAATGGCCATGGCTCATAGGATGCAATAAATCACAATCAAGCTATGTTAAAAACATTTTGGAGCTGGTAGAAACTTATGGATAATCTAATATATGAACATACAATATGAATAATAATACATAATGGTGTAGCTATCACTTTAGTTGGAAAGAAAAACTAGAAAAGTCACCAGCTCTTCACAGACTTAGAAAAACAAATCTATCAAGATAAGAAAATAAAAAATGATTGATGTTTGAAAGTAGGTCATTCAAGTGAACCTTCTTAGAGTCACAAACAACAAAATTTTAAACAACAAAATGGAATATTTAGTAAACATTTACTGAGAACTTATTATGCATGAGATACTTTGCTATATGCTATAAAACAGAGAACAAACAAACAAACAAACAAAAAATCCACCACAATCCCATTTTAAATGTCATATTATAATCTAGGAGGTAGTAGGAGACCCATATATAAATATTTCTAAAAAGACAGTATATGATAAGTACCAGATGAAGATTGAGTAAAGTACTATGGAGCTCAGGCTTACCTTTTTTTCCCCCAACTCTTTGGAGAGGCATTTAATACAATTAAAATATTTGTTCTTCCGTGTAACACCTGTTGATATTTGAGAATGTATTGTCTAGGGTGGAGAGTGTAGCAAGATGAGGTCATGTATCAGAGACGTGGTGGCCAGAAGTACAAGGAAGAAAATCAGGAAAATGTAAAAGTAGTGGTGAATGTAGTCAAAAAGACAAAAATAGAGATCTGAAGAACCTAAGAAACAAAGAAGGAGGGATTGAACTAGTAGCACATGGGGAAAGTGGAAGGTACATGTAGCATGGGCACAAAAGATGATTATAGGAATCTAGTTGAACAAGGCAGCTGTCTAAGCTTTTGGTCTCGCCAAGGATAACAGCCAAATTCAGTAAACATTTTTGACATCTACTATGTACCAGAACTTCGTCCAGCCTTGAAGATCACAATCTAATAAGGCAATTTCCACCTTTAAGGAGGCCAAAATGACTGGATAATATCAAAGTGAAATTGGCTGTTCTAAAATTCAAAATACAAAATGAATAACATTATTTAGTAAAAAGGACAAAAATCACTTGGATTTCTACTGTCTACCAGGTTTACATGGCGAGAGGTCATAAAGTGCAAGCTTTCAGATCAAGATATGTGGATGCCTAATCTCTGTTTGTTATTCCTTCCTCTGGAGAATACAAATAAGAATGATTCTGGGGCGCCTGGGTGGCTCAGTCGGTTAAGCATCTGACTTCAGCTCAGGTCATGATCTCACGGTTTGTGGGTTTGAGCCCCGCGTCCAGCTTTGTGCTGACAGCTCGGAGCCTGGAGCCTGCTTCAGATTCTGTGTCTTCCTCTCTCTCTCTGCCCTTCCCCTGCTCACACTCTGTCAATCTCTCTCTCGAGAAATAAACATTAAAAAAATTAAAAAAAGAAGAATGGTTCCTATGTAATAAATAACTATGTGGGATGTTTATTCTTTTCTCACCGGTTGTTTATTCATCATGGTCCTAATGTCTGAGATAGTATCTTGTCCAGTGGGCATTCAACAAATATTTGTTGAATAGAATTTTGGGAAATATTAAGTGATATGATGTATGTAAAGTGTTTAGGCAGAGGAAACAGCACATAGAAATGCTATTGAATGTTAACTATTATCTTAAAACTAAAAACACAGATTACAAGTGATGAAATATTCCTGGATTCCAGCTGTGATATCTGTGGCTTGTGAAGAGAGAAATGTTTTGAGAAAATACAGATTTGGACTCTGTTTAGTAAGGAAAAATTAAAAATCATTTTATTTTTTTTAACTATTGAATTGCTAATTGGAAAAACTAATCACTTGTCCATTGATTTGCAGTGATTCTTCTTCGCAACTAAGCGAAGCCAGTAATATTTAAGTTCTCAGAGAATAATAACAAAATGAATTTTAAAAGAACATTTAATGAACTATTAATAAAGAAAACACCTGACTTTTCCATTATGCCTTTCTTCAGAGAATCAATAGACATGGAGTCACATTTACTATTTGGTGGGCCAATACACCTTCAGATACTGAACATTTATTTATCAGTATCTTTCTATATCCAAAGAAATTGTACAAAGAATTCAAAGATAAGAGAACTCAGATGAGGCTCATAAACTTTGCATACTGCCCTGTCAAGTTTAAAGGTAAAACACTAAACATGAAATAGTAATTAATCACAAGGGCAGACTAAGCTTTCCACAGAAACAGCAACAGTAAATGTACTTCTCATATAGCAGATGGACAAGGATGAGTTACAAGTAATATCAAACATCAGTAATGGATTTACTATTTTTAAATTCTGCGTTTTGAAAGTGTTTATTACTCATATTTTATAAGTGAACAGATTGTGACCTAGAGATTTTAAATGACTAGGCAAACTCATAGAGTTTGAGGGTAGTAGGCAACCTGAAACAAATTTTCACATCTACTGCTTTAAGCCCCTATTGATGACCATTGTATTTACTTTAGAGTAGACAAGGTTGCTTCCATTCTGAAGGCTTTCCACCATGACATGCCACATCCCCAAAACAAGATATTCTTGTCTATTCTGAGACACTCAGTTTTTTTCAAAGATAATAATTTATATCAAAAGTATCTTGGTTGATGGAAAGCATTTCTTCTTTGTTCATTATATGGAAAAATACATAGCATATTATTATCTTTTCTTATATAATACATTAAGACTACTCTCAGTTTATCACCATCAGTCTAATTACTAATTATTGATACATACACTGAGGCTTATCAAATGTTACCCTTTAATGATTAGCTACAAAAAGAAAACAAAGAGAATGAGGGGGAAAAAATCTTTCAAGTTCTTTTGTTGGTACTTGGTTCATTTATTTTGACAAGTGCAGTTTAATTTTAACAACTGGCTTAATCAGTCTTAATGCTGACTCACTCCAGGGAGCACTGAAGAGAACACATCAGCTTGAGGGCAGAAAAGGTCTTTGCTGCCTTGTGATAGAAGACAGAATGTTTACTGTTTCTGTGTCTTTGCTGATAGACTTTTCAAGACTAACAATCAAAACATTCACTGAGCACCTTCTATGTCTGTAGACTTATGTCTGCTATGAGAATTGATGCTAGAAATATTTTCGTGATCTTTATTTTCCATGACCCAAATAAAATGTTAGATAATGAAAATTTATTTTTTCCCCTTTTTTCCAAGTTTGGACAATTCCCTAGTCCATTTCTGAAATTTACCTTATTATTCTGAGTTTGACAAGGGCTCCAAGTCCTTACTGATTTGAAGATATTTGCTCACTGTCTTCTATGGATAACAAAATAGAGTGTAATGCAATACTAAGGGGGCCATCACTCGAGATGCAGAAAACAAGATGGTCTGCATTATTTCAAACTACAGAATGTCAACTAATATTGAAAATTAAATTTAGAGGTAACACTATTATAAAATGACACTAGTTGAGCATCCAACTTTGGCGCAGGTCATGATCTCATGGCTTGTGGGTTCGAGCCCTGTATTGGGCTCTGTGTTGATAGCTCAGAGCCTAGAGCCTGCTTCAGACTCTTTGTCTCCCTCTCTGCCTTCCCCTCCCCTGCTCATGTTCTGTCCCTCTCTCTCTCTCTCTCTGTCTCTCAAAAATAAATAAACATTAAAAACATTTATGAAATGACTCCAAATGTCAAAAACTTTGTTACTTAGTGTCAAGTCATGTCTCTAGAAACAAAAGGACAGACAGAAAAGCAGGCTGAGGGTAATGTGTAAACAAATAATAAATAAGTAAATGAAGTTAAAGAGAAATTTTTTTCTCTCAGGTTGGGGATAGAAAATGCCCACAAGATGATTTATCAACACAACGTGAAATACCGCAAGGCATAGAACGATTCTTAAACTTAAGGGAACAAATAAACTCATGTCTCAGTGCCTGGGGGAGGTGTGAGGGTGGATGTAGCAATATGGTCACATGATCACATGTTTATGGAACATCTGTGCTTTAATGATAAGATCATTCCACTACCACTTCCCCTCTGGCATACTTGCCACTGTGTTAGTGCCCTCAGAGTGACTGGAAATTATTGAAATCTGTCTAAGGGAAGTTGAGTTGGAAATACTCTCAGTTTGGCTTTAAAAAGGTATTCGTGTGGTTCACCATTGTTTTCTTATAGCTAAGTTATTGCCAGCTGCCCTAACGTGTGACAGTTTTCCAGGAAATCTTCTACTTCCCACTGCATCACTTTATGTGACATGCTATCAACTCAGATTTCTGGTACAAGCCAGAAGTCATAGAATCGGGTGGGCATATTTTATGTCCCCAGTATCACATAGAGAGCTATGTGGGAAGTGAAATTAAAACAAGGTTTGACATGTATGGAGCAAGAGGCTAGTCTGTGGAAAATTCTTCCAATAATCAGGCCAACAAATGTATAAGCCGACAGTTTTAATACTTAGTCAAAACAGAAATTCTCTCTTGTCATAAATATGCTCAATAATGTGGCATATACAATTATAAATGTATTACACAATAAATTTATTTTAATTTTTTTCTGTATGAAATTATTATGTAGGAATTATTCTGACACCAAGAAGCAGATTGTAACAGAAAGTTTCAAAGCATAACAAGATCGTTAATTCAAATATTTTGAATAGAAATAATGACTAAGCTCTTGAATTATTTGAAAATACAATTAATAAAGACTGTAGCATTTAAACATATTAAAAAAATTTTTTTTAAGTTTACATATTTCAGGAGTGCCTGGGGGGGCTCAGTCGGTTGAGCATCCGACTCATAATTTTCGCTCAGGTCATGATCTCACGGTTATGGGATCAAGCCAATGTTGGGTTCTGCACTGAGTGTGGAGCCTGCTTAAGATTCTCTCTCTCTCTCTCTCTCTCTCTCTCTCTCTATTTCTCTGTCCCTCTTTCCCTCTCCCTCACTCATGCTCTCTCTCTAAAAAAACAAATAAATAAAAATTTAAAAATAATTTAAAAAATTAAATTAAATTAAATTTACATATTCATTTTCTTTCTAAATAATAAAATAAATGAATATGCCCTAACGCTCATTATATGCCACTAAATACAAATAACAACAAACTGATTAATGAGTTATATCAATTAAAAGTGTATTCATTTTTTATCATTGCACAAGACAATGTTAAGTATTGAAATTTTACACAGAAACTTGATATATATTTAAACATACTATTAAACACCAGTGACCCTCAAGGTAATAACAATAACAAAAACTAGAGATTTATGGAAGATAAAGTTGGCTTCTAGCTCTTACGTTTAGGATTAAAATTTGAGCTAGGATTTCATGGAGGTGTAGAATTTGTGTCAGAAGAAAAAATGTCACCAAGAAGTGAAAAAGTCATACTGAGAAAGACAAATACCATATGATTTAATTTAATGTGGAATCTAAAAAACAAAACAAATGGATAAACAAACTAAAAGCAGAATCAGACCTATAAATACAGAGAACAAGCTGATGGTTGTCAGAGGGAAAGTGTAGGAAGATGGGCAAAATGAGTGAAGGGGAGTGGGAGATACAGGTTTTCAGTTATGGAATGAATGAGTCATGGGAATAAGAGGCACAGCATGGGGAACATCATCAATGACACTGTAATAGCATTGTATGTTGAGCACAGCATAATGTATAGAGATGTTGAATCACTATACTCTACACCTGAAACTAATGCAACATAGTGTGTTCATTATACTCCAATAAAAAATTAAATGCTAGCAAAGAAAATGTAGACAAAGGTAAAAATGTTAATAAAGGTTAAAGTTGCTTCTGAAATGGAGGTAATTTGTCTAGAGGAGATAATTTGTTGATAAGGTATATTATATTAAATAGTTAGATGTTAAATAATTTATATTATATTGTTTAGATGGTTTGGAGCAATTGAATATTGTTGAGAAAGATAATCACATAACTGGTGTTAATTTCATGCTTTTTTTATACTAATGATGGTACACATGACTGAATGACAAGTTGATATGAATATGAAGGAAAAGATTCATGTATTGGATGACTGAGTACAAAGGATTAATTTCAAAGTCACTTTCCTCCATTACACTGTATGATTAAAATCCACTTATGCAAATGACTTATGAAACTATATACGATATTTTAATTTTTGCCATCTTTATTTAAAGACAAAACGTAGCTTCAATAATTTATTTATAAAAACTGAAATTTCTCTTTTGGTAGCTTGAACATCACTTATCTTACAAATAATAGTAGAAATGTGTTAAGAACTATAGTTAAACTATAGTTAAACTATATATGCTATAAAACAGCAAAACCATCATTTGCATGTTCACTGATAAATTTTTAGATTGAAAGGGAACTCCAAACTATTTTTCTTATATTTATAAATAAATAAATAAACCAGCATTGGAACATATCAGATGTGCTCCAGCCATTATTGATTCTTTATGATGCTCCCTCTGCAAGGAATGATAAAAGGAAGGAAAAGATGGGAGTTTCAGAAAAAAGACTCTACGTTGATCCATTTAAAGATGTAATTTATAATTAATTATTAAAATAAAACTTGAGCAAAGTGATTCAATAATTGACTAATTGAATTTCTATTCCTATAATGATTCATGTGTCCAATAAAACAAAGCACCATTTTATGAGCAAGATTTATTCTTACCCCTTTTAAAGTTTGAAAAATTTTCATCAGTCTTTTTCTTTCTAATGTCTATAACTTTTGTTGCTACAATTATCTAATAATTCCTATGAGAATTAAATATTGAATAGTTTGCTTTCTTAATATATAGTTAAGATTGTTTGCATGACTAACATATATTCAAAATACACATTTAAAGACATCTTACTAGGTCTGGTGAAGCAGACTGATTTTCTCATAGCCTCCCATTATGTACACCTCTATATATTTGTTATTTGTTTTGTTTCTTTACTTCTTTTCACATTTACTCAAAGTCAGGGATCACCATCTCTTCTTACACAAAGCAAAAACATTTTGTTCACCTCTTAGTTCTTTGTCATAGCTATTTTTATTCTCTTGCTTTATATAATATAGAATTCACACAATACTCTCCTAATAAGTGCTATTATTCTAGTTATTTATATATAACACTAACTTAACAAGTACACTTAAAAGTTGAAATATCAGTTGGGGTGTCTGAGTGGCTCAGTTGGTTGTGTCCGACTTCAGCTCAGGTCATGATCTCACGGTTCGTGGGTTCGAGTCCCGCAACGGGCTCTGTGCTGACAGCTTGGAGCTTGGAGCCCGCTTAGGATTCTGCATCTCCCTCTCTCTCTGCCCCTTCCCTGCTCACACTCTGTCTCTCTGTCTCTCTCTCTCTCTCAAAAATAAATAAACACTAAATTAAAAAAAGAGTTAAAATATCAGTAATTTTGTAAGATTAATATTTTGACCCTTTCTTTTTATTACAGTATTTTCTGAATGACAAAACCTAAACAAATGCCAAAATCACAAACACTGGATGTGTGTTATTTAGACTATGTATCATAAAAAAAAAAAAATGACAGCCACAGATGAATACAACAAAAATCCACCTACTAGGTAAAAAGAAACAGCCTGATTTCTTCTAGTGGGCATGTAGCTTGTTTTTAGACACCATACTAAAGAGAAGTGATTATCATCACATGAATGTAATTTTTAAAAAATCTCCAAATGCTCAATGTGATCATTTACACAATCTAACTCATGGCTATAAAGATACAGTGGAATTTCTATAATTCAATTGTCTCATTTCTAAGTGGTAAAACATTTTTATTTTAATGATCAATATTTTGAGGTAATTAATAGCAAATGATCTATTCCCCATTTTATCTCTCTTCTTAAGAAATATTAAGAAACATAATATCTGATGTATTTTAAGTTCCTGGTTCTTCTACAGGTAAAGTTTAATATCAATTACAGTTTTTAATTCATATACAATAAATAGTACTGATTTTTCCTTTTGTGATTCTACAATACCTATAAGTCTTTCATCCTTCTTTAAATTTTCTGCATTCTTCTAACCTCTAATTACATGAACTCAAGAAGTCAGGTATAAAGCAATGCAATAATATGAGAACTATCTTCTGAGAGACATCTTTGTAAACTATGTCCACTGTGTACTCATCCAGATTTCAATATTATGAGGAATTCACACATATCATTAAATGAAATTCCTGACTTCAAGGAACATGAAATCCTGACTTAGCATGGAGATAGGAGAGCTATTGCTTCTGAAGGCCATAGTGTGAATGGCTAGACAAGAGACAGAGCCTTGAATCCAGCTTTGTGCTGAGCACAGAGCCTGCTTAAGATTCTATTTCCTTCTCCCCTCCTCTTCCTCTCTTCCTCTCTCACTCTCTCTATCTTAAAACACACACACACACACACACACACACACGCACACACACGCACATACACGCACATACACACACATACACACACATACACACTAAATCTGTCTGAGTAGGATTTCTAATCTGTATCTCATTTACTATCAACACATTTTAAGTGTTAGTGTTCATGTATTTAATATAAAACTCCCATGGATCATCAATAAACTTTAGTTTCCTGTCTATGACAGAATTTGCATGTTGATTTCCCTAACAGGAAGACAGGAACATTCAGATAATACAAAATACTGGAAGTGAGACATATTAAATTCATGCCAAAAATGCTATTGGAGTTAATTTGTTATACTTGATTCGATATATTGGGATTGTTTGAAGTAAACTCACAGTAAGTCAGATCATTTGGAAAAAAATATAAAATAAATTAGATCATACATATGGAAAGTATGATCTTGTAAACAATTCATATTTACAACAGTGTGCACTGCCTGATTGCCAAGCTGCAGGTGAGATTTATGTATCCTCTTTGCACTTATCTGTTGTTTGTGAGTATATAGATTTTGAAAGTAATCTTTCTTCCCTTTGTTTTCATAAAATAAAGAGAACCATGATGGTTCTGTATCACATCAATAAATATCACTTTCCTAATGGTTAATCAAGATTCTTAGTTCTGAGTCTATGATATAAATGAAAATGAGGGAATATATTTTATAATCCATTCCACATATGGTTCTGTGGCACTTTTATTTTAAAACCTCTAATACTGAGTTAAATTAATAGTTTAACTAGGATATAAATGTATACAGAGCTGTGACTATTTTATTTAAAAAGGTGGTTTTACTGACTATTTTCTTGCAAAATTTGCTTATTTAGGTATAAATCAAATGGCAAATTTCTATAACTGTCTATTCATGTACAAGTAAGGAACATTATTGTCCCATGGTGTAATAAGGAATTTGGCTTTGCCCAAAGAGAGATCTGGCCTTTGTCCCTGGCTAACCTAAAAATCCTTGAAATTTCCCAATGGATAGGAATGTCTTTGTTATTCGTGGTAGGCATCTGGAACTATACCTGATGGCTTATGCTAACAGGGTGATTGAGGACCCTGAGGCCACATGCTATCAGTCAGACTTGTGGATAGGATGGGGAGGGCATTGGAGATTGAGTTCACCCAAAGATGCAATGACTCAATCAGTCATGCCTGTGTAATAAAGCCTCACTAAAACTCTGGTCACCAGCGTTCAGGTGAGCTTGCCTGGGTGGCAATGCTTTGAGTGTTTACTCATATAATGTAGATGGGAGAAAGTAACATAGTCTGTGAGTATACAGGAAGAAAGTGACTAGAAACTCCATGTTTGCTCTTCTAGACTTTGTCTTTTCCTTTGTTTGCTTCTAACTTGTATCCTTTTCCTGAAATAAACATAACTGTGAGTATAATAGGTTTCAATGACTTCTGTGAGTCTTCCCAGTGAGTTATCAAACCTGAAGGTGGTTTGGGGGAAAACCCAAAACTTAATAGTTATTATTAGAAGTCTTGAACAGACTTGGCCTCTTGGTCTTGTAGTTTGGTTAACTCGGGGTACCCGCAAAGCTAAACTGTGTAGCGGGCAATTCTCTTTCTTTTTATTTTAAATATATTATAATTGAATGAGTAATCAAGGTATGAATATAATTCTATATTTACATTTGTGTAGAACCAATTGGTAGCTCCTGTAATGTAATAATCCAATATCTTCAACTGATTGATTTATAAAATAATGTACTTGATTTTCTTTTATGAAAGTATTTTCACACATTAAAAAATCCAACTGTTAAATATTATGTGTAAGGACATCATTTATAATATCATTGTTTAAAAATAGTATGGGTGTAATAATTTTAATTAGGAAAACATCTAAAATTTTAGTCTTGTCTGTGTAGCCAATGCATGTTTGTTTGATCCACTAGTTTATTTTTCATGATGATGCACTGTTATTTTTACTAATACTCTCATGAGACTGCCTGACTTATTCTTAGAAGGGTTCTGAGGGTGACTTAGGGCTAACAAATTCTGCTAATTATATTTACCTCAAACAGATGACATATTCATAAGATAATTAAAATAAGGAATTTTTAGATGAAATGTGAAGTATTTCATAAGCATTGAGTGATATCCTGACACTAGTGGCATAGTGAAATACAGACCCTGGCATGAAGATAGTGTTTCTAAAAGCTGCTTGGAAAAATAACACCATACATTTAGGTGCTATTGGCTACCAATTTAAGAAATTTGAGAGCAAAAAAAAAAAAAAAAAAAAAAAAAAAAAAAAGAAATTTGAGAGCATTAGACTTAGAAAACACCAGAAAGTAAGAAAATCTTTCATTCTTTGTTATTTTACTTTTGAACTCAAAGCTGGTATACTTTTTCAGTAGTCAAAGCAAAATATTTTTATTTTTGAATGATCAAAATTTCCATCCCATAGTGGTTTTTATCAGTTGAGATGGTGATCTTCAAATCCTCGTAGTGAGAAAAAGACAAAATTGCTTAGATGGGAAGAGTTCCAGAAAATGAGCTACAATACTTGACCCAGTGTCAAGCTGGAGTCTGGCTGCTTTTTTCCCCACTTTAATGATGCTAACGTTCAGTTATGATGGAGACAGAGAATATACTTCTTTACAGAGACCTGTTCTTCAGTATCACAAATCCTAGATGTTATGCAAGAGGATTAATGACCTAGCAGGAAAAAAAATTTAACCCTGCTGGCGTCTAGCCAAAAAGCAGCCTAGTCCATTAATATCAACAACTTGTAAGTTTCTGATTTCTGAAATGAGAATACAAAAGGCTCGAGAGCATATTTTGATAACAAACAAACACCTTTTCTAGAGTGAGAAGACGGGGTGCCTGGATGGCTCAGTCGGTTAAGCGTCGGACTTCAGCTCAGGTCACGATCTCACGGTCCGTGAGTTCGAGCCCCGCGACGGGCTCTGGGCAGATGGCTCAGAACCTGGAGCATGCTTCCGATTCTGTGTCTCCCTTTCTCTCTGCCCCTCCCCCATTCATGCTCTGTCTCTCTCTGTCTCAAAATTAAATAAACGTTAAAAAATAAATAAATAAATAAAGTGAGAAGAAATTACTAGAAGGCAAAATAAGTTGGCTGTATAATATGTGAAATAAAATGTTTCCTTTTGAAATAAAATTTTCCAAATATCAATGGTATGGTGAAGGATCAGTGATTTTCTGTTAGTTAAAATTAGTATTTAAAAAATCTTGCCAAACATGGCAAGAACTATAGCAGATGGAGGTAAGATGATGCAGAAACTTCTGCCTAAGCTCTTGGATACATTAGCAAATAATCAAACATTTCAGAAAAATTGAAATATGTTCTGGTAAGAGATGTGGAAGAATGCCAGTTTCTAAAGAACAGCTAGGTTCTTTTCAGAGAGGAAAACATAGGAAAGAATTATTATGGTATTTTCCCTGGCACATGTGGTTTTAAAAATGTACTTCCATCTACTATGATAAAACAGACCATATAAAACAGAAAAAGAGTGGGCTAATAAAAATAGAAAATATATCATAACACTTGTGGAGACAGGTTTTAAAAATTATCTTTAAGTTATACTTTTGCTATTACCAACTCTGTTTTTCTTATTACATATACCAATTTTCTGCTCACTAATGAAGGTAGCATATTTTTGAGTAATGATTTCTGTGCATAGTTTTTATTCTGTTTTCTGGTTATTTTTAATTTTGTGTTTTGTTTTGCTTTGCTGTTACTTTTTTAAGTTGGTGACATGCCATCAATTATTTCTTGTTTTGCTTTCCAGACAAACAATGCACTTATTTCCCAGTCCCCAAAACTTTTTCTCATAACACAGAACGAAGATCTTTATTCCATGAGTTTTTACAGAAGAATAACATGATAAATGAGTATTCCTGTAAACGCTAATAACAGATACACTTTTCTTGCAATGCACTATATAATATATGAAGCAATTACTGTATTTAACACTGAAGTATTTTAAAAGCATGTTGAATTTTTCTATAAGACCAGACTAAAAATGGTATGAATGAAATCCTTTTCTAATTAACACATTAATATTTCATATTATAAATTCTCTTCAACAGCCTAGGAATCTGCTGGCAGAATTTGGAAAAAAAAAAATAGCAACCGTACTTCATAAACACATTACTTGAAGAACCAAATACTCTTCTGGTCGTTAAAAGATTTGAAAAGCAGCCCTGAGAACAGATTTGAAAACAGGAAGCCAAAGCAGGAAGGGAGGGAGTTGTTTTTTCCATATTCTCATAATGTTTGCAAAATGGCACTAACAACTTCCAAAAGAGATTTTTGGATCTTGTTTTTCATTGGGAAATGGCTTGTAGTTTGGAGAAAACCAAAGTCATCTGATGAAATTAATAATTGTCATTATTGCTGAATTTGAAAATGTGTAATGTTTGGGCTTTGAAGCACTTCTAAATCACACTATGCCTCATCTATCTGGACATGGATTGACGCAGAAAATTTTAATTCCAGAAGGCCTACTTTAACCCCCCCACTGATATCTTACATTTCCACTGGACACACTGTCACAGCTAATGTTTTACTTAATGAAAAATTTTGACAATAACTACATTTTTCAGTTTCTATAATAATCAGTGTCAGTGTAATAAAAAATAACAGTCTTTCTTGTTATTTAATAAATAAATCTTGAAAATAACAAGATTTTTCAATCATTATTGACTAATGTTGTTTCTCTCTGCATCTCTTACCTAACAAAAAAAGGAAAGTGGTCAATATTTACTTTCAGAAATCTGGTTACTGAATTGTCTAAAGAAATGGTAAAAGTTAAAAAAAAACACCTGAATATATTGAGAAGTTAATAATCTCATGAAAAAAAGAGGAAATAGTGCAAATGATTTCAAAAACAATTAGAAAATATTTGGCGTGATTAGTTTTTCAGTAAATAGAACACAGGTACTAATATAGAATTCTTTAGAAATTAAAATAAATTTCCAAACTTTCTTGCACATTTTCCACAAAAAATACTTTTAGCTGATAAGCACTAGGAAAGCTATTCATCTCTTAGATGAGAAAATGTTTCGTTTATTCTCAATAGTGAATTATGGTAGCTTGGATGGGGAAGAACCAACCATACACAGAGTAAATGAACCTCAAAGTCATCATATAGCTCTACAATAGTGCCATAGATTTCTTATTAATGATTCTTAAGCTTACAACTTCCCTTAAATAGAAATTTTTTTCCCACATGCAAGCTGGAGAAAATAGGGACTGTCTAAAAAGGACTTTCATTAGCCTTGGGCTTCCTGGGTTGTAATCTTCCTTTCTAATATTATCCTATTATCCTTAAAGGAAATTGCCTCTCTTTTGCTGTCTGTAATCTTGATGGAAGGTTATTTTCTAGCTCCCTACTATCACTGCCCGCCTTTCACCTTTGAAGCCAGGTGGACTTGTCCTTTCTCCACTCAACCACTTGATATAGCCCCCCCCAGGTATGTGACCAGCTGACAATGGAGTTCTTATCAGTGGGGACTACTGCATGGGAGGAGGTAGTGACAATGGCAGAGACTAACCAGTCAAGGTAAGCTGACCAGTCATTCCTCTCAGAGATGGCTATTTTCTCCATGTTCTTTGCATCTTAGCTCTCAGGCACTTTCTTAATTTCAACAGTCCACAAGATTGGATTCCCAGATTCTAATCCTGCCACCTTCCCAAATATTTTTTTTCCATTTCTTATCAAAATACCTTTTTTGTTTATGTCATCTAGAGTTGATTCCTGTGTATAGGAACGCTAATTATTGACACTAGAGTTGACTTATTTATTCTATTGAGATTTTTTTGAAAGTGATCCATATTATTTTGTTTTATGAGACCTGTACTATTTGTCCTATAATTTTACCTCTTTGATTTTTGTTCCAAGATACCAGTGACTGTAAATAATATTAATAATATTTCATTACATTTGAACATAATTTTTGAATTTTAAATATATTTATATGGAACAGCCATAAAAAAGGATGAGATCTTGCCATTTGTGACATGGATGGACTTTGAGGGTATTATGATAAGTAAAATAAGGCAAACAGAGAAAGTTAATTACAACATGATTTCACTTCCATGTAGAATCTAAAAAAAAAAAAAAAGAACAAAACAAATAGATAAACAAACAAAAAGCAGAATCAGACCTATAAATACAGGGACAAACTGATGGTTGCCAGAAGGAAGGGGGCTGGGAAGATGGTTCAAGTGGGTGAACAGGAGTGGGAAATACAGGCTTGCAGTTATGAAATGAATAAGTCACATGAATGTAAGGTACAGCACAGGGAAAATAATAAATGATATTGGTAATAGTGTTGGACGGTGACAGATGGTCACTACACCTGTTGTGAGCATAGCATAGTGTATAGAGAAGTTGACCACTATGTTGTAGTCCTGAAACTAATGTAACATTGTGTGTAAACTACATGCAAATAAAAATAAATAAATAAACAAACAAACATAGGTAAATTGTTTTATCTTATCTGATGATCATAAAAGCCAAATTTTCAACACTTCTATTTTACAGATGGCCTACCACTTACTGAGGATAAGCAGATTTCTAAATGTAAACAATAAATGCTAGAACTTTAAACTTCATATTTGTTGTTATTTGCCATATAACGCACTGCCTCCCATCATTGTACGGGCTAATTAAAGAGCAAGAGGGTAGAACATGTTACTATGTATTAGTGGTTGCAGTCACCAATTCCAACATGTGTGTATGTGTGGGAGCGTTCCCCCCACACCACCAAGCATAGGATACCAGTTGGATGTCCTTCAATTCAACTCAGTTCTGACACTATTTACCAGGATGTAGGATCAGAGTCCACCAATCTCAAGCCCCGGTTATTACCTGTGTTTCTGTAAGCACAAAGAGTTAGGGGTCCCCAGAAAAAGAAAGAGACATAGCTTTATTGACATGAGAAAAGTGTTTTTGCCCCCTGGCCATCTTGTGACAGAATGTAAGAACAAACAGCCACTATCAGGCAGGAGATAGTAAATCATATTCAAAACTGAAGACTGACCTCATGCATATTGTTTTTCTTCTTAAGTTCATTTATTTATTTTGAGACAGAGATCAGGAGAGGGGCAGAGAGAGAGGGAGAGAGAGAATCCCAAGCAGACTCAATGCTGTCAGCACAGAGCCCGATGTGGGGCTTGAACTCACCAACTATGAGACCATGACCTGAGCTGAAATCAAGAGTTGAAGGCTTAACTGACTGAGCCATCCAAGTGCCCTGACCTCACTGATATTCTTAAGTTATCTTTGTAGGATCTAAACCCTTTAAGTACACAGATACCAGACTAATTAGAGCCAGAGAATTGATGATGCTAACCCTTGCAGGTCCTCATGACTTTGACCTGGACTCAGTCACCTTAAGATGACTTTTGCCCCAATTACATGTTGTATTCCCCATTGTGCAAGCCACTTCATGAATATGCATACACACTTAGCTTAAAATTTCCCCAGTGTTGTTGGAGAGACACTACTTCAGGAAATATCCCCGGTATTTTCCTTTGCTTGTTGCAGATAAAACCTTTTTTTTTCCTATTCTTTGGCTTGGTTGTGTCTTTTGGCTTGACACCCACTTTTGACCCACTGGCTACAAACTGGAGGTTCCAACAACCCTCTACAACTCAGGATGCCAACCAGACATCCAGGTTGTTACCTATACTTCTGACCAACTGGTAATACACCAGAGGTTTCCACAAACCCCTCCTTGGTTTCAATTAATTTGCTAGAGCAGCCCATAGAACTCAGAACACCCATTTACTCACTAGATTGCAGATTTATAATAGATATTAAAGGATAAAAATCAACAGCAGATGAAAATGATGAAGTCTCGAACTTCTGTCCTTGTGGAATTTGGGGCCTGGCACAGTGGCACATGGAAGTAGTCTGATTCCCCTATCTGGAAGCTCTCAGAACCTTCCCCATTTGGGTTTTTATGGAGGCTTCATAACATATACATGAGTGATGAAATCACTGGCCATTTGTGATTGATTCAATCTCTAGCCTCTTTCTCATCTTGGGAAACCAAGGCATGAAACTGAAAGTTCCAACCGTCTATTTTTGGTTTGTTCCCCTGGCAACCAGCCCCCATCTTGAGGTGCTTTCTGAAAGTCACCACATTAACATAAACCCAGTTGTGGAAAGGGTCTCATTATGAATAAAAAAATTCCCATTTCAACTTTATGGCGCTGAAGTGATTTTAGGTACTGAGGACAAGAGACCAAATAAGACAAAGATATTCTTATTGCTCTTATTGGTCAGCAAGTCCTAAGAGTTTTGAGAGCTGTGAATAAGGAATCATACAAAAAAACATCTAAATGACCAAATATTATTTCTTATAATATTTAATATTGTACTATGAAACAAAGAAATAGGAAAAAATAGGGGGAAAGTCCATAGGGATTGTTTTTGGGTCACTGGTTTAAAATTGTGTAGAATGGAATTGTATCAAGGATTAATCAAGATTAAGTATCAATAAGAAATGTACGATGGTATCTATTTCACATTTTAAGGGACCTAACAGAAATCTCACTGCAGTCTGGGAATCTCCTGATATCAGTGTCTTTTGCTGGGACACCCCCTCTGGATAAATGTGGGAGGTGTTTTAAGGATTCTAGCCACTCGAGTCTCAAACTTCCTTTCTATCATTGACCTCCTGGCTAGACCCTATTCACTGTGTCAAGGGTAGTATATCTGAGTGAATATTAATGGACAGTGGCTAACACAAAGTAGTATTTTAACTGAATTTGTTTATTTTAACAACTGACTCATCTTTGTAAGCTCTCAAATAATATTCAAATAAAAAGCACATAACCTATGTCTTCAAGGAGCCTCCTTTCTAAACAATTGCCAAGACATAAGGAGAAATGAAAGGTGTGACAATATCTATGTGAATCAGAATTATATTTGGATTTATGAGGTCAATTATGCACCTGCTATTTCTATTTGAATGAGCTTACACAGGAAAATGTACGAATAAGCTGAACTTATGGTGATGAGCAGAGGGGCAGATAGGGTCAGAAGGAGCACAGTGATCCATGGTGGCGAAGAGTCAACAGGTCTGAAAGGCTAATGGATATAAAGAAGCTCATAACATTATGTACCCAGCACCACGCTCTAAAGACCTTGTGCATTGTGTGAAAGGTGACTGCATCGCTGGACGAAATTCCAAGTGGAGCAGTGCCCACCGACTCTCCTAAGGGAACATTGGAACTTTTGGAAAGGACAGGCCAGTGAATTCTGGAGGAAGAGAGCATTAAAGCCTTAGAATATTTTTGTTCTAAAGGGTATACAGTCTAGTCATATTGTATTGTGCCTAGTGATATTGTATTTCTCATATTTATTCTAGTATGATCTGCTATTTGAGTGATGTTTTTCTCTCTGAATTATGGAAAACTTGGAGCCTTCTTGACCAAATTACCGTAAACAATGACAAAGTTTTGGGACCTTACCTAATGATACTCAAATACGACAAAACTCAGCTCTGAGTGAGGAAGAGGAACACCTACAGCAGCCAAAACTTATATTAATTTTTTCGTCCTGCCTAAATTGTATCTGCTCACTATCATCACACTACTTATCTTTTCTCTCCAGGGCTGAACTTAGCCTCTCACTCTGTACTTGCTTATCGCTATCATGATGTTCAAAGAGCAGGCCACTGGAGGCAGGAATATGGTCAAACAGTAACCACACCACGTCAACTTATAGTAGTGCTAGAGTAACATAAACAGTTCCACAGAGCTGTGCAATTTTTGACCTGGATTTTTTAAAATAGTACATGATACTGATTTCTTTGCTTTTACTCTGTGGTGAGCTCTAGTGTCTGGAAAGAACCTTTCTCTCTGTTTCTCTTTGGTCTTAGCCTCTGTTTATCTAAACAGCAATAGATTATTAGAGGTGAGGTTTTGAGCATTTGTTGTTCATGTTCTCACAGCCATGTCTATAGGGAATTAAGGAAAAACAATGCCTTTTAAGTGTTTAATTTTGTTTTTGTTTGTTTAATTTTGTAATTTTGTTTATATGACCCAGACTATAGGTTCAATCTTGATTAATAATTAGAATTGTGGATATTGTTTGTCATAAGAAAACATAGTAGGTAGGATAGCTATGCTAGTTTAGGACACTTCTGCTCATTACTTGTAGGTGTTAATTTTACTTCAATCCAAGAATCCAGCTGTCAGATTTTACCACTGCAATATGGATATATTGTGTTCTTTCAGTTTGTGACACTATCACATGGTATTTTCATCAGTGGACCAAAAGATAATTGAATAATTCTTTGGTCCAGCCACTCCTTGACATATTGAAATTATGAAGGAAACATACATTCAATGGACCACAGGCTAAAAAAAAAAGATGTAAATCCCACTTGATTAGTAGCTATACTTGTGTTCCAAATCCTAGCTGATCGGTCTTTGTTCATAGCAGTAAGTGTCCTAACCCCTACGATGCTAAATGACTGACCTTTTCTTCACCCTGAACTCAAACCAGATATTAAGATCTTCCACCTTGCAATCAGCTCCAGGATGAAAGGGACCATAGTGCTGAGAAAACAAATTGACGTGAAAGATAATGGAAAACTGAGTTACATTATGTTTGTACATATATACATGTGTACATATATACATATATATAAATTTGTACATATATACATATGTACAATATATTTTATAATCATTAAATTTGAAGAGTATATCATATATAACTTATAATGCTTTACATACATGTGGTGAAAGAATGAGGGAGATGAAGGGCAGAGGAGAAACACCTTAAAAATACAATGACCATCACTACAAAAGCATAGTCAAATCAAGGTCAAAGAATGAGATCTATACTATTAGTGATTCCTTCTCCCAGGATTTAGTCAATTAAGCAGATACTGCATTAGAGTTTCATTTATTGAGCTAGAATTTATTTTTAAATCTAATAATTCTAGCCCTAAATTTTTCTTATGTTATTTTTTTATTTTTTTTTTAATTGAAGGGCAACAATGATGAAGAAAAGTGTAAAACCTGTGAGTGCACATTCTAGTAACTTTATAAAGTTACTACATTCATATGACCACCACCAAGATTAAGAAAATAAGATAATATATGACCTCAGGAATCCTTCCTTGTGCCTCTGTACTCTCAAAACCCCTCCTACCATTAGTAACCGCTATTCTGCTTTTAAATGCAATAAATTAAGTTGGTCTGTTGTTGATCTTTATAAATTGAATTGCCCTTATACTGTTTTTTTTTGCCTGATATATGTGATATTCTTGCATGTTCTTACAAAACAATGTTTCACTCATTTACATTGCCATATAGTATTTCATTTTCTAAACACACCACAATTGCTTTGTTTACTTCACAGGTGATGGACACAGATAGAATACAATTTAGAACTATTATAAATACTGCTATTAGGAACACGCTTGTACATGTCTTTGGAGTCTCAGGTGTACTCATTTCTATTATGTGAATATAGAGAAGTTAAATTCATAGGTCAAACATTACATACATGTTTAGCTTTAATATTTGTAACCAAATAGTTGTCCAAACTGACTGTTCCAGTTTACATACTCACCACCAGAGTATGGGAGTTCCAGTTGCTCTACATTAACAGTATTTGTTATCATCTTTTTTTAATGTTAGTTTTTCTGGCAGGTGTGCATTGGTAATTTGCAATTTTAATACTAAGAAACTTTAACCAATGCCTAAGTCAAAAATATCCTTCCATATTATCTTCTTAAAGAGTCACTGTTTTACATTTCAACTTTCATTCCTTAATCCATGTGAAATTTGTATTTATATAGTTGGAGAGGTAAAGGTCAAGATTATTTTTTTCTTAACGTTGATATCAACTTGGCCCAGCACCTTTAATTTGAAAGACCATCATTTTGTCACTGCATTTGAAGTATTAAATGTTATAAATCTAGTTACAAATATATTGAAAATTTCTTGTTTGAATCTTTATTTTGTTATATCACTCTATTTTTCTTAATTACTACCTTATTGTTTTTCTTACATTAGCAATATAATAAGTCATGATACATGATACAACAAATTTTCCAAATTTATTACTCTATTGGCATTTGCAACTCCATATAAATTTAAGAGTTACTTTGCCAATGGAAAACATTGCACTATTTAAATTGTTTTTGCATTGAAAATCTATACGGATTTAAAAAAAAAAAAAGAAGAAAATCTATACGGATTTAAAAGGATTTAACAACTTAATGATATTGTGGATATGGATAAATAGAGGTCTGGAAATCTTTTATCACATTAATTCTTAGGTTTTTGATATCTGTTAGATTAATTACTAGATATTTGATGCATAATTATTTATTAAATATACTGTTTGTTGCTCACATGTAGAAATAAAATTGGTATTACTATACTGGTCTTATATACAATAAATTCTCATGTTCAGTTATTTATTCTAATAGTGTATCTACAGATTATTTTGAATTTTCTTCTTAAACAATCATATAGTACCCAAACAATGATTTTTAAAACATTGTCATATCCTTATGCTGTTTATCTTATACTCTCCGTAATGCATTAGCAAGGTCTGACTAGTATAGTGATGGATAAAACTATTAATAGTGGTCATCCTGCTTCATTTCTAAAGGTGGGAGGGGGGAAGCTGTCATCACTTCACTATTAAAGTGTGCATTCCATATTTTTCTTGCAGGTTTTTACTTTTATCAAATTAAGACAATTAACTTTGTTGTAACATTGATTAATTATCATAGGTCAAACCAGCTTATTCCTCAAGTTAATCTAAGATATTGTGATATAGTAATATTGCTATATTATTTGCTAATATTTTATTTAGATTTTTTTCATCTGTACGTTTCATGCATCTTTGTTTCATCTTTCTTCATATTATTTTTGTTTAGGCCTGAATTCTGTCTTTATTTTAATGTTAGGGATTGAGATTATGTCTATTTTATAACTTAGTTTATGGATCATTCCCTTTTTGTATTTTCTGGATGAATTGTACACGATTGATATTATTACTCCCTAATACTGAGAAGAATCTTCTGGTGATACTAGATGGAAAACAAGTGGGACTTTTTTTGTGAGATTATTAAGTTATTGACTATATCTCTTTAAGGGATAGAGGACAATTCAAATTTTCTATTTCTTCTTGAGGCAATTTTAGGGAGGAATATTTTATAAGAAATTTGTTCATTTCCTTTAACTTTCAATTCTATTAGGCAAAGAGGTATTCACATCCTTACAGGTGTCCCGTATCTGTCATCTTCATAGCAATGTTCCTTTTTTCATTCCCACTACTAACATTACATTTTTTCTTTTTTTTTTTTTTAACTTTTTCTAAGGCTTATCCAACCAACTTTTGTCTCTGCAATTTAGTTTGATGTGTTTGTTTTCTATCTTATTAAATTTTGATACTGATTTTAACAATCATATTGGGTGGCACAAAAACAGACACTCAGATCAATGGGACAGAATAGAGAATCCCAAAATGTATCCACAAACATGGGCAACTAATCTTTGAGAAAGCAGGAAAGAATATCCAATGGAATAAAGACAGTCCCTTTAGCAAGTGGTGCTGGGAAAACTGGACAGTGACATGCAGAAGAATAAACCTGGACCACTTCCTTACACCATATACAAAAATAAACTCAAAATGGATGAAAGACCTAAATGTAATACAGGAAACCATCAAACTCCTCGAGGAGAAAGCAGGCAAAAACCTCTTTGATCTTGGCTGCAGCAACTTCTTTTCTTTTTTTTTTTTTTAATTTTTAACGTTTATTTATTTTTGAGACAGAGAGAGACAGAGCATGAACGGGGGAGGGTCAGAGAGAGGGAGACACAGAATCTGAAACAGGCCCCAGGCTCTGAGCTGTCAGCACAGAGCCCGACGCGGGGCTCGAACTCACGGAACGTGAGATCATGACCTGAGCCGAAGTCGGACGCCTAACCGACTGAGCCACCCAGGCGCCCCATGGCTGCAGCAACTTCTTACTCAACACATCTCTGAAGGCAAAGGAAACAAAAGCAAAAATGAACTATTGGGACATCATCAAAGTAAAAAGTTTCTGCACAGTAAAGGAAACAATCAGCAAAACTAAAAGGCAACCGACAGAATGGGAGAAGATATTTGCAAATGACATATCAGATAAAGGGTTAGTATCCAAAATCTACAAAGAATTTATCAAACTCAACACCCAAAAAACAAATAATCCAGTGAAGAAATGGGCAAAAGACATGAATAGATACTTCTCCAAGGAAGACATCCAGATGGCCAACCGACATATGAAAAAATGCTAATCACTCATCATTAGGGAAATACAAATCAAAACCACAATGAGATATCAACTCACACCTGTCAGAATGGCTGACATTAACAACTCAGGCAACAACAGATATTGGTGATTGGTGAGGATATGGAGAAAGAGGATCTCTTTTGCATTGCTGGTGGGAATGCAAGCTGATGCAGCCACTCTGGAAAACAGTATGGAGATTCCTCAAAAAATTAAAAATGGAACTACCCTACAACCCAGCAACTGCACTACTAGCTATTTATCCAAGGGATACAGGTATGCTGTTTCAAAGGGACACATGCACCCCAATGTTTAGCAGCACTATCAACAATAGCCAAAGTACAGAAAGAGCCCAAATGTCCATCGATGGATGAACGGATAAAGAAGATGTGGTGTATATATATACATGATGGAGTATTACTCAGCAATCAAAAAGAATAAAATCTTGCCATTTGCGACTAGGTGGATGGAACTAGAGGGGATTATGCTAAGTGAAATTAGTCAGAGAAAGACAAATATCATATGACTTCACTCATATGAGGACTTTAAGACACAGAACAGATGAACATAAGGGAAGGGAAGCAAAAATAATATAAAAACAGGGAGGGGGGGGCGCCTGGGTGGCTCAGTCGGTTAAGTGGCCGACTTCAGCTCAGGTCGTGATCTCGCGGTCAGTGAGTTCGAGCCCCACGTCGGGCTCTGTGCTGACAGCTCAGAGCCTGGAGCCTGTTTCAGATTCTGTGTCTCCCTCTCTCTGACCCTCCCCCGTTCATGCTCTGTCTCTCCCTGTCTCAAAAATAAATAAAACGTTAAAAAAAAAATTAAAAAAAAAAAAAAAACAGGGAGGGGGACAAAACATAAGAGACTCTTAAATATGGAGACAAACAGAGGGTTACTGGAGGGGTTATGGGAGGGGCGATGGGCTAAATGGGTAAGGGGCAATAAGGAATCTACTCCTGAAATCATTGTTGCACTATATGCTAACTAATTTGGATGTAAATTAAAAAATAAAATTAATTTATTGAGGAGGGCACCTGTTGGAATGAGCACTGGGTGTTTTCTGGAAACCAATTTGACAATAAATATCATATTTAAAATAAATAAAAATAAATAAATTAATTAATTAATTAAAGAAAAAAATCATATTGGGTAAGGCCAAATGGAAGCCATCAACATTGAATAAAACTATGTTCTGCGATGAATGGTGGAGATCAATGCCATTCTTAAGGATTTATCATCATGCCTTAGTTTAATTTATCTCCTGACCCCTATAGAACCAGATGGATACTGGAGGCTGGCTATAGAGTATCTCAAACTCATTAGTAGGACTTTAACCACAGTCACTGCAACAGATATGATATGTTTTCTAGAGCAGTTTAGTAAGGTCTCAGACATGTTATACGCAAACACCGATTTGAGGAATGTGTTCTTTTCTATACTAATCAGAAGTATTTTAGTGGTTTTCATTAATCAAAAACGGACAACAGTATATACTTACAATTTTGCCTCACGATTATGTAAATTCTCCCACCCTTTTATCCTACAGTCTAAAGAAATCTGGACTATCTTGACAGTCTCAGAATATCACATTGATTCACTGCATCAACTAAGTTGATGTAATTATATCAGTTAAGTTGAATGAAAAATGGGTGACTAGGAGCCCTGAGAACTTGCTAAGACACATGCATTCCTAAGGGCAAGAGATAAACCTGGTGTAGATTCAGGAGACTGTCACATGCACACAAATTTAAGCGTCTGATGATCTTGAGAATGCCAAGACATCTCCTGCAAAGTGAAATATAAACTATTAAATCTTGCAATTCCTAAACCAAAGAATGAAACACAACAGCAGGTATGCTTCATTAGTTTTTTGGAACCAGTATGTTCTATATATAGAGAAACTTATTGGCCTGATATGCTGGGGGATACAAAAGTCATCCAGAGGCGGCTGGGGTGGGGTGGGGGGTGGGGGGGTGGAAAGAAAGGTGCTGTAGGAGGTCTAAAATATGGTCCAAGCTGCTTTGTAACTTCTGCAATATAATCCTGCAGACCCTAAGATTACTGAAGTATCACTGGTGAGAAAGGATGCTGTTTAGAGCTTGTGCCAAGCTTTAATGGGAGAATCATAATGCAGGGGCTCTTGAGGAAGACCATGTCATCTGTAGTGGAAAATCAGACACCTTTTGAAAAACAATACCTTCGTGCTACCAAACGCTGGAAGAGAAAAAGTCCTTAACTATGGAATACCAAGTAACCATGCAGCAAGAATTATCTATCATGAGTGGGGACCTGTCAAAGTGACAAAGACATAAGCTTGAGCAGATCCACATGCAATCCATTGTACAACAGAAGTGGTATATATAAAATCAAGTACTACCTGGATCAGGGGTCATAAGCAAGCTGTGTAGGCAACTAGCCTAGACCCACTGTTACAATAGCACCCTTCCATCTATTCAGGCCTATGACCAGATGACAGAGGATGAAAATGCCCAATCTTGGTTTATCTATCTGGCAGTGCAATATATAGGTTTAGATCAATAATGTATGCCCATTTACTAAATAATACCATTTTTAGATAGTTATGAGGGAAAATCCTATGAATAATCAGAACTTTAGGTAGTACATCAGTGTTTACTTTTTTTTTTTTTTTTTTAGAAATAAGAGGTCTGAAATTAAAATATATTGAGATTCCTGAGCAGTGGCAAAATGACTTGGCTGGCTGGTCACAGATGCAAAAGATTGGAAAGTAAGTACAAGGAGATCTAAAGTAGTGGTTTATGGAGGTACCCATGAAATTGGACAAGAAATGTGAAGATCTTTGTCCAGCTCCAGAGAGCATCCACTTAAGAAAAGGCACTAAACGAAGAGTGTACAGCAAATGACCCAGCCAGTTGGTATCAGCTGGTTTTTATCTTTGCCACAATTTGTGGCATGATGGGCATATAAATGAAGTAGCCATGGTGGCAGAAATGGAAGCTAAACACAGACTTCAACAGATCTAGCTGCTGTCATCACAGAATTTCAAACTTGCCAGCAATACGGAATTAGGTTGAATTTTCAGTAATGCGCTCTTCCTTAAGCCATTTATCAGGAAGTTTTCTATTTATCAGGAAGTTGGCTACTTTGGGACTCTTACATCCTGGAAAGACCAGTGGTTCCTTTCCACAGGAATAGATATATTTCCCATATATAGGTTTGCTTTTCCTGATATCAGGGCCTCAATCAGCACCGCTATCTAATGTTTTATTAAGGGTTTGATCTACTAGCAAGAGATCCCACATAATGTCCCAATAGACTAGGTGATCTACTTCTCAGTAAAAGGAGATGAAACCATAGGCCCATGAACTTAGGATCCACTGTTTGGATCATCTACCATACCACAAAAAATTGCTGGCTTGATAAAATGCTGGGTAGTTTGTTAAAGGCAAACTAAAAAGCTGAAGTACCAAATTGGAGGTAATACTTTCTAAGGATATGGTACCACTCTATAGATATGGGATATGTGTTGAATCAAAGGCCTTTATTTGGCTCGGTGTCTCCAATAAGAATGCGTGATCTGGGAACAGACAGTATGAGGAGGAATGGTCACACTTCTTATTCCTGATAACCCATTTTGAGCTCTGCAATGTTGGTGGTCTTGTTCCAGGAGATACAACAAGAATAGCATTGAATCATAAACTGCAGCTGCCACCTGGGTACTTTGAGCTCCTTGCTGTTCATGGACCAGCAGTCAATAAATGAAGTTGCTTTCTTGGTAGTGCTATTAACCCTGATGAATCAGAGAAGGAAAGGACCAAAAAGGAATACGTGTGCAACACAGATGATCCAGTTGGGTGCCTCTTGGTACCTCCTCACTCAGTTGTGCTACAAATGGATGGGTACAACCACTGTATCCTAAAAAGGACATTGTGATTAGGAGGAGGTCAGACCTTTCCAAGTGGCCAGTCTGGGTCACACTATCAGTTAAGCTACTACAAAGAAACCTAAAATAGATAGTGGAGTACGAATATAATGAGCTTCAATTGAGGATCCTAGCCTGAAGTAGTAGGAAATTTGGTTCTTCTGACTGAAATCCTATTTCTAAATCTCCCCTAAGGAGTACAGGCCTACAGGAGGCTTGCTCTGTGTTTATGAAAAGGTAGATCTAAACTGAACATAAGCTAAACTATGGAAGAGAAGGAGATGTACTTCCCAGACACTCTTCAATGAAGGACTTGTTCAACAACCGTGGGAGTATTGTCATCAGCTATTTCCTACTGTCAGCTCTGTCAGTGTTTGCCTTACCTTCAGAGAATTAGCAAACCTAAAGTTACACCCATCCCAGAACAGCCCATTATCCAGTGACTAACAAACACAGGGATAGAGATCTAATCATTTTGGCTTCAGAGGGAGCACTGTTAACATCATTTCTTATCCTAGAATTTCCTACTGGTTTAACTAATCATTTTTCTAGATGGCATTGCATTATGACTATTTCTTTTGACTTACTCTTCTTTTATTTTCACAGCTAATACCTTTGTAAGTATCTTGTACCCCAAACTCTGTCACAATGTCTGTCTCTGAAGGACTCAAAATACAATGCTCTGAACTCATGAGATTACCAAAATCTCTAAACATCTTCTCTCAAATTTCTCAAAATCTCTCCCTCGTGTTTTCTCTTTTCCTCCTACAGATTAGCAAATACTTTGAAGGGAAATAAGGCATAAAATGTCAGCCTTATAAGATAAATTTTACTTCTAAGACATTGATCTCCCAAGGTTTTGATTGCCTTGACTGCTTTTCAAAGACTTCAGATACCAATTTTTGTATTTTATCCAGCCTTTTTAGATGTTCTTGGTGAGAAATTCAATGAAACATAAGCTACTACATTTTCTCAGCTTGGGATACCATTAAATAATGCCATGGACTGGGTGGCTTAAACAATATCAATTTATTTTCTTACAGTTCTGGAGGCTGAAAGTCAGATCATGGTGACCACATAGTAGGGTTCTGGTGAGAACACTCTTTCTGGCCAAGGGGCAGAAAAGTTTTCCCTTTTCTTCCCTTCTAGGTTCTTTGGCTAGCCTAATAATTAAATCAATGCAACACAGATTAACAGGAGAAAAACAAATTTCATACATGTGGAAGACCCATAAAAATATGAAACTCCCTGACAGTCAGGTAATTGAGGGTTATATACCATTCTGAGCTAAGGAGAAGGAGATAGGGATCTTGGGCTTCAAAGGTGAGGATAACAATTCACATGGGAAGAGCAAATGTTTGGTAAACAAATGTCTGCCATGCCATGCAGATAAGTCTTTCTAACATTATCTCTGGTAATACCCTTTTTCTGTGTAGTTTCCTTCTCTAAATTATTTTAGGCAGTTCAGGGGAAGTAAAAATCTCCTCCTAAGTCTGCTTGGTCCAGATTATCTTCTACTCCAATAGTCCACATGCTTAAGTGGCACATTCTGGGATGGCATATTCTGCTTCCTGTCAATGGCTTACTGACAATTGCCTTCTTTCTGTGTCTTCACATGGCAGAGAGAGATAGAAATCTCTATGGTGTCTTTTCTTATAGGGGCAATAATCTCATCATGAGGACCCCACCCTTCTGACCTCATCTAATCCTAATTTCCTCCCCAAGGACCTATCTCCAAATACTATCACATCAGGAGCTAAATATAAATTTGGTGGAGGTGGTGGAGGGGGTGTGGAATACGATTTAGTTTATATCATGTGTCACAACCGGAAGTAAATTATGACTGTTTATTTAACAATCATATGCAAATACTTTTTTTAAAAAAAGGAAATAGTGTTTAAAAGTTCCAAAAGTCCTTCTACCTTAACTCATTTCTAAGAGGAAGTTTGTTCATTGTTTCATCTGTTATTTCTATACTCCTACACTAAATGCCAAGCTATTATAACCTGTTATGAGATCTTGTATGTACATTTATCAATTTGATGTTGTTTATTGACTCTCTGATGGTAAATAAGAATACTAGTTCACTCATATGTAGAATCTTTCATCCTGCCAGTGTAATTATCTCTCAAATTGTATTAAATTTATATTTAATATTTTAATTACTATGTTTATGTAAATATTGTTTATGGTTGAGCCAAGCGCTAAACTATCAGCTTGTTTATCATTTCTTATGTAACTTTTTAATTTTAATTTCATATCATCTTCCTCATGTTTGTTCATGATTATTTCACATCTGAATATTCTTCCAACATTCTCCAAGAGCTTCAAAAATTCACTTCCATCTCAATCGACATATGATGAATGCTAATTTGATAATTTATCAGTTCTATTTCTTTTTTCCTCGAGACAGCACTCCATGAGCCCTCTGACTTCCTACTTTATTTTACCTCTTTGCTCACCAGTCCTTTCACACTCACCCTGGGCTTGCTTTCCTATTATCTTAGTATTGGATCTCTTGTTTCATGCCTTCACTTATATATTCCCCACAATTTTTCTAGTTTTTGCCTGCCACCCAGTCACAAGACCAATGGTATATATTTTAGGTTTTTGTTATGGTACTACCCCATTTCTGGTTACCATTCCTATACCAGTTAGCTTTTACATAACAAATTGCTACAAAATTCAGTGACTTAGCTCAGGTTCTGTAGAGGATTTTAAGGGTGGGAGGTTCTGGTCTGGGCTAGCTTCATAATAAATATCCGCTTGGCTATTTTATACATTTTTGGTTAGCTGGTTCATTGGCTGGTGGCTGGTGTTCTCAGATAGCATTAATCCCTTGTCTGTAGGATGGCAAGCTGTCAACCAGGTCACTTTAGTTCTACTTGTGTGGTTTCTCACGTTCTAGCAGGCTAGCTCAGCTTTGTTCAGCTGGTAGATCCAGAGTGACAAGTGCAGCACATGAGCACCTGCCAGTGAACATAAACTTCTGAGACCTCTGTTTGCCTCATGGTTGCCAAAACCAAGTTGGTCAAAATAAACTGTCATCCCAGAATCAAGGAGTCATGGAAAGGGAAGAATTTGGAGTCCTATTTGCAATCTCTCACTCTATCTTCCATAACAACACAGTTTCCTACTTAATCTAAATTCCAGGCTCAAAACTTATAAATCACCTCTGATACTATCCAACCTCCTATTTATTTCTCTATTATTTATTTATGTATTTATATGCAATTTTAAATAGCTTATAATTTGGCAGGCACTGTTCTAAGTCTTCTATAGTTATTTACCCTTTAATTGTAATATGTCTAGGAGGTGGTTATATTAATATTTTCAAAAGACAGATGAGCCTGTGCCCAAATAAATGAAGCCACATGCCCGATATCAAAAGTGGAATTTGAAGCCAGGCTACCTGGGTCTCAAGTCCATGTTGTTCACTGTGGCCCCAGAGTTTATGCTTTTGGCCACCTCACTGTGCTGCCTGCCAAAACTACATTTGGTTTCTCACTGATGTTTCATTTGAGGATTCTTTTACCTTTGAAATATATTTATCACCCCTTTATTTTCTGTAGCCCTTTTCTAATTTTCCTTTAAAAAATAGTTATGAACTCATGATTAACTACAATAACTATCCCCTGATAATCTAGTATTTTCCCTTCCTCCAAAACGACATGACTTTTCACAGTTTCTTCACATTGGGTGCTAAATCATAACGCTGAGATTTTTTTCAGGGACTTAACAACTGAAATACGTCACATGGTATTCATTACCCCTCTCTAAATCTTTTCCATATTTCAAGCCTCAAATACTTTTTTTTTTTTTACATGATTACCTTGGATAGTTCAGTCTTTGTATATTTCCATCTCTCTTGAAGATTCTCCTGAATCTCTATTAATCAATACCCCTCTTGATATAAATTATTGACAAATAATTTATAGTCTTGAAATTACTTTCTTACCTTAAGGATGTCATATTTTTTCTAAATAAAATGTAACTTTATAGCACCATAAAAATTATTGCTTTGTTAGTTGAGTATTTCTTCTTTGCTGAATATTACAAAAGAGAAATTATATGTGAGTACCATGGCAAGCTAAAGGCATAAACATTAGGAAGAAAAAAATACCATTAGTACTTGACATGGAAAGAGTTGATTTTCAAGTCTGGGTCTTGTGGAGAGTTACTAAAAATAATTTAAGAAAGTTGTTAAGATTTCTAATATTTCTTTATCTGGAGATAAAGAAAAATGTGTGATTTATTTAAGGGAACAATATTCTAAGAGTAGGGTCACATGGTAAGAAAAGTTTCAACATTGTGGTTAGGCAAATTTTAAGCACAGTGGTGAACAGAGAAATAGTAAAAGTAGGAAGAGGTCATGTGCAGGCATTTGTGGGAAGTAGCCCCAGGTGTAACAGCCGTTGAAATGAAAAAGTGTAGTTACCACTATTTGTTAATCTATTATTTCTGGCTCCGCAACTGAATCCTTTCTGTTACAAGTAGGAGAGAGAGAAACAGAACTGATATATTTAATTTAAAAAGACTACAAAGTGATCTGATAGAACAAGTTTCACTTAAACTTCATAGGAAATGTGTTGCCCTAACGTTCAGGTTTATTTCCATGAGAAAGAAATGCTCTCTCCATTTAAGACACGTCTCTTTTATTGTGAATCTGTCCTAGAAAATTCTATTTAACCTCTAATTTGCCAATTTTATAACCCCATAGCTTTCTCTCTTCGTGTAGGATTTATCGTTGAACCATCACAAAATGTACTGCAGGAGCAGTAGCCATCACCTAACCCCAATTATACAGCAACAAGACTCACCAGCCAGGCAACATGACTGAATGGAATCTGCTGTTACAACATAGCCTTCCTAATGAAGAGACCCAGAAATCCTACAAATATATTCCAGCAGATTTAGACTATATTGGACTTCATAATAAGGTAGAAAAAATATTGGGGAGGTAGTTATAGTCTTGGATTACCCAAATATATATTCTATTCTTCCTTTTATTCTGGTATGAAAGCTCAAATAAAATAAGCTTTCATTTTCTAATCTTAAATGATCTGTGAAAAATTTAGAGGTGATGACACGGACATAGAGGGATAGTGCAACTGTTAAGAGCTATAAAACATGAAAATAGCTATTGAGTATTAAGCATGGAGACACTGTGTCATGTGCCCAGATTCTCCCATTGGAATTAGAGATACACACAACCCCAGCTACAGTCCTCAGCTGTCATCCTTTTCCAGGAATTTCCTAAGCTAAAGAGAGTCACCTGAGCCTTGTCTAAGGTCGCACCCTTCCTAGGGCACCTATTGACTGGCAAAAAGGAGTTTAAACTCCAAACCAATGGCAATTGCTAGGTAGTGGCAAAATATTTGGTTAACATGTCTCTCAGAGTATTGGGGGAAGTATATGATTTACCACATAAATCTGAATCTCTAGAGGAAGAAGATATAAAATAGAATGTTCGTAACATCCATTGATTGTTGTTGGCAAGATATTACAGAAAGCTTTATTCCTGGAGTCCTGTGGATATAGATTTTTTCAGGTCTACTTCTGCCATAGTTCCATCCATTCTTTCTAGGCCAACATGAGAGATTTTAAGTCCATTTAACTTCAAATATTTGATTCCTTCTGCCTAATCCATCGCCATATTCTGCTTTTCATCTTTTAAAAATTTGTAACTGTTCCTTTTCCACTGAGAAATCAGTCATCGGTTGAGAAAGCAGCAGAGTATGATGGAAAGATATGGATTTGAAGTCTAGGAAAATTGGATTAAAATCCCAGGTCTGCCTTACATGGCCTTGGGAAAATCCTAAATTGTTTCTAACCCTCAGTTTATTTATATTTTAAATGGGGATAATTATCCCTACTTTTATGTATTTTAGAAAATATGAAAAAGTAATAATATATGTACATGTGCTCAATCACTGCATAATACTGTCAAATATAGGTATAAATAATGACACAACAGATTTATTCATTTCTGTTGTCCTGCTCAAACTTTTGTCAGACAGAAGCTCCTACCTGGCCACCCTGTCTCCATTCCCTTTCCCTCCATTTCATTTTATCATTTTATATCAAATAACACTGTTTTATTCAAAATTCATAGCGATTTATATAAATATCTGTTGAATGATTTTTGCTTTGTTTTTATTTTTCATATTAAAACAACAAAGATCTTTTTTTTATAATCAGAGACAAAATTGTCCTGTTTAAGACACTTTCAATTTAGTTTATTAAAAAATTATGTATTGATACCTATAGACTACTTGGGTAAAAGATAATATGATAATATAATCTTTTTAAACCCATATAAATTTAATATGTAAGATTTATGAGGAGAGAAATTAGAGGTTTTTTTTTTTAACTTAAATCTGCATCTATTGTTCTTTTTCCATCTTTTAAAACTCAACAATTTGGAGGAGGAAAAAAGTTGATTATTTAAATAATTAGGATACAAAGCTACAGTGATTTTCTTTCAGATAAATTATTATGTCATTTGTAGAAATTATTCTTTTTCTATGAGGAAAAATATACAATTCTATACAACTTTGCTTATGGAACTAATTTTGATTTCTGTTAGCCTGCTTCCTTCCCTTGACAAATGAAATGAAAAATAAAAGAGAGAATAAAATGTGTTTTATTTAGTGTTAAGGGAAACTCTTCCAAATAAGAGAAATATTTGAGATTTCCATTTAGCTTCAGATGTATCAAAATGTTCCATTTATTTTTTCCATTCTTTAACATACAATTTTAACTGAAATGGAATAGTCATAATGATTTCTTATGCTGGTAAGTGCTTTGCAGTTTACAATGTGTCTTCACATCCATTGCATTTTTTCAAGTCTTTATAATAATGAGAAGTCAATAGAAAAAAGTGTGAGCCCAAAAAAGGTTAAACTGTTAGCAGCGATCACACAATTAGTGATGGAACCTCAAAATTAAAATCAAATAATCCAACTCTTCATCAGTACTATATACAATAAGCAGCTGTCTCCATTTAGTGATGGTGTCTTATATGGAAAATTTACTCTTTTCTATTTTATATTTAAAGTTACTAACAAGAAATTAGGCTAACTGACTCACTCTACCTACACATGGGTGAGAACCGACTTGCCTTTTTTCCTAAGCTGCTTTAAAAGAGTAGATGTTGGATATTGTAAATCTGGATAGATCTATTTGGCAGCTATATCATCATCTTAATTTTGATCTTTTAGAATTCTGTGATTTATTTATTTATTTATTTATTTAATTTTTGAGAGAAAGAGAGAGAGAGAGTGTATGAGTTGTGGAGGGGCAGAAAGAAAGGGGGACAGAGGATCCAAAGTGGGCTCTGTGCTGACAGCAGAGAGCCCGATGTGGGGCATCACCTGAGCCAAATTTGGACACTTAACCAACTGAGCCACGTAGGCACCCCAATTTAATTTTTAAAAATGTTTGTTTATTTATTTTGAGAGAGAGAGAGAGAGAGAGAGAGAGAGAGAGAGAGAGACAGCGTGCACGCATGTGCTACGGGAGGGGTTGAGAGAGAAGAGAGAGAGAATCCCAAGCAGACTCAGAGCTATCAGCACAGAGCCCCAGGTGGGGCTTGATCTCAAGAACTGAGATCATGAACTGAGCCGAGATCAAAACCTGAGCTGAGATGCTTAACCAACTTAAGCCACCCAGGCTCCCCTAGAATTCTGTTTTAATATGCAAAAAGATAATTTCATATCTAAAACATTGAAAATAATTAATGAATGGAAATAATCATGGCAAAATTTCTACTTCTCTGAGATTCTCCTATGGCTCTTAAGTTTTATTCAATTTGTTTAATTTACTCCTAGTTCAGTAAGGGTTCCTGATAATTCTTTTGCATGCTGTATCATTGTTAACGAGCTATCTACTCTTTTTGACCAAAACTTTGAAAAGGAGTCTTGCCACATCAGCTTTTTGCTTATTGTTTTTGCTGTACTTATGGCTTATCTTTACCCTCTGCAAACTGTGAAAAATTAATGGAATGGCATCACTGTTACTGTTTCAATATCCATGCAAATCTTTCTCAAAAAAGATAATTTTGAAAACTAGATTTAATAAAGGAAACAACCAGAATTATTTTACTAGTAGCATGCAAGAATAATTTGGGGAGTCAGAGGTTGATAAGTGTAAATTTATTTGGTGATGTACCAAATCAATTCCTGTTTCATTTTTTAGAGTGAATATTTCCATATCTATGTTGCTTTTCTTGGTAATGCCATAACAACAGTATGGTAATTTACTACTAGTCTTAAATTTAGAAAACATAATTGGACAAAAAGAGACACCAGGACAAGACTCTATTATGTGATACCTTTGGATGAACACATTTGATTCATACCTATTACTTTCTGGCACAGAGTCAGTAAATACACAATATGTATGACTCCCTATTTTGTACCAATGATAAATATGACCAATCAGTCATTATCCTTTTCCTCACTGATGTCAAAAGTGGTTTCTTAATCCTTTCCAATAAAGAAATCTTGGCAGACATGACCAGTAGTCTGGTGCTTGCATGTAGGTTGAAAACTGCTTATCATTTCTGTATCTGGGGTTTTATTTTTCTTTCTTTCTTTCTTTCTTTCTTTCTTTCTTTCTTTCTTTCTTCCTTTCTTTCTTTCTTTCTTTCTTTCTTTCTTTCTTTCTTTCTTCCTTCAGTGAGTTCATGTTAAATGACCTGACCAGATTGGGTGTATACAATTAAAAAATTTTTAGAGTAACAGATATAGTTGCTGAATAAAATATATGTAACTCCTGAAAAAAAAAAAAGAGAGAGAGAAAATTTGGAGTTCCCCACTCTGCCTTTTTTATAATGTCCTTTTGATTATCATACACCCCCAATCTGCTTATAATATTCAGACACCTAGATGCTGCTGAGTAAAGAAAAAGTAAGTTCTCTATTTTTATATTTTATGTTTATTTTTAAACCTACAATTCTTGCACTCACATCACCATCTTATTGAGTTTGTTGATAATTTTTTGCCATTTTAAATGTTTTTGTATGACCTGGGTTTAAGATTCTGCATGTCAATGTAATATGTAAAGATAATGAAAGATTTTTACAAAATTCTGAGGGAGAAAAGTATGATCCCCAGATTATATATACTGTTTAGATACTTTATGTAAAAGCAGTGGGCAGATATTCTCAAAGACATAAATAAACAATAAAAAAAATTGAGCTGTTTTTTGAAAATAAAATAATCATAAAATCCAGCCAAGTAATGCATGCTATATGCTATTAAATATGCTAAATTATTATTTGGAGTTATTTGTAGAAACTATTATAAGTTCAGATAAAAATTGGAAGGAAAATTTGTCCTTAACAGCTATTGGGGAAGAAAGTGTTATGGTTTATTAGGAGTTTCAGTTTTCAACTTGTATGTTGGATTAAATTTCTACATGTGGAAGATTTTTGGAGGGCATTCTAATAGAGAGAAGAATGATGAAGAGAATTACTAAAAGAAAAATGAGTGACACTTGTGTGATATTAAGCAGTGAAGAGACTCCTTTCTGTATAGAATGAGTTGTGAAGTTGCAAGGCAAAAGGTAAGGAGATCATTCTATTCATTATTCATTCATCCATCCATTCATTCCTTTGACAGATATGTATTTAGACTGTATTACGATCCAGGCATTATTTTAGTACTTTGGTATCAGTGAACAAACAGATGAAAATCCTCGTTGTCTCAGATCTCGCTTCTGGGGACAGTGGAGACTGTCATTGTTAGATATGGAATGCTGAGTAGGTACCGACTATGGTAGTGATGTTAGCAATGGAAAAAAATAAATTATAAAAAAGACAAATCAGATGTACAAGCAGCATTGCATATCAACTAACAAGATATTCAGGAAGATATATTCTTAATAAGAGTGTCTTGTAGGCTTATGCTATCATTTATATATGAATTACCATGGCTTCCATCTGAATGTAATAATGCCACATTCCTGATCCTGTCTTTATTGTTTACCACAGAGTTCAAAAAGGATTTAAAGCACCTTACAGAAATATATATAGTAAAATGGGATAAATCTCTGTACTCTTTGTTTCCAAACTCTCTGGAGATTGAGTTTTTCTAACAAAAATAATCCCCTTATCAAGATCACACAACTATTCATAAAACGGGGGGGGGCGGGGGCTTAGAAAATTGTCTTTCTTGGATCACTAAATAATTATTTTGAGGATTACGTGCTTCTATAATGCTTACTTCACTGGAATTTAAGGATTGATGAGCTCAGAATCTGCTAAGGATTTAAGAGCTTTTCAAGGAAATGATCTATATAAATACAGGGTTTTACATTACAATATTCTCCTTTTTCACTGCCATGTCAAGGTGGGGCTCACTCAGAGAGCAGCTTATGTGGCATTTACTCCATAAGCTGCCGATTATATTCTTTAGTGTCTGTGAGCCACAGCTTCTCACAGATGGTACCTGCTACACTCACAACTTCTTAGCATGGTGTGTCAGTCATCACAGACTCTCTACATGGCCATAATTCTTTTCAGATTCTTGGGTGACATTTGAAGTACATCATGTTTGACAGCTGTTCTACTTACTTGATAAACAGTGTTGACGACAAAGTTTTTTGTAATTTTTGTTTCACTGACTCCATTTACAACTTAAAGTACAGTTAATTTGTGTTTACCCAAAAAAAGTGAATTTGCAAATGAATTGGCAAATTACAATAATTTTCTAATTAACTAAAAGAAAATTAAAAACAAAAATTACCCTCAATTACCTGCAAATTTCAGGGAAGAAAAACCCTGCAAATTCCTTAATTTACTTGATTATAACTATTTTCCCATTTTCTTCTTTTTTTTTTCCATATGCCTTTGAGTAGCCTATATTAAAAAAATAATAAGCTATTATTTATATATTTTTTTCTTCTCCCCCTATAATGTTATGGTCTGAAGTTCCTTGGAGTTCTCACCAATGTCCTTTAGTGGTAATAAAAAACATTACTATGAAACTACAACATTGGCACTATATGTTTTATCCATGCTGTGTGCTATATGCTATATGTGTATTCTGTCTGACATCTAGGGAGCACACTCCTAAATAGAGAGCTTACAGTGAAGAGTCTAATGAAGAAAACAGTGTACTGAAATTGTGTGTGGGCATGTGAGGCGGGGTGGGGGGGTGGGGGTGGGGGGTTAGGAATTAAAAATATATATATTAAAAATTCATTTGTATGGGAAGTTTGCCATTTACTTTTTGATATACAATTTATCTTAACCTTTTCAGAGTATTGCCTATGCTATGATTAGAACTATTTACCTCTGCAAAGCAGCGATGCTACCTTTCAATATGTACTGAAAATTCTTTATAATTTTGATGTAGACTCAGCCAAAGTGTACTTCCTGAGACTGTTATCTTATGAACACATCCCATGACCAAAAATGCCTTAACTTCCCTTTGCTTGACTAAACTTCAGGTAGGTTTCTTCTTGACTGTCTGCCCTTGACATTCTTTTTGATAGAGCTTTTACTCTAGAACACTTTGAATTGTAAATTCTCAGCTCTTTTAGATGTAAATTTTCTCCCAGCTTCTTGCTAGTTTTACAACCCAGGAATGTCTTTCTCAAGGACCTGGGAGCCCTGGCTTGAAATACATTGATCAGGATCTGTCTCTGTGGGAGGGTAGGAGCCTAACTTTAAGAAGTTCCAATTAGCAAACACAGATGGCCTCATAACAGGGACCAACTTCTCTCCTAACATCTTTCAATACTTTTCTACTAACATACCCCAGGCCTTAAAGTCTCTTGTGTCTTTTTTTTTTTTTTCCTGAGAAGTTAAATTCAATCTCTCTTCCCTGTTGCCATGGTCTTGATCCTTATTGCAATAGTTCTGAATAAAGTCTTCCTTGTCAGTGAATTTTTTCTTTAACATCAATTTTGAGAGAAATGATGTGACTCCTACAGCATTCTAATTTCTATAATTATAAGCTATATTTGAATTGAACGTGACCATTGTTGACAGTTACTAATGTGATGAATTATCTTTAATGGTGAAATAATAATGATCACAATTAGAAATGATGAAGAAAGCTCACCTTCTCTAATCACACATTTCCATGACAAATTCAATTCCTCTTGTTTCTGGGAGAAGAAGCCTGTCACAGTTATAGAGGGGGTGGCCCATGATTTTATGTGGATTGGTAGAGTTCCTCTACCTTTTTGTTGTAGGTGGCCACGGTGTTGCATCATTGTACTTTGGCATAGGCCTGGCTAGAAAGATCTTTAGAAAAAGAGGTACATTTAAGGGGACAGGAACACTAAATAAGGGTGATCATTCTGGTGCCATCTTCAGAGGTCACCTATTGTATTATCTTGGAAACCCACATTTGCTCTGATGATCTCATTCCAATAGCACATGATAGCCCACCCACCCCCCAATAGTTTGCTCTGCTCAAAGAAATTGTTGGCTTAGAAGCAGAAAATAGGTATTTTTTTTTTCTTTTGGCTATTGTCTACTTTTTCTTTATTTTTTTTTCTCAAAAATTGAAAGGGCTTTTTTTACTTTTCTTAGAAATTTAAATGGAGAAAATGTATTCCTCATATTTTCCCACATTAGTTCAAGTGAAATGAAATACTCTGAAAAATAGTCAAATCATGTTTAGATTTCCTTTAACACTTAGATTTTGTGTATATGTGTGTACATATGTACATATATTCCTTAGGGTTTGCACAGATATTTTGTGAAAGTAATAATTAACATTAATATTTGTGTATAGTAGTAACATTAATGTATGTTATATTGAGAGCTAGAATCAATGCTATGTAATATATTTGAATTTTTATCTCTGAAAGGTAAAGTCTTATCTCTGAAAAGTGAAGTGAAGAGACTAATGATTATGATTTTATATATATATACACACACACATACACACACACACATATATACATTTATGTGTGTGGGTATATATATATATATACATATCTATCTATATATGTATATATATATACATATATATTTTTATATGCACTATACATCAATATACATTCATGGTAGCCAAAGTTTGTCAAAAGAATGTATTTTGTGCATACTACAGTATCACACTGACTTGAAAAAAATACTTGAATGCATATTGCACGAAGTTTATTTGAAAGAAATTTATGCATCTATTTAAATTTCATTAAATATAAGACAAAGCTTTAAATATTTTTGTTTTGCCCTTAATTGCATTTTGATTCTTCTCTGATAGGGTGAAAACAACCTACTGGGAACTCTGATGGTCTTTAAGCTTCCAAACCCATTCTAAAATCAATGGGAACACTGGAAAGATTTCCTTTATTTGACTCTCAGTTTGTCATTGATTTTTTAGGATGTCTGTTTGAGTGTAATCTAAAGAAAGATTGTAGAACTGCTTAATCAATATGCCATTATTCTTCATGAATTTGGTTGATTATCCACTTGCTTTATTGGATATTGGGTAATAGTTCAACAGTGCAGTTCCTGACTGGTAACATTTTGTTAAAGCCAAAAATCTGGCTAATCTTGTGTCTGAGCAAACGTTCAGTTTACTAGTGACCTTCTTTCACATAACTCCCGTTCTCTCACGGATTCTAATGTTGCAATTCAAGTTCAATTAACATGAAAATAGTTGGCCTTAGAAAAACTGAGCCTTCCTCCTTGAGTAAATATGATTCAAATAATCATCAAGTGAAGTGGCATCTAGATTTAATAAGGATTAAATTTTCTCTATGTAATGAAAGGTAACTCAAATAACATTTCACTACTACAGACACACTGAGTTTTAAAGAGATTAAGAGCACATTAATTTGAGGGTCAATGTCTGAAGTAATAAAGGGCGCCTCAATACAAGAATAGTTTTTGAAATCATCTTGTAAAAGATAGTATTAGCTTGGTTTTTCCTGCATGGGTATAAGAATTTGACTACAGTGGTTGTTAGTGTTCACCCAGCTAAAATACTTCCTTAATTTCACCTGATAAGAGCTCTATTCACTTAAAAACTTATAAAATAACAAAAGTAAATAGTTGCAAATATTCAAATTGACCCATGGAATGAATTATAAATATACATTAATATACAGGTAGTTTACAATATTAAAAACAAGACAACAGACCCAAAATGGAATCACTTAGGCTAAGTAAGTACTCACATCACCAAACTGAGACTTAATTACAGTTTCAGCCACTCCAGAAACTGAATCTTAAACCAGTCAATCAGGAATTACCTGGTGAGGTTATTTGCCTGTAGAAATCCTACCATCCCCTAAAAGAAAGTGACCTTGCCACAACCAATCAATTTTTTACTAGTATTAAATTTCCTCATTATTCTCTTTTCTGCATATAAAAGTTTTCACTTTGTTTAACTCCTTGGAGGTTATCCTTTCTATCCACTAGATGGGATGCTGCCTGATTCATGAATAGTTGGATTAAGCCAATAAGACCTGTAAAATTTACTCAGTAGAATTTTGTTTTTTAACAACATTAAACAAGTAGTAATTGTACTAGTACAGTTTCTATAAGAGGAAACAGAGGCATGGAATGTTTAGATATCTTGATAAAGTTTACAGAGCAAACACAGTATTCAACAGCGGGTAGAGCTGACCTTATGGGCTATGCTTTCATCACCATTCTGTATACTTAATGTACCTTTAGACTGCAAACTTTCAGAGAATTGTTAAATTGGTCAAAATCCTCTTTTCTGGAAGTTGCTTTCTTGTTCCTCTGTTAACCCAAGGAAGACAGGCCATTTCCTTTCACTATATATGCTATGACCCTGCAAAGTTCTTAGTTTCCATTTATCAATCATTGCAAATATATCAATCATTGCAAAATCACAATAGAGAGAAATGGCCCATTCTCTCTTTGTTCATCCACAATGATGCCTATTTTTGCAACCTGGTCAACTGCTCCTTGTTCTAATATTCCTTGATTCTCAAACCCTCCACTGGGTTTGCATTTTGGGTCTCAAAACTTGCTGCCGGTTTGGTGCCTTTGGGATCCCATTGGCATGCTGCTTGAAATAACACTTCAGTTCTTGCTGTCAGGTAGTCTTCTAGAATTCACATTTCTTGACCTATAAAACTTCACTAACAGACACAACTACATTTCTGACCCCTTGAGGAAGAAAAAAAAGTTACCTCCTTGGTGAACCCCATAACTGAGACATAAATCAAATACTGTATGTATGCACTCAGTTAATTTAGGGTTTCTGAGGCATAGTCTTCACTAAATGTTAGCCTGTGGTTCCTGTTACTTTCTTTATAGATTTGCTGTTTCATACAGCTGCAGACGTCCTGGAGTTGAGGCTCTTGTCCAGATTTTACAATATTTCAATATTTCCTGTGTCTGTCCATAAGTGTCATCCGTGGATTCAGTGGAATAGGACTTAAAAACCTTGCTGGATTTTGACAAAAAATAATCTATCCCATCTAAATGACTCTCTCCTACCTATAACTTTAAAACCTAGCATACTTTGGTTACTTTCTATTTTCATTTTTTAAAAAATAAGTTTTATTTATTTATTTATTTATTTATTTATTTATTTATTTATTTATATAAGAGAGGGAGAGAGAGAACATGAGCAGGGTAGGGGCAGACAGAGAGGAGACAGATAATCCCAAGCAGGCTCTGTACTGTCAGCACAGAGCCCGATGTAGGCCTCAAACTCACCAACCATGAGACCATGACTTGAGTCAAAGTCAAGAGTTGGGTGCTTAACTGACTGAGCCATTCAAGTGCCCCAGTTACTTTATATTTTTAAAACAAACAATGCTCCTACTCCCTAACGCTTATAATATTCCAGCCATTTAAATAAACTGGAATTAGAAATTTATTGTGATTGAAGCATCTTTTTCAATTCTTTAATTCCTAATTCTATGTAATATATTAAACTACCTAAATATGGTAGAATAATAAGAAGAAACATAAATAATAAATAAATAATAAATAAAATAATTTAAAACTTACCAACAAAGTTAGAAATCGTGTCCTTTCAGGCACCCATAGACAGAGAATATGTGTTGGGCAGGAGATATTCAGAGACAACAAAGCTAATAAAGAGTAATCTTTTTTTTCTCAAGAAATTTGAAATTTAACATAGGAAAATAAATTTAAACAAGTAATGACAGCACTAGATGGATAGATGCCATATGGGTGTGTACAAACAACAAAGAGAACATCAGAGAATAAAGCACTCTCTAGGAAAGCTTCGCAAAAGAAGTTTTTATTTGGTTTAAGAGTGAGGACATATTTTCCATATGGTAAAGAGATATACTGTGTCAGTTAAAATGTTACGTGCTAAAGCTTGAGCCATGAAAGAATATTGTGTCTTTGGAAAAGTTCAGTCGTTAAACCATAGGAAGTAGGTGAAGGCAGAATTGAATTTGGAGATGAAGAGATGAGGTTAATTTAAGAAATATTATCCACATTAGGCATTTAAAAAAGAAGATCTAATACAGGAAAGTAGGAGTTCACAAATTCATTGAAATGGCTGGAGAGTTAAAAGTCATGGAGCTGCCTCAGGAGGTGCTGATGTCTAGAGCAAACTATGTTATTCAAACCGTGCTTCAGAGGTGAAGAAGCTACCGCTCTGGCCATGGCTGTTCAATACCCACAAAGCACTTCCCAGATACAAGAATGCCTAACCCAACCACTGATGTTTTGTCTCAACAGAAACCTCCCTGTGACTTGTATTGCCAGCTAGAAGAGTAGCAGGAAGATAGGCTTTATTATCTACCACATATCCCTGGAATTTGTTTAATTTGTGGAATCTGATTTATGGATGATGTCTTTTCAGTATGGGAAGGCAATCTGGAGAGAAAACTAAAAATACTAATAGATAGTACTCTTCACAGACCATCTCTTGGAATACTCAATATCCACATATATGCTTCCACATATACTTCTAAAATATACCAGTAGTAACAAGATATCTGCATCATTATAAGACCATCCGCTTTGTAAGGAAAGATTTACTCACCCCCCCCCCACAATAGGCAAGACTCAAAGTTCTATCAATCACCATGTAAACTCTATTTGATATTCATTTATCCTCCAGCTCAAATTCCTATTTGATACCCTAATATAATATAAAAAAATATATAAAGCCAATATTCAAAGTACATCATGTATTAAATAATGAACAGTAAAGTAAAATGACTAAGCTTTGTATATATCTCAAAATAATTAATTAAATATGTACATATATGTATACACACACACACACTATATTCATTGGTTCTACAAATGTTTATTATTATTGATAACTTTCTGGTTCTTCTAAATAGAAGCCACTTCAAACATTGTTCTGTAGCCTAGATGAACTGGCTTCTCTTGGTAACTTATGAGTCACTCAGTGAATGAGTCAGAGCAAAATGTGATACCAAAATGGGACGTAATATCTCCAATATCCGGAATCTTAGAAATCACTTTATCTATAAGTGGTAAGAAGATTGAGGGACTCAAATTTTTGTTTTTCCTTGGTGAGATTATTTGAGCCTGAATCAGATTACAATATACCTAGAAAATTCACTGAAGTGCAAGGTTGCTAAATATTTATTTATACTTTTCGTTCTCCAATGTGCCTATATCTTCTCATGGCATTTAGGACACCCCATTCTTCTTACTCAAAGAGTAAATGGGCATGAGATAAACTAGGTGATATAACCCTAAAGCAACATAGTTAAGATGTACTTTATTTGCTACTTGGTGGAAACAAACCATTCTGGTTTTATCTTTTTGATATAGGGGGATAGTAACTGATCATTAGGTAGATAAGCATACCCTGGGTACCACTGGCAATATCGAACTGCCCCAGTTTAAAACCATATCTGGAAGATCATCTGTAATAAGAATTATCATTTGAATAATTTCAGCATATTCCATTGTCATTTCCCAAGTATTATCTCTCTTTGGCACAAACCAAATAAGAAAGTCATTTAGAGATCTACAGAATTTTTATTCTGAATCTTTCAAATCTTTGGCATTGATCTCTGTGATTATTTATTTTATGCTACCATTTTGACAGATAGATATAGCCTAAGAGATTCCTATATTATTCTTTGCATCATCATAACCTTACTCCCTGGGCCCAGAATTAATGTGTAAATATTCTAATTCTTCACTCAGAGACTGGGACATAACTACTGAATGGACTCTTTTCCTATAGTAAGACAAAGTCTGGCTCCAACCACATTGAGACTTTATTCCCAGTGGTGGACCCCAGTGATGTTTGGTTCCCCCAATGGTTGGAATTTGCTTAGAGAATGCATCTAAAATTCCTTCTAAAGTTTGTTCTCATTATTTAGTATACAGCTATATAGTAAGTACTTGTGCACCATTTTGGAAAAAGCTAACAGATAGTCATAGCAGTGTCACAGAGCCCTTCTTCAGAAGTCCTCAGTGTCTCTTCATTGGTGAGATACTGATCTATGGTCCAGACCATATCTGGGAATTAAGTGTAATTGAGTGTAGAGCCGTAACTCTATATAATGTTAAACTGGGGTCAGCTTCTTGCTCACCACACAGAGATTTTCCAGATAGATGAATCAGGAAGGATCAATATTTTTCAGAGCTAGAATATCATGATCAATTCGATTATCATCAAAGTTCCACACAGATACAGTCTGTTCTGGTCCTGCTGCCAGGTAATTCTGCCAATAGCTTAGGGATTGCTTCTGCTACTAGAGATTACTTTTTGAGAGCCCTTCATCCATTTTCACTGAGGGAATTCATTTCAATGCCACACCTCTCACCTACATCACTCACCTTTAAGAAGAACCAGTTACAGGTCCTTAAAAAGACACCCATCCTCCCCTTATCTATTATTCTTCAGTGCTTGAGAAACTGTCTTCTTAGCCTTTTTGGAAATAATAGTAGGAGAGTAATAAATTCAACATGATAAACATACACAAACATTCTTCTCTCCCTAAGACTTAGGATTTCTTTTTCTATAGTATAGCATTTATTTTTGACAGTTTAGCTTCATTCAATATGGGCCAAATTTAATCTAGTTTTAGTTAACCAACTGAGGTAAACTTTAGTGTCTTCTTTGTTTACTTATGCTCAGATGTGAAGTCCTTAATCTTTGAGTCATTGTTATATATAAATTTGGAGTTATGTTTCTTCCTTCTGCAGAAGCTTTAGAGTTCATTGCCAGATTTATGTCAATGTAAGTTGATGCAATCTTGGTTTTGATTGGTTGGTTTTTTTGATTGGTTGGTTTAAAATCCCAGTGTAGTTAACACTGTTATAGTATCAGGTGTACAATATATTATATTAGTATCAGGTGTACAATATAGTGATTTGACAAATCTATACATTATACTATGTTCACTACAAGTACAGCTATCATCTGTCAGCACACAATGCTATTACAATATCATTGACTATATTCTCTATACTATATCTTTCATTCTTATGACATATTTATTCCATAACTGGAAGCCTATATCTCCCCACTCTATCAGATGCTCTAGTTGTCTCCCTGGGTAATGATTTTGCTTTTAACTCTAGCTATATTTGGATATATGAATGGAGGTTCAGGTGGAATGTGGGAGAATTTGTAGCCTTTGTAGAGAAAGCTACCTCAAACTAGTTCAGGATTTCTATAAGGCAGATCTGGTCACATCACAAAGAGATATAGGGACTGTCTTTTCTGGCAAGGAAACTCAGGGGTACTCGGGGTTCAGAACTTCACCTAAAATAAAATTCTTAAAGATTATCTTTTTAACACACGACTAAATTTTACACACACACAAAGAAAGAAAGAAAGAAAGATAGAAAGAAAGAAAGAAGGAAGGAAGGAAGGAAGGAAGGAAGGAAGGAAAGAAAGAAAGAAAGAAAGAAAGAAAGAAAGAAAGAAAAGAAAAAGAAAAACCCAGCAAGATTTCCGCTAACATGGGAATTCAGCAATTTGTACATTCAGATTTCACACCTGATTTTTAGACATATAAAGACTATGGCAAAGTGAGAAGTTATTCTGGGGCAGTCACAGAAACTACTTTCACCTTGTCTTGAGTCAAAATTGTAAAACCCCGAGCTTGCCATTTTTCTTCAAATTCTCCTGTGCAGTCAGAAACACAAGACTAATAGTATTTCTTTCCTTATTCCTCATGATGATCTGTTGAAGCAGTTACTAGGTATGCCAAATTTTGTCTTTAACAGGAATTTTATTCCAGGTGGCTACAGTTGATTAATTTCTAATGTTCTGCCACTATGTGCCATAGACTACCAGTATCTCATTTTCCAGTAGTATCAGGATTGTTCTTCACTGCCCACACATTCAATCAGGAAAGATAATCAGAGTCTGCCCCTACTTTTGATACAATGCAGCTATAGGAAATAAAGGTTTTCTGGGGTGTTTTAAAGAAAAAATAATTTATTATACAGAATTAGGTCCAAGCAAAACGTTGGAGAAATGAGGAAAGTGAGTTGAATCTACTTTTAAAGGGCTCAAGTACAAAAGCAACCGTTGTAATGTAGCCTCAATGCTGATATTTTTTTTTTTTATTTTTTTTTCAACGTTTTTTTTTTTTGTTTTTTTTGTTTTTTTTTTTATTTTTGGGACAGAGAGAGACAGAGCATGAACGGGGGAGGGGCAGAGAGAGAGGGAGACACAGAATCGGAAACAGGCTCCAGGCTCCGAGCCATCGGCCCAGAGCCTGACGCGGGGCTCGAACTCACGGACCGCGAGATCGTGACCTGGCTGAAGGCGGAGGCTTAACCGACTGCGCCACCCAGGCGCCCCTCAATGCTGATATTTAAGAAACTGGCAGTGTCCTCTGTTTAACGAGCACCCATCATCACCTAAACAATGCTTGAGAGTCCACATGAAAATGACCTCTGGCTAAAACAATAACTGCAACTGTCCTAGTCATAAAGCTAGCGGTTAGATAGATCCTACAAGGTTGGGTCCAGGCATTGATACAACTGCCTCTTGACCATCACTTCTCTACTTGTAATGCCAGCATAAACAGCAGCAAGGGAATGGTATCACCACACTGCTACCTTCCAAATAGCAAATGGTTGCACATAAATGCAAAATCTGAACTACAATCTACAATCCAGATTCTTGGGATTTTTTTTATTTTTTTAATGTTTATTTATTTTTGATAGAGACAGAGACAGAGTGAGAGCAGTAGAGGGGCAGAGAGACAGGGAGAAACAGAATCTGAAGTAGGATCCAGACTCTGAGCTGTCAGCACAGAGCCCGATGCGGGGCTAAAACTCACGAACCATGAGATCATGACTTGAGCTGACGTCAGACGCTTCACTGACTGAGCCACCCAGGCTTTCTTCAGGAGGTTTTTTGTTTGTCTGTTTTTTGGTTTTTATTTTTTGTTTTAACAGTTCAGACTTTTCAATAAAGAAAATTATTCTAGAAGTATGGAATGCATGTGAAATGTGTCAATCCACAGTATCCTCTTCTAGAAAGAAATGCAGCTTTCCAAAGGTTTTGTATTTAATACTTGAAGGTTCAGCTTTAGATTTTAAGCAATCTGGTTGGAGGAGGGGAGAAAGGTAGAAGGGTTATACCAAATTTGATGTAAGCAAGGTATTTTTATTGGAAAGTTGGAGTTTGGTTTGGTAAGATTTGAGGTTTGCTTGGTTAAAGTCATGATAGGGGAAAAAAAAGATACCAGTTAAGAAAAGAACCCTGGTGGAATGGCTAGGAAACTCTAATGAGATTAAGGAGGTTGAATCACAGGGGAGCTATATAAAAATGGAAGTTTTTACTATGGATGCATTTACCCATGGAAAATTAAAGCTCAGAGGAAAAAACAGATGGCAAACTTTTAGAGATTTCACCACTAACTATGATGTAAATGAAGATAAGAAACCAAAAACCCAAAAACAAAAACCTTAAAAATAAATGAATAAGTAGGGCTTCATCAAAATTAAGAGCTATTATTTTCTGTAAGTTTTTATCAAAATAATTGATAGGCTACAGACTCAGAGAAATGATTTGTAAATTGCATACTTGATAAAGGATTTTTACCCCAAATAAAGAAATCTCAAAACTCAATAACAATAAAAGCAAAACTTAATTTGAAAATGACAAAAGATTAGAACAGACTTGTCACCATAAAAACATGTTGACGGCAAGTTAGCACATGCAAATAGGAGAGAAGGGGACACTACCCACATTGTGGGTAGTCATTAGGAAAGCATAAAGTAAGTCAAACCTTATGCTATTTTACCTCAATTAGAATGTTAAAAACCAATAACACCGGGCATACTAAAATGTTGGTGAAAATGTGGAGTGACTGAAACTCTCATACACTGCTGGTAGGAATGAACGATGGTAAATTGCTTTGGAAAACATTTTGGAAATTACTTAAAACATCAAACATGCTTCTAGCATATGACCCAGTAATTTCTCTCCTAGTATTTACCCAAGATAAATAAATGCATATATACAAACTTACATGAATATTTGTAGTAGTTCATTGGTAATAGTTAAAAGTTGGCACAAGCTTACTGTCCATCTACAGGTGCATTCAAATTATGTTACATACATACACTGGGACACTACTCAACAAGGAAGACAAAGTAAAACACAACAATATGAACACACCTCTAAATAGCTATTGTCGAGTGGAAGAAGTCAGAACAAAAACAAACAAAAAAGGGAGCACATACAGTAGGAGTTCATTCATATAAAAGTCTGGATAATGCAAATAAATCTATAGTGACAGAAAGGGGATGAGTGATTTCTTGGAGATACAGATGAGTGAGAGCTGGACGGGATAGGAGTGAGGGCTTACCACAGGGCACAAAACACACGAGAATGGATGGGTATGCTCATTATTTTGATTGTGGTGAAGGTTTCACAGGTGCATACATATGCTTTGGCATATGTAATTATATGTTAATCATGTGCAGTTTATTGTATATCAATTATCCCTCAATAAAACCGTTTTAAAAAAATCAGCTTTCAATTTTATTAATTTTCTCCATTGTCTTTCTGCTTCAATTTATTGAGTTCTGCTCTTACCTTATTTCCTTCCTTCCACTTGCTTTGGGTATACTTTGCTCTTTTTTCCCTAGCTTCTAAGGGTAGAAAATCATGTCATTGATTAAGACCTCTCTTTTAGGGGGGCACCTGGATGGCTCAGTCAGTTAAGCAGCCAACTTCAGCTCAGGTCATGATCTCACAGTTTGTGGGTTCGAGTCCCATGTTGGGTTCTGTGCTGACAGCTCAGAGCCTGGAGTCTGCTTGGGATTCTATGTCTCCCTTTCTTTCTGCCCCTGCCCGCTTGTGCTCTGTATCTCTCTCAAAATAATAAATATTAAAAAAATTGTAAAAAAAAGACCTCTCTTTTTTATACATATTTAATGCCATAAATTTTGCCTTCAGTACTGTTTCAGCTGTATACCACAAATTTTGGTGTATTGTATTTAATTTTATTTCAATTCCAAAATATTTCTCATTTATTGTGTGACTTTTTTGGCCTTTAATTTTTACCACTATATTATTTCATTTCCAAATACTTGGAGATAGTTCAAGAATCTGTTACTGCTCTACTCAGTAGAATTTCTTTAACTGTCATGCCTACCCATATGTTAGCCATTCATTTAAAAAGCTTATTTAATTGTTATTATTTTTTTGCTCATTTATATATTTCCCAGGGTCTCTTCCTCTTATGGCAACACTGGTAAGTCAGTGCTCACATTATATCTCTACTTGGAGATATCTATTACTCCTTATATTTGAGACTATTTGTCTTGCAGACTCAGTTCCTTTTTAGTTCCAAGAAAAGTTATGATTTTGTGTTCTACCTGGCTTTGTTTGCTTCCAGAGTAGCAGTGATACTCTTTTCTGCTTTCTACATCCTAGGCAAAACCCAATAGATAATAGATTTTAATGAATGAAAATGTAGGGTTAGAAATTGGATAAAAGGCTATGCAATTCAAAGAATTCTAATTGTCCAATTAAAAAACGAATTTTGTCTATAACAACAAAAGAGCTGTCTGTCACTCTCCCTGGCAATATTAGGAGAAGCTGTGAGTGACAGAAAACCTAAAATAAATTGACTTAGAAAAAAAAGCAATTTATTTCTATGTCTAGATAGGAGTTGGTCCACAGCTGATATGGGGTACAGCATCAGGGACCTAGGACGTTATTTCTTGCTGATCCTTCACAGTCAGCATGCATCCGTGAGGTATGCCCCAACTCCAACTCTCAATTCTACACAGCAGGAGAGAGGAAAAAGAGGAGGGAAATGCACCATCCTTCTCATTATAAAAACACTTCTTTGATTTCTCTTCAACATATCTGCTCAAATCAAATCCCATAGTCGTTTGTCCATACCTAGCTACAAAGGAGACTGGGACATACTGTCTTCACATAAAGGGTTTGTAAGCCCAGGTTAAAAAAAATCATGTGGGGTTCTAGAGATAATTGAAACTTGGAGAGATTTGGTTTCTGTCGATAACAATTAGTTCACCTATGTATTTGAAATGGGACATTCAGAGTGTGTGTGTGTGTGTGTGTGTGTGTGTATTTTTAAGATTTTAATGTTTATTTTTGAGAGAGAGAGAGAGAGAGAGAGAGACAGAGAACAATCAGGGAAGGGGCAGAGAGAGAAACATAGAATCCAAAGTGGGCTCCAGGCTCCAAGCTGCCAGCACAGAGCCTGACGCAGGGCTCAAACTCACAAACCTCGAGACCATAACCTGAGCCAAAGTCAAACGCTTAACTGACTGAGCCACCCAAGAGCCCCTCAGAATATGTATTTTAAGATAATAATCTCTGCAGAGCATGAAGACATTCTAAAACTATAAAGATCCTTACTCTTATTTATGTGAATGTTTTAGCTAGTGTATATGTTTTGTGCTTTTATTTATGTATGTGCTAACACATTTTGCCATGGGTATAGAGTTAGTCTGATAATATGAGCAAATATTATCCCAATCAGGTGATTTAACTTCTCACAGACCTTTTTAAAACTGAAGCCATTACTCATGTTTTTTTTTTTTTTTTTTTTATGGAAAGGTGTCATTATTTCTTTAAGGAGTACTAAAAAATTTTAATAATTACAGTAGAAGTTAACTTTTATCATAGTAGGTATAAAGATATTTTTGTTGTATATACAGAAATATTACTAATGCATGTACATATAATTCCGCGGACTTTTTTTTCCAATATACAATTTTTTTGTTCACTTTCTACAGTTAGAAGAGAAGAGACAGAGGTAAAAAGTAAAAATAGAAGAGATGATCAAGAATTGACCAGTGGCATGAAAGTGTCTGAGCAAATATAAAATGTAGAACCAGTAAAAGTAAAACCAGATATTATTTCTGGCAACTAAGGGTATTCTTGTTGCCCACGTAAAGAAACTAGAGATCTATCTTATTTTATTGCTAATTCAATAAATGTTATATTTAGACATTTTGTATATTACAAAAAAGATTTGTAAAACAAAAGTAATTTATTGTAATGTAGGTAGTCTTTCAGTCTATGCTGTTACAATGAGTTAAAACCTATTTGATTTATAAAACTAGACAGCTACAATAATAAACACTTCACAAAATTATATATAGTGAGTTGTTGTTTTATTTAGATGCTGAATTATTTTCAAAAATGCATTTATCTAGAAAATATACATATGATCATCAGAGTAGGACTGTGTCCCACAATTGAATCTTGAAAGCATTTGACAAATATGATACACGCTAGAAATATAAATGACAAGCAAGAATCAAGAGTATAAGCATGGATGATCTATTTAAACATGCAAGCATGTTTCAACATAATGAATAAACTTATACATCAAACTAAGCCAGACACTTCTGGATTGCAAGCCTATTTAGAGAATGTTTCACTTTAGTCATTTTTTACTTTCCTTTATTGTTAAGTCAAATGCACTACATTTGAATTTTGAAACCAAATGAAATGAATTTGGAAGCACAAAAGAAATTAAATGATCAAAACCAAAAATGATTATACCAGTGCCTGCTACACCCAGTTATAAAGAAAACCTTTGAAAATACATGATATAGAACAACAACAAAAAAAAAATCACTTAAGTGTGTTGTACTATGATTCCCAGTTACTTTAAAGATAGTATAAATTTCCATACTTTTGTATTGCTAATATAATTGAGCTCTGATATCTCTGGCTTGTGTTAAGCATTGTGCATTATCTTATTTAATTTTCACAAAAGCCTATTCTACCTTATCAATTTTAACTCAATTAATTATTTTTTTGTCTTTATTTTTTATTTTAGCCACTCTGAAATCAGGATTCATGTTACCATTCTACTCATAAAATGCCATAAGGTAACTGTTGAGTTTTTTTTTTTTTTCCTTTGTTAATGGTACATAAAATAAAGGTATGTCTTAGACTGCTCAAAATAGACCGGTGCCAATTTTCCATATGAAAAAAAAAATGATGATTAGAAAAGCTTAAATAAGCCTGATCAAAGTGAAATAACTAACAGGTTTTAGAACTAGGATACCAACTAAGACTCTGATATCTGTAGATATACACATCAGAAATACCCTATAATACTTTCCCCCACATTATTTGTATGTATTTCCAACATCAGTATTCATTTAATGATTACAAGGACTATTTTACCATTGTTTAAGCTACAGTTAAGTAATTAATTCTAATAATGGTTACTACTAAAATGAAACTAAATTAATATTTTTATTCTTTTGTTATGATGAGATGAAATGTATTATGCTACTTCTATTCTCTGAACTTGATAGAATACCAGCAATGACCTTTCACAAAAGATTACAAAACAAAATTATTTTTCCTGCTAGAATGTCCATCTGATAGTTTTGGATGCTTGTGTGGAAACTGTTTTTTGTTTTTGTTTTTGTTTCTATAATATAACAAAAAGCACTATGTATTGTCAGAATTTACCTGTAAATAATGGATCTGTTCAGCTATGCCTTCATTCTATGGCAAATTGTCCTAAAAGTTTACATTCAGTGAACACACTCAATTTATCTTACATAAATGTGCTTTATACCTGTCTTTTCTTTTCTTTATGGAGAATTGAAGTAAAAGTTAGGTCATTGTAAAAATACTTCACTTATTAATTTAACAAATATTCATTAAAGGTACCTATTAAATTCTATATATAGTTTTTAGCATGGAGGATATATTATTATTAAAGAAAAATTATCTCTATCCTCAAGAATAATCAAGTTAGAAAAGGAAATTAATATTAAATATTTTTACAAATGCACATATTAATACAAATTCTGATATGTGCTCAGTAGAAGAGAGGACATAATGCTCTGATAAGCTATTACAGCAGAGAAAGAGGGGAGAGTCATGAAGGCTTCTGTAAGAGAGCAACATTTAAGATGAATCCCAAGGAATGAGTAGAAATTGGTAAGACGTAAGGGAAGTGTATTTCACATAAAATGAACAGCTGTATGAAATCACCATGACAAAGGGGTATCTCTCATGTACCACTGCAACTTCCATTAGATTCTTTTGTTTCTTATTCCACCAACTCCTGTGTGGATCAGAGCTGAGTGGGTTTTGACTGACCTCATGCAGACACAACCTGATTGTGCCTCAATTCAGACTCCTGTCCTGTGTTTTCCTTCCAACCTGTGGCTTCTCTTTTGATGCCACTGGACACTCCCTACTCAAGGCTCACTATGCACAACTTGTAAGTGCAGGGAATTTAACACTTTCTGGGTCAAACTTTCATCAGAGCTTCTTTGGATATAAGAAGCTCACGATTAAATTTCTCTCCACTTTTTCTCTTGTTATGTATTGTACTAAACCTCAGTTTAAATTCCTTCTTGAAGGTTTTCTCGTGAGATCAATAATTCAGTTACACTTACTACAGACTAGCTAATAACAAAACTTTATAACTTCTCCCTCCTCATCTCCTTCACTCTCTTTGTCCTGCTCCTGAGGCCTGGACTTCCTAAGAAAACAATACCACAAAGTCCTCTGACTTAGTTTCTGGAGAAGCCAAATTGTAACAGGGATGTTCCAGGAAAGCCTATGGTGTTAAGGCCTGGCCAGATGAAAAAAAAAAAAAAATCCATTCTAACTAGTTTCAGCAGAAAGGGATTTATTACATTTAATTAAGTGGCTTACATCAGGTCTTCATAGGGATCACAAATTTTTGTATCATATGGACTACTCAGACTTCTTATGCCCAAGCAAGCCTGTCCTACAGACTCTGATCTGCTTTCCTCAGGCCCAAACCAGTTGCCCAATGAATGAGAGTAGTCAATATTAAGGCATCCATAACCCATTTGTAGCACACTAGCATGCCATAGCTCATCACCTCGGAAGCTCTAGCTAACAGATGCATTGGAAGGGTTGAGAAAACAAATGCTAAGATGAACATTCAAGATGACCCCCAGACTCCTGCATGGAATGGTCCACCATGGGAGCTGCTATTTCTACCATGATCAGAAACTGCTGCTGGTTGTAGGCCAATGTCAACAATGGAAGTTAAAGGAACCACTTTGCTCAGTCAGGAAATTGCTGCTACAGTAACCAGTTACAGAACCACTTTACCTATGACAATTTGTAGGAGAATAAAATGTGACTTTCAGTCTTTCTCTTCCCTAGGAACAAGTTTTAATATATACATTTAAATTTTATAACTTTATGCACACACACACACACACACACACACACACACACGTATTACCTCCAATATATTTGTACTAGAAGATCCAAAATATACTGAACATAGTATCTAACATAGTCCACTCTCATATTTAGCCAACATTTATATAAAAGCCTCATTCAAAGAAAGTTATAAGCCACTCTGTCTAGGCACATACTCCAGTGAATGCCACAGTATCTTTTGGGGAAGGGCAGGAGGTAGATAGAAGACTATGGTTCTTGTGGTGTCCGCATGGTCCTTCCTCAAAAGTTTATGGCCTCTCCTTCCTTCAAGGGGCTCTAAGCTTGTGAATAGACTCAACCTTGGGATTTGGGGAAAGGTTATGAATTATCATTTGACTCCATTTGGCATAAACTGTTTCCTTCATTTCTTCCTTTTTTATCTACAGATCTGAGAAGACTTTACATTTTCCAACGTCAGTCTTACATACTCTTAAGAGAAATTGGACCATGTAGAGTATTCCTCCTTATTAAAATGTATTAAACCATAGTGCTCCCAGGTGACCCAGTATGTTAAGCACTGGACTCTTGTTTTTGGCTCAGGTCACGATCTCAGGGTTTCATGAGTTTGAGCCCTGCATTGGGCTCTGTGCTGACAGTGCAGAGCCTCCTTGGGATTCTCTGTCTCTCTCATTCTCTGTCCCTCCCCCACTCACACTATCTCTGTTTTCTCAAAATAAATAAATAAACTCAAAAAAAAAAAAAACCTTATTAAACCATAAAATGATCCAGAGAAATGGCCCTGCCTAACATCTCTCTCATTAGAAAACCAATCATTCTCATTAAAACTATTCTTTCAAATAACAGCATCTTCCTTGCCTATAAAAACCAACAATAACACCTCTTTTCAGAGATAAGGGTGCTTTCTCATCAAGTATTTTACAATGTCTGGGTGAATGCAATTACTCTAAATCTTTTGAAGGACCTATTTATGGGTTGAATGAGGAAGTTGTACATTGTAAATATATTTTATATTCTAGTCTATGAAAAATTTTAGAGGAATTTTTCTGTATTTACAAGGAATTTTGAATGTCTTAAAAAAAACTTAACGTTTATTCATTTTTGAGAGACAGAGAGTGCAAAAAGGCATGGGGCAGAAGGAGGGAGACACAGAATCCAAAGCAGGCTCCAGGCTCTGAGTTGTCAGCATAGAGTCTGACATGGGGCTCAAACTCACGAACTGTGAGATCATGACCTGAGCCAAAGTCAGAGCTTAATTGACTGAGCCACCCAGGTGCCCCAGGAATTTCTAATGTCTTAAAGTCATTTAGCAAAGTAATTATTTGGTCTTCGCTTCAGTTAACTAAACTTAGCAAACATTTAAATCCACTGAAGATAGAGTCTTTGTCAAGAGGACCAGTATCTGTGGCTCAATCTGAATTATATTTCTCCCTCCTTGGTTTAGCAACCTCAGAATATATTTTACTGCCTTCAAAACCATTTTTTCTCACATCTTTTATATGAGTTTTTCTTTTTTGGGGGTGGTGGAATGTTTTTCCAAGTAGAAGGGGTAAAGCCATTTCGTGTTTCTCCATTTTAGAGGGAGTGGAGGACCTCATGAACTGATTTTTTAACTTCTAAAGGATCAACCTACATGGTTCATAAAGAGTGGGTTGATGTACTATCGGAATGAAAGCAGAAAGATCAGTTTGGAGCCTATTCTAGAAGAAAAGGAAATATCAAATGCTGGGTTGGACTAGACTGGTGGCTGAGTAAATGGGAGACAGATATGATATATATTTTACAGGTAGGTCACGTTGATAGTCATGCAAAGTAGTTTTCATCTATTAAATTTTCTCACACTATAGAAAGTAGTATAAATAGCATATTAAAAAAATTATAGGCCAATCTTTGTATGCTGTAACTAGTAATGATAATGTATTAAATATTAATGGATTAAAGGTTTTTTTCATTAGTAAGATTTAGCATAATTAAACTTGAAAACTTTAGCATTTACTATAATGGAAGATGCACTCTGTTTTCAAGAACATTAAATGGAAAAGATAGAAATAATGGATTTCTATAAAATTCTCTTATGTCTGTTAAATTGATTTACTAAAATTAGAGACATATTTAAATGAGTTATAAGTCACATTGTTACTCTCAGATAATAATGTATATATTTGTAATTTATTGGGATCTCAGTTTTGTAAATTTAATCATCAGAATTTTTATTCACTTTAGCATGAAACAACTTGGAGTTAGACCAAGATGACTGTGATAGCAATTTATTTGATCGAATGTCTTCCAAGCCACACCATCAAGCAATAGATGAGAATATCTGAAAAATTTTATAATACAACTTTATATAAATTATATAAAATATTTTAATTCAAGACAGTAAAATTCTACATAACTGGGAAAATCCTATATTTTGAAGAAACCTAATAGGTAGGTAGATAGATGTATTTGTAGATAAAAGAATGCATGCTTTCTAATAAACTATCCAGTTGCCTTTTGATATTATTGGTTTAAACTTAATCATTGATTTTTCTTTAACCACACCTGAATAGCCATTCTCTCAAAAGCCCTCATGATAATTTTTGTCAGAACTTTTCTTAGGCTGAGCAATAACCATTCTATCATTCCTTCTAATTTTTGCTACGATTGCTTATAAAAAGTTCTTTGTCCTTCTTTAGACAGTTTCTTAAGCAAATATTGTTTCTGCCTTATAGCTATTTCTGCTCCTATGTTTGATCTAGCACAAAAGAAGATCTACTCACACTGCTTTAAGCATCCCCTTAAGTTCTTGCTTTATTTTAAAGAAAACGATGTAACATAAGGTTATTTTCTATGTTTTTTTCCTGTAATTATTTGTACTCACTAAAATGTTAGTGAATATATTTTAAGTTGATATATGATGTTTAAAAATAATTATTTTTTAATTCCATTCTTTACCCCATTTTTCTTCCTTATTTTATTATTAGCTGACAGTTCCATATTTATTTGAGAAGTAAATTTCTATTGACTGGGAAGGAGATGGGATATAAAATAAAAATTTAAGATACATATGATCCAGAATATGAATATTAAGCACTATTTCCAATGTGATGCACTCAATTATAAATGGCTTAAACGTGGCACACAGAATTTACAGCCTGTTTCCACTTTCACTTCCACTAACGTCTTAAGATATTAAGAAGTCAATTACTTGAATAACCCTTGATTATTTGAAATGATAAATTGAAAGTTTAATATATATTTTTAAATGTGCATGTTCTCCTTTATAAAGATAACTTATAATAATTATTTCTGAACATTAAAGATATTAAATATTCTCCCTTTTAAATTGAATTAATATGAATTGGATTTAGATTCTGCAGAAAAAAAAAATGTCCAAAAAGAATCAACATACATAAAATTTAAATGTCCTTAACAGCATACAATCTATCAGGTCCTTCATTTGGATCTCAGCAGTTAACTTGGCTCATCCCAATTTGTTCTGCATGAATATGTACATCTCAATCCATGCAATAAGAACAACCAAATGTATTGCAATACACGACAGGCCCGCTCAACCAAAATTATGTCCTTCATCCTCCACAACTTCTAAATAACAGCTTCTAAATAACCCATTAAGCATTGATGACAGTGAGAATTTGTGTCTATGATCTGAATTTATAATCTGACTTCATTTAATGTGTAAATATCTATGTTTGTACAATTTAAAACATTTTTAATGTTTATTTAATTTTGAGAGAGACAAAGAGAGAGTGAGTGGCACAGGGGCAGAGAGAGAGGGAGACACAGAATCCGAAGCAGCCTCCAGGCTCTGACCTGTCAGCACAGAGCCTGATGTGGGGCTCGAACTCACAAGCCATGAGATCATGACCTGAGCCGAAGTGGACACTTAACCAACTGAGCCGCCCAGGTGCCCCTAGGTTTGTATAATTCTAATGCTTACTGAAATTTACCAGAGGTAACTACTGTATACATTTGAGGAAACACTGTTTAATTGGAAACTTTACCAAATGTTCTTTGTGGAGACATGTTCCAATCATAAGTTTAACCTGAAATTTGTTCTTGTTCCATCTTTCCCCATTTCATTGTCAACTACATTCAGTGGGAAGAAAACAAAATTGTAACAATATTGCACCATACATGAATGAAAGAAAGACATAGAGATTTGATCATATTTTTAGAAGACAGATAACGGATTGCTATTTGTGGATGAAGCAGAGTAGTAAGAGCTGCAGGCCTCTGACTAGAAGAATCATGCTTCCAACCCTGTCACAAATGATGATAAAAAGACAAGAATGCAACTCTAACAAGGAATGTTGTTTTGTTTGTTTTAATATTTTGTTTTATTTCTTAAGTTTTTGTAATGTTTATTTTTGAGAGAGAGAGAGAGAAACAGTAAGCAGGGGAGGGGCAGAGAGAAAGGGAGACACAGAGTCCAAAGCAGGCTCCAGGCTCTGATCTGTCAGCACAGAGTCCGACAAGGGGCTCAAACTCGTGAACTGTGAGATCATGACCTGAGCCAAAGTGGGACGCTCAATCGACTGAGCCACCCAGGTTTCCCAAATGAGGAATATTTGAAGATAGGCATACTTGACTAAGAAAATGTGAGCATGACAAAGCCAAACAAACAAATAAAAAATAAGCCCCAGTATGAACAGAATACACGGATAGGCAATAAATTATATAATAAAATGTTTGCAATGCTGCAGATAGAGATATTATCTCTAATTTATAATAGTACTTGATAAATGACAAGAGTGTTCAATATTAGAAAATCTACAAAATATCTGAAGAGGCAATTCATAGAAGAACAAATCCTAATGAAAAGATGCTTAAACTCATTAGTTTTCAGGGTAATGCAAAGTAACCATGAGCTACCACATAGGAATCAGACTAGCAAAAACGAAAAACTCTTAACATTTTTTTGGTGGAAGAGTATGAATGTACAAAGGTGTTATCATATGTTGTTCACGGAAATGTAAATTTCTATGGCTTTTAAGGAATCTTTTGGGAAATATAGATATAGATACATCTAGTCTAACCTATAAACTTCTTTTTTGGTAACCTATCCCACAGATACAATGGCACCAGTCTATAAGGACACGGGAGCAATTATGTTACGGTGACATTGTTTGTAGTTATAGACAATCCTGAAATGAAGTAGATTTCTATTGACAAGAGAATAATTGTATAACTAAAATAACATGGTATAATCACATATTAGAATACCATGCATCAGTCAAAATAGTGACTTAGAAATATACCAAGTGATTTTAAATAATGGCACAAGTTTTAACTGAATAAAAAATGAACACAAATGTGCTGACTATAATCCCATTTTTATATAATTGTAATAAATCTTTAGTGTACTGTATGTGTTATAATAATGATATTATATATATTTTGTACAATGTATAATTACACTGGTATAGAGAACAAACTGAATAAAATATCCCTACACAGATTGTGGTTTTGTGTATGTGTTGAGTATGGGTGTGAATGATCTGTGGACAGGATAAAAAAAAAGTGAGAAAAAAGCCATGGAAAATTAAAATGGTAAAAATAATAAAAAATAACAATATGTATGATATGAGGACGTGCATGCATTTACTCAAGTAAATAATTGTGTAAGTAAGATGTTTTAAGAGGAAATGGGAGAGAATGAGCACTCCAAGCTGAGGAGTTGAAGAAAGTGAACTAAACACAACTACCTTCTGATAATCCATTAAATATCATTCATAATGTCACAACTACAAGAAGAAAGACGTAAACAGACTAGAGATGTGATCACATCTCCAGAAAACAGGTAACAGGTTGCTATTTGTGTATGAAGCAGAGTTGTGGAAGCCACGAGCCTCTGAAGCAATGAATTAGGCTTCCAACCTGCCACATGAGGGCGAGAAGGCCTGAATGCAACTCTTCCAGGCATGTTTAAAGGAACCGAAGATGCTTAGGAAAATAGCTCTTGGGAAACCACAATGAGTCTTTGTCTATTTGAACTCCTGCTCTATGGATTAATTATTTGACTTTTAACTTCCACATACTGATTCAACAAAAATAGCATGTTAACTAAAGAGAATAAGCCTAATCCAAAAATTGTGTGTCAGAGCCAATGATTCTACAGAAGCATATAATTAAGTGAGCTTTTGTCCTTGGAACTCAGATGCATTTGATTTCCCATCATATTGCCTTCTGTATCCTATAACTATTATAATTCACACATTTTTCTTCACTTAGTCAAACTTAAATATGAAATCAACTGCCTGTATATTCTTAAAATATTCACATAATATTTTGAAGATTCTAAATAAAACTTTTTATTGTAAAGATACTTGAAAAATAACTATTATATCAACATATTCAAGATTGTATATATATAAATTACGATAAATATTTTAAAATCATGAATGGTCAGTCTTGTATAACTGAGGCACCAAAAGTTAATGAAGGGGTTAATAGATGCCACTGCCACCAAGAAGAACACGAAAATTAAGATAGTTCTTCCACAGGGGTGCCTGGATAGCTCAGTTGGTTAAGTGTCTGACTTTTGAGTTTAGCTCAGGTTATGATCTCATGGTTCTTGTGTTCAAGCCCTGCGTCAGGCTCTGAGCTGACAGGAAGGAGCTTGCTGGAGATTCTCTCTGCACCTCCCCTGCTCTCTCTCCCTCAAAAATAAACAAATAAACATTCATAAAAAAGGTAGTTCTTCCACATATGTCTTAGGCTTTTTACGATCTGATTGAGAACCTTACTATGATTAAAAGGAGAATTTTTTTTTTCAGTAAGAAGAGGGGAGGGGATGCAAAACAGAATAAGAAAAATGGAAGTTAACATGCATGAATTCATTCTTGTATCCTAATTATTATTAATAAATAATATACTTAATATTGAATAAATCATAACACTTAATATAGATGAGTTTAAATTACTACATCATTGCAAATCCCACTTAACGTATGTGTTTTCATATTCCCCAAAATATTCAACTATAGGTCTGGTTAATTCAGGAAAGCGTATTTTTTTTTCTGGTACACTGAAAAAGAATTTTGAAAAGATAGATCAATCTTTTTTTTTGAATTTTTTAAATGTTTTTTTTTTTTTTTTTTTTTTTTTTGAGACAGAGAGAGAGCATTAGCAGGGGAGGGTCAGAGAGAGAGGGAGACACAGAATTCGAAGCAAGCTCCAGGCTCTGAGCCATCAGAACAGAGCCTGACGCGGGGCTCAAACTCACAAACCGTGAGATCACGACCTGAGCCAAAGTCGGATGCTCAACCGACTGAGCCACCCAGGTGCCCCAAGACAGATCAATCTTTAAAATTTAATACAGATTATCCAGTTATCTGCAAAGTGATTACTGAAAAATAAGGACTTCACGAGGAGCATTTTCTCAGGATGTACAATGGTTAAGGAAATGTACTAGAAAGAGAAGAATTTGTGGCTCTGCTTAGCAGATTCAGTTGAGACCATACTTACAAGTATGCATTTATTTGATTTCACTTTTAGATTAACTTTCATCTCCTCTACTAATCTGTGAGCTCCATGAGGATAATCTGTTCAGCATTTTATTCCCCCTATCTAGCACATAGCCTAACCCTTACCTGAGACCCAATTCTTAAATAGTAAAAGAATTAATAAAGAAACTCTAATATAACTGGTTGCCCATTGTAAGGTGTGAATCATCATTGAAATAAATGGCCAGCATTGTGTAATATGTACCATTATTATTAGATGCCTAATAAGTGGACATTTAAATGTGGTTACATGGTTATTCCTAGAAATTATGCAAATAGCCACATAAAGAGTAAAAGATCATATATCCAAACTAAATTAAAGTTATTGTTAAGTTGAATATAGATGTATACAGAAGGCTAAAGGGACATCTTAAGGATGGAGGGAGTCTCTAAAGATAATAAAGATAACTTTTGAGGTTTGCAAAAATGTGGTATTATAATAGCAAGCAGAAAGCTAAGGTAAAAAGTTTGAGATAGATAAGTAGTAATATTTCCAGCCATAATAAAATGATTTGGCTACATGATTATAAGAAGTTTATTAGAATTTAAGCTATGTAAATTTAGGGACATCATCCATAGTGATTTTCATTTCTGCAGAAACTGGAAGGAAATCTGGCAGGCATTAGGTGCAGAATAAATATTTGTTGAGCCAATTAATTAAATTGCTCTGCCTTGCACATTCCTTTAGTTGGATTTCCTCAATTTAGAAAAAGAAACTTAACTATAATATATATGTTTTATAAGTATATGTTACATATTTAAGTGTATATAGTTTTATATATAAATATACATAGCTTAAGTTATAGCATATGACTAATATTTAATAATATTAAAATTAATACACTTACATTTTATTTCTCTATCTCATTCTTGTTACACTAATTTCAACTTTTTAAAGTTGTTGATTTTGTTTATTACTCTATGGATAAACCTTATGAATCAATTAATCCCTTTTCCTACATATATTTTTACTCCCTTGGGCAATGAAAGGGGTTAATGATGTGAAGATTTCAAGATATGAATTCTAATACGCATCACACATTAGGAAAACAAATATTAAAATGTAAATATCATGCAATACCAAATTGTATCCCCTGAATATTCCCATAAATATGTATTTAAAACACATTTCTCCAAGTAAGTCAATAATTATAAACTTCTTTATAGACACAGTGGTCCTGTAGTAGACTCATCTCACAATCTGTAACACTATTCAATCTCTATTCTCCACAGGTAAAGGATTCCATCTTAATAAATTTGGAAAGTAAGCAAAGGATGTTTAAAAAAAAGAATTGGGTTTTTAAAGAAAAGAGTACAGTTTCTAATTTTAAATTTAGACTTTATAAACATTTGGGAAATTAGGTAAAAGTCATCCTTATCTAAATAAATTTATATCTTCTGGACCAAAATAGATGATGACCCTAAACTTATTCTAAAAGTATGGATTATTTTCTCTTGTTATCCTTTTTTATTTATTTTAGGCATACTTGCTGCAGGTAATTTTCTGGGGGAGGACTGAGCAGTGAGATTATATTCTTAGGAGAGTCCAGAAACCCTCAATAGCTGCTGGATGTGCAAAAACTTTTGCTGAGGTGCCTGCAGTGATGACTAAAGCTGACAACAGGTGCCATTAAGCACTAATCCCTAGATCCCTTACACTGAGTCCTGGCTCCTAAATTCAAATCAGTGGATGTTCCTTGAACTTCTTCAGCCCTAGATATTTTTATTCATTAAATAAATTTTGCTGGCTACCTCTAGATATATCAGGCACTACATTCACTGGTAACTCACCAACATGAACAAAACAGTCCTTAAAGATAAGGAGTTAATAGATTTGTAGGAGGTAGATAGGAAAATAGACAACTATAAAACAATGTATAAGTTAGTATAGAGTTGGTTACAGGGGAAATTAACGGAAATTAATGGAAAGTGACACATTTCAGGTTCATCGGTAGTGGGAGAACCTAGGAAGACAAGGGCAAGTAAGACATCTTAAAACCTAAACTGAGTCTGATACCTAAGAAATGAACAGTAATGAACCTGGATAAGGGGAAGTAGGAAAGATTTCTAGAAAGAGTGGATAGCATGAAAAAAAAGGACAGAAGAGAAAGAGATAAACTTTATCTTCTGTCATTTTGAAAGAAAGAGATTTTTCTTTTCAATTCAAGACAAATGTCAAATAATTTGGTAGGCTTTATAAATTATCAACTAATCCAATGACTATTTACAGATTCACACAATGAATGCATTCATCTTAAACACATTTATGGAGTGCCTACTCTGACTCAGACATTGTGCTAGCAGTGTGATTAGAGTCCTAAACAAGACTGACAAGTCCCTGCCATCCTGGGGCTTGCATTTGAGAGAGAGTGACAGATAATACAATAAACAAGCAATTCAATCATATTTAATGGTAGTGGAGGGTTCTTTAGATTCAGCAGCACACACTGGACCTTAAGACACATGCCAAGCTAAGAGCCACAGAAGGAATATTCCAGTCATGGAAAAGGACAACCAAAACCCCTGAGACATAAATATCATGTTGTATTAGCAGTAATGCTCAGATTTTAGCATACATCAACATTTGTTGTATAATTGAAATTTGCTAAGAGAGTAGAATTAAGTGCTTTCTCTCTCTTATACACACATAGATATATGAGGTGATGAAGTATGGATTAAATCAATGTGTGTCTTGTGGGGGGGGGTCCTTTCACCATGCATATGCATATCAGATCATCACATTGTACACTTTAATTATTGTGTATTTTTTTAAGTTTATTTATTTATTTTAAGAGAGAGAGAAAGAGAGAGAGAGAGCAAGTGCACACTAGCAGGTGAGGGGCAGAGAGACAGAATCCCAAGCAGGCTCCATGCTGACAGTGCAGAGCCCAACACGGGGCTCAAACTCATAACCTGAGATGAAATCAAGAGTCAGACAACTTAACTGTCTGAGTCACCCAGGCGCCCCCTATTTTGTAATTTTATTTGTTAATTATACCTTAGCAAAACGGGAAAAGATCATATGGAAGTCTGGCTAAAACCCAGTTGCTAGGTCTGTCACTTAAAGTTTCTGAGTCAGTAGACTTGGGAGAGACTAGAGAATTTGTATTTCTGTAATAGTCCAGGGACTGACTATACTGGGAAAACCACTGGATTAGAGACCCTAAAAGAGGTCTATGTGGCTACTGTGTTGGAGGAGAGTTTTATAAGCTGAAAAGGATCAGAGTAAGTCTATAAATTGAAAGTGTACAGAGGAGTCAGATCACATACACTCCCACTAACCACAACAGTTTGAGTTTAATCTAAATGCTATGAGAAGACACTGAAGGGTTTTCAGCAGGGTAGTATTATGACCTGATTTACATTTTAAAAGTATCACTCTGGTTTCTACTAATAAAATGTATTGCAGTGTTGAAAGAGATCAAATAGAAAGACTTATAGAAAATCCCTATAGTAGTCTACATGAGAGACAATAGCTTTTTGTACAAGGAGCATGTCAGCAGAAATGAATTTGCTAAAAGAACTAATGTGGGGATTGACCAAAAGGGAGAATCCAAGAATGACTCTTAAGTTTGGGGGCTGAGCACCTAGTGGCTCTATTAATGGAGAAAGAATAATAATAGAAAAGTTTAATGAAAGGTTCTCTTACATTGTTAATATTGTGGGACTATGACCACATTTTGAGTAGCCCTGGTTTAGATGTTGTGTAGAGAAATATAAAGATGATTGATTACCTGACAGGAGGAGATTTAGTTCAGAGATGTTGATAAAACCAGGATCCTGGTTTTAGTTGTCCAAAGAAGAAATGAGGAAAGTAAGTAACTGAAGAAAACACATGTTGGTAAAACTTTCAAGATGATTTTTAGGGAAAAAAATAACTTGGACTAGTAACTAGAGGAAATTGTGGATTCATTGCAGAGTTTTTAGTTGAGAGATACCAGAATTAATTTATGTATTTGTGGAAATGGTCAGCAGAGTAGGAATGAATGGCGTATGGTGTGAAAGAAAGAACGAAATCACCGGAGATTGTTTTAGAGAATGGAATCCAAACACAAGTGGAGACTTTTCTTTGATAGAATGAATGTCATTAGTTTTCTCGAAACTGGAATCCAGATGGGGAATATGCTGCAGGATGATATTAGGCTTTTTAGGAGAATTAAAAGTTTATCCACTTGTTCTCCATTTTCTCAGTAGTATATAATGCAAGGCTATCAGTTGAGAAAAGATGAAAGAGATAAAGTTTGAAATAATTATCTTGGATATTAGGTAAAATTCTTTTGGAATTTTCAAAGGATTTCATGGCAGTATTGAGCATGTGAACATGGAGTCATGAATTTAGGTTGAACACGTAGCCAGTATTCATTTACCCCAAAATTTCAATTACTGAAATGAAGGCCCACAGAGGAAGAGAATTGATTTATATCAGAGGAAGGGTTTTGCTTGCAGTAGAACAGAGGAAATGAAAGGAAAAGGAATTGAAATCTATGTAAGGATAGGATTATAGTATTATACCATGGAATATAAGCTGGCAAAGTGAGAAACGATGACTAGAATAAAAAGTTAGAAGTAGTTGATAGGTCAATGGATCAGGAGTTGTATGAGCAGTTAAACAATTGTCTTAGTATCAGATAGAGTCAGAAGCCTGAACTATCAAATACACCTTTGATAAATATGTTGTCCATGTAATAAATGGTTTGTTTTGAAATACATTTTACCTTCTTCCAAAGTTCTAAGATAGGCCTTACCACATTTCAAATGTAGCATATAAAAACCATGATGTAGGGAAATAGATTTTGGGGATTGGTACAGAAGAGAAAAACAGAGAAGAAAACAAACAAATAGAGAAATAGGGAAAGGAACAAAATACTAATTTCTTTTCTAACATTATTTAGTTATAAAAGTTTATTTTATACATTTTGTGTTCACCATATTTAATATTTTAACTATCCTCAGATAAATATTTTATCAGTCCCCTTAGTGGACCAGGACAGCAAATAAATGCAGAGTATAGATATATCTGTACCTTATTTACCATTTAATATGTATATAATTAAGCATAAAATTTAACTGTGCTTGTTCATTAGTGCAAATTATAATCAATTTGATGAACTCTTCTTGTCTCTCTTAATTTCTAAGATAGAAGGTCCTCTTGGGTTTTATTATCTGTAGTTTCTGAAAAGTCTTAAATACCAATAATACAAGATTGGTGAGTAAATGCTATTAAACCTTTATTGTTAAGTGATTTGAACCATGACAAATGAAATTGTTGAAGTACAATTATTTACATGGAAATATTGTCATGATTCATTGTTGAGAGACAAAAATATCAGCTTGAAAAACACTACCTTAAGTATAAATTCAATTTTTTAAATGTTTGACTATATTCTGTGTATGAATGTACATATGCACTCAGGGAATAATTTGGATACACACATATAATTAACAGTCATTATCTCTAGGTAATGTAATATTGATTAGTACTCTCTTTTTATGCTGTATTTTCTATTTTCTCCAATAAACATGTGTTACTTAAAAAAATTTGCAGGTTTATTTCTAAATCTTAAAGATAAGGAATTTGGAAAGCAGTTCTTCTCAAAAGATGTTATATTCCAGCAATAGCTCTATTTGGTATTCACCTAAAGGATACAAAAACTCTACTTCAAAAGGATACATGACCCCTGATGTTTATAGCAGTATTATCAACGATAGTCAAATTATGGAAATGGCCCAAATGTCCATTGACTAATGAAAGGATAAGGAAGATGTGGTGTGCATATATATATATATATATATATATATATATATATGGTATGTATGTATGTGTATATATATAATGGAATATTACTCAGCCATAAAAAAGAATGAAATCTTGCCATTTGCAATAACATGGACAAAGCCAGACAGTATGATGCTAAGCAAAATAAGTCAGTCAGAGAAAGATCAAATCCATATGATCTCACTCATATGTGGAATTTAAGAAATAAAACAAATGATCATGGGGGGAAAGATAGGCAAACCAAGAAACAGATTCTTAACAACAGAGAACAAATTGATGGTTATCAGAGGGGAGGTAGTGGGGGAATGGGTAAAATAGGTGATGAGGATTAAGGAGTGCACTTGTGATGAGCACCGAGTGATTTATGGAAGTGTTGAATCACTAAATTGTACACCTGAAACTAATATTGCACTGTATGTTAACTAACTGGAATTTAAATAAAAACGAAAAAAAAAAGACTATATTCCTCACCTCACTTTGATCTTCATATATTACATGGGTGCTTTGCTCCCCAAGCCATGCTAATCAACACAAATTTTATATCCACGTTGAAAATTACTATTCAATTAGAAACTACTAAATATATGTGAATATCTCTTTTAAGGACAGAAATGATTTCTCATGGGAAAAACTCTTATGTATGAATACTTTCCATTCCATATTTCTTGTTCAGCTTCTAGAATTATCTTTTTGTTACCTTTTCTAAAATATTTAAGGAAATGACAATCCCTGAGACAAAAATAATGAGCTGCCTGAAAGGATTTTCTTATCTATGAAAAAAGAAATATTAACATACAGCATCCCAATAAATTCTACTGTATAAATGAGATGTTCTTTTATTTGTTTTTTTTCACTTTACTGAATATTTTTTTTTGTTTGTTTCCTTCCCTTTTTCTGATTGTATCCTGTTGTCATTCCATTTTATCACTAGACTGGTACCTTAGAATTATTCCACAAAATCTATGATCATCCTGTATCTTAATTTCTTAGTACCAAATTAATCTTATATGATTCATTTTAGTCATAATGCTTCAAAGCCCACTTTTAGTCATTGGGACTTCTACTTTGGTTCACAGAATGAGCCAAAAATCTTGGATTCCCCAAAACTACCCTAGTATAGCTTGTGATAATATTTTTAATTAAAAGTTGCAGCTCTTGATCATAGAGATTTTATTTTTAAAGTAATTCAATCCTTTTTTTCCCAATCAATTCTATAGGATTTGGAAACATACATAAAAGCACCAAGTTATTCAAAAAAATTATTTTATAAATTCATATTCTCTGTACATTTATTATTTCAGCCCAGATTTGCCTTGCGTAGCATAACTTTGACCTAAAACATCTATCCTTCCCCACAAAAGTTGTCTACTACCCGTAATTTTATCACTCCAAGAAGCTTATCAATATATTAACCCACAAAATGATCTCTTCCTTAAGAGGAAATTTCAATGATAATAAAACACAATACTACTTATAATTATTTATCAATCAATGGGAACAAGAGTAAATGAGCTTGTTGCCTTTAATGTTTTAAAACTTGATGTATCAGACCATTCTCACACACACGCACGTGCACACACACACAGATGTTCCTAACAACAATAGATAGCCCTGAAAATTAGCTTCTGTCCCTGAAAGAGGTATCCAGAAAGGTTTGAGAAGGAGCCCCTGTAGCAGAGAAGAATGAAGCAGGACAGAACAGTATTGCAAGAGCTCTGAAAATTAGTCATTGGAAATACAGTCATTGGAAATATAGCCTATCACAATATTTCTGCTAACTTTGCATAGAATAGAATCAAATATTTTGTAACATAATAATCAAAATATTCAGGATGAAATAAAAAGTCACTTATCATATCAAGAAACAGGAAAACCACAATTTGAATGAGGACAGAGAATCAACTGATGCCAATACTGAGATGTACCAGATGTTGCAATCACCTGATCATAATTTAAATAGTATCACAAAGATAGACTTGTATAAATGTTTGAAACAAATGAAATAATAGAAAACCTCAGCAATGATGTAGAAGTTTAAAAATGATTAAAAGAAAATCATAGCAATAAAAAATATAATGGAAATAAAATCTCAACAGGTGGATATTGAGATGATAACAACCTACAGATTGGAAGGTAACATTTAAAAATTACACATCTAATAGAGATTTCGTACCTGAAATATTTTTTAAAAATGTTTAATGTTTATTTATTTTGAGAGAGAGAGTAAGACAGCGGCAGAAAGAGAGGGAGAGAGAATCCCAAGCAGGCTCTGCACTGCCAGTTCAGAGCCTGACATGGAGCTCAAACTCATGAACCATGACATCATGACCTGATCTGTAATAAAGAGTCGAATGCTTAGCTGACTGAGCCACCCAGGTGCCCCAGTATCTAAAATATTTTTTTTTTAAACTCTCAAAATTCAACAGTAGGAAAGAAAAAAATCCCAGTTAGAAAATGTGCCAAAGATGTCAGCAGACATTTCACCAAAGAGGATGTACAGAGGCCAAATAAGTACATGAAAATGTGTAACATCATTAGTGATCAAGAAAATGTACACTAAAACCACAATATACCTATAGGAGTAGCTGAAATAAGAAATAGCTACAACACCAAAGGCGGTTGAGGATGCAGAAAAAGTCACTCACTCACTCACTCACTCATTGCTGGTGGGAATGTAAAATGGTACAGCTGTGCTTGAAAACAGCTTGGAAGTTTCTCAGGGAACTATCCTGCAACCTGCCGTTTACGTTCTTGGGTATTTATCTCACAGAAACAAAATTTATGTTCACACAAAAACCTGTGCATGAATGTTCATAGCATTTTTTTAAGTTTCATTTAAATTCTAGTTAGTTACCATACAGGGTAATAGTAATTTCAGGTGTATAATATAGTGGTTCAACACTTCCATACACATACCTGGTATACGTTTATTGCAGCTTTATTTTCTTATAAAAAATACTTATTTTCAGTATTACCATATGTGATTCTGTCACTACTTATAAGAAATAAGGGACGTGTTTCTATCAAAATTGACAGTTGACTATGTTTAGCAATGGAGGCTAGAAAAATTTCAGTGCTCTTTGCATTATATCTCACACCGTTCCTTCTCCCAAAGAGGCTATCGTGATAAAAACAAGAGAAATAGCAAATTTTGAGCCTCTTCTTTCAGGACTCAACTTCAATAGTTAATATGTTAAAAACAATTGGCAAAGTTTGGAAGTTCAAAGGCATTTTTGTTTGTTTACTGGAGTTGAATATGGATGTAAAAGACTGAATCACTGGGGCACCTGGGTGGCCCAGTTGGTTAAGCAACTGATCTCAGGCTCAAGTTATAATCTCATGGTTTGTGAGTTCAAGCCCCTCATTCATCACAGAGCCTGCTTTAGATCCTTTGTCTCCTCCTCTCTCTGCCCCTCGCCCCGCAAGTGCATGTGCTCCCACTCTCTCTCAAAAATAAGTAAACATTGGGGCGCCTGGGTGGCTCAGTCGGTTGGGCAGCCGACTTCGGCTCAGGTCATGATCTCGCTGTCCGTGAGTTCGAGCCCCGCGTCGGGCTCTGTGCTGACCGCTCAGAGCCTGGAGCCTGTTTTCGGATTCTGTGTCTCCCTCTCTCTCTGACCCTCCCCTGTTCATGCTCTGTCTCTGTCTCAAAAATAAATAAATGTTAAAAAAAAAAATTAAAAAAAAATAAGTAAACATTAAAAAAAAAAAAAAAGACTGAATCACCACGTGACTGAAAATATTCAGTAAAAATCAAGTTGCCCTGTCAAAGTAAGGAAATATGGTATGGCAAGAAAAAGAAGAAGGAAATCATCAAAAACCACCCCAAAATATTATATAGGTGATCTCATCACAACCTGTTTAATATAGCCCTGAACTGACTCATATGTATTTCCCAGAGTTGCTGATGACTATCTTGTGTTTATATAGTTCTTTTTCAAAGGAGGTCAGAGCTCTGAAGACTTTAGTTAAGTCAGTCATGAGGGTCAGCACATACTTACACGTTGGTATAATAGAACCGGGTGACTTCCATAAAATAATGTTATTAAAACCATCACTCTTCTACTATTTTTTTAAATATATGAAATTTATTGTCAAATTGGTTTCCATACAACACCCAGTGCTCATCCCAAAAGGTGCCCTCCTCAGTACCCATCACCCACCCCCTCCCTCCCACCCCCCATCAGCCCTCAGTTCTCAGTTTTTAAGAGTCTCTTATGCTTTGGCTCTTTCCCACTCTAACCTCTTTTTTTTTCCCTCCTCTCCCCCATGGGTTCCTGTTAAGTTTCTCAGGATCCACATAAGAGTGAACACATATGGTATCTGTCTTTCTCTGTATGGCTTATTTCACTTAGCATCACACTCTCCAGTTCCATCCACGTTGCTACAAAGGGCCATATTTCATTCTTTCTCATTGCCACGTAGTATTCCATCGTGTATATAAACCACAATTTCTTTATCCATTCATCAGTTGATTGACATTTAGGCTCTTTCCATAATTTGGCTATTGTTGAGAGTGCTGCTATAAACATTGGGGTATAAGTGCCCCTATGTATTTTTGATAAATCTTATAGTCACCGTGATTCACGGGAAAAAAAAATGGATAGGGTTTCCTTTCCAGGTACTGCTTTCTTTTTACAAGTTGGGGCAAAATCATTCTAGTCGATATGTTTTTTAAAAAATGGAAAAAAATTGTCAAAGATGTATTTATTAATCTTTATAAGGCACCTATCATTTAGCCTCAGAAATGTTGCAGATGATTAATAGAACTTGGCCAGAGAAACCAGTAAATAAGTCCAATTTTTCATTTTTTTCCAGAATCACAAAACCTTTATGGATGTTTATATATGTACAGTGTTCCACAGGTGATTTTTTTTAAAGAATACATTCAGTGTGGTCACACAGTATACTATGAACTCCTAGGAAGAACTGTGGTAAAAATTTAATAGCAACACATTATTATGGTGATTATTATGCTTATTCTGAAGTTCTTAAGTAGAGGATTGAAGAAAGCACATCTGATGGAACTTTTATTGCTCTAGCAATTTTACTGGAACACTGAGGTCTTTTTTTAAAGGCCCTTAAGAACAGAATTTATGAAAAGATGAGTTCAAGGAAATGTCATTCTTTCGAAATACATTTCCTCAAGTTGCCATTTCATAAGTAAATTAGTTTTACTCACTTGCTCTTTCCCCTTTTATTGTACAGGAAGTACTGTAAACCTGTATGCTAATGATCACCAGTTACATAAATGATAAAATGAGAAACCATTACGTGACAAACAAATAGTGGGACTAGTAGCTGGTAAATAATGTTAGCCATTATACTCTATTTGCTGTTCCCAAAGTGTGACCTCCTAAGACAACCTTTGGAAATATGTTATCATTTGGGAGGTTAATTATGTGCTAACAGCAATCCTTGGCAGAAAACATGATTTTGACACTACAGCTTTTGATGCTGCAACAATCTTGAAAGTATTGTAAATTCAACTTGAAATTACACAGGGCTAGTACTTATCTTTCTCATTGGATCTGTTGAATACTAAAAGCTGGTCTATTTTCAAAATGGCAGAGACAAGAATTCTTACATTTTCTGAGACGTTTTTCTGTGTATCAATTTGCCATTAATGGCTAATACTTAAATACAGTGATTGACCCAAGAAACACTGCTTCATTTTTCCTGACTGTGCATTCATAAACTTCCTTTACAATGAGTATATTTACATTCTCATATACATCACAAGTCTGCTGTGCTATTACAAAGGGATATTAAGCTTAGCATGTGACACAAAAGAACACATTCATTATCTGTAATGTTAATAGGTTCAATGATTAATAGGAAAGAAAGAGAAGAATTTTAAGTTTTGATGCAGAAAAAGAAACAGATGACCTAAACAAGGTATTTTTATTCCTACTAGGAGATGTTAAACATTCTAAAAGACTGAAAACAAGGGATCAAGATGAGGACATGGTGACTTAAAAATCATGAACCTAAATTTCTGCTCTGCTGTCAGGTCAAGATTAGTAGAACTAAATAGCTCTATCAATACTGGATACAAAATTAGATATGATTATTCAATATAGTTTTGGAAGAGACTGGTGTTTATCTTTGAAAAAAATACTTGGGGGGGGGCACGTGGGTGGCTCAGTCAGTTGAGCCTCGAACTTCAGCTCAGGTCATGATCTCACACTCCATGAGTTCGAGCCCCACATTGGGCTCTGTGCTGACAGCTCAGAGCCTGGAGCCTGCTTCAGATTCTGTGTCTCCCTCTCTTTCTGCCCCTCCCCTGCTCATGCTCTGTCTCTCTCCGTCTCAAAAATAAATAAAAACATTTAAAAAAATTAAAAAATTTAAAAAAATTAAAAAATACTTGGGTCCTTCTTTTGTGAATTGAGAATAAGCTAAATCCAAGATCTTGGCAAGTCTCAAAATTTGTCATTTCAAATGTGCATGCTTTAGGCATAAAAACTAAAACATCAAAGTTTGAAGGATAAATATTTCACAGATTTACAAACAGAGAAAACAGAATTAAGGAAACTAAAGCAGCAATAATATTTTTATTTGTCATGGAGCTATCATGTTGTTATGGTTTGATTTAAAAACAGAGACAACAGAATCAGAAATCCAACCTTTCTAAATGTTCAGGTCCCTATCTGCCAGGAATTACATTCATATGTCATCATGCCAGGAGAGAATTTACATGGCTCATAAGGTCTGTAAACATTACATGTAATATTATGTGCATATATTATTACATACAATAGTATAATGTAATGCAGGTCTCTTTTACATAGATTACAAAGGCAAATATTAATTTAATCATATTTAGTAATCTCAAAACAGAAGTTCAACCACTTTTAGAAGAGGAAATGAAAGGAAAAATCCACACCTAGGAAGAAATTCTAGACAGTGAATTTGCCTGTACATATTTATACCCTAAAAAGTTAAAATAAAGATACCAAGATTAAATTGACCCAGAAAGTCTCACCTGATAAACAGATTTCCACATTACATATATTTTGTCAATCTCATGGATTTATTAAAATAAACTATCAAAGATATTATTATTAGGTAAGTTGAGAATTCTGAGAAGTCAGCTTGGATTAGAAATGAAAAAGCTCTGACAATGTGGCTTATTAAGTTATTTCATCCAAAATGTTACTAATGTAAAAATGAGTTTTCTTGTCTTTTGTTTCTTTCTTGCAATAAACTTATTTAGTACCTTTCCTGTGTTAAACACTGCACTAAACACTGGTTATAAAATTTCTTCACTATTTGATTTTACAGTATAATAAGTGACACAGAAAAGTTAGCAAGAGATTAAACACAATATGATAGGTGTTATAACAAGGGCAGTGAAGATTTTGGGGGTCATGGATGGACACGTAAGATGACATCTAAGCTCTAATCTGAAAGATGAGTAGGTGTCACACAGTGATAGTGGTTTTGTTTTTTAGTGAGAGGAAAGAAAATGTGTAATGGGATGTTGGAAACAGGAAAAGGTCATAAATAAACAAGTTCTTAAAGGGAAGGGACATAGATAATTGGGCCAGTCTGAGAAGATAAGGATGCAAGGCCATTGAATCTATAACATAGTTTAGATATTTTCCCAAAAGCAATGAGGGATCCACTAAATTTTTTAAGCATTGGAATAATATGAAGATATTTTATTGTTGTTGTTGAAGATAATTCCTAAAGTTGTGTGATAAATGGATTGGAAAGTAAAAAACAAAAAACAAAAAAACAAAGAATATATATTAGTAATATTAAACTAGTATGGGAGAGAGGTAAATGATGTGTGTCTTTGGGAAAAGATGGTGGGGAATAAGGAAAAAAGAGTGGATTTAAGTCATACTTTAAAGGAAAACTTTGAATGAGTATGTTATTAATTGGAAGCAAAGTAGAGAGTGAAATCATTCAAGAGTAATGTCTAGGTTTATGGTCTAAGAAATATCACAGACATAAGATAGCTACTGTGAGTTAATGTTAGTAACTATAAATACATTGTGAAGATATGATAAATTTGATGAGTATTAGAATTTAGAATTTTATAGTAATTAGATTTAGAATATTCTTCACAAATATACAGTTATAAAAATAAGGGACATTTTTATTTAATATCTAACATAAATTGGCTATAACACACACACATATACCTACACTCCACATGCATTAACACACACACACACACACACACACACACACACACACAGAGTTATCGCTAAAAGGACAACAGGAAATTATCCTTCTCAATTTCTATAACAGAAAAAAATATTTTTTTCTCCAAATAAATTTCAAAGTCAAGTAATTTGTTCAGATGAGATAAACTTGCATGTATAAGTATACCAGAGTTTGATTTTAACTTTGAATTCATTCTTGGAAATTTTTTTCTGAGATTTTTCCAAGAACAAATAAATAGAAGATATATATTTTAACAATAAAGTCAATATCAGCCTCCCTTCTTTTTTTCAACAGACCTTAATTTTTACAGCAGTTTTGGATTTTCTACATTGAGGGTGATGTTATCTGAGAACAAAGAGTTTTATTTCTTCCCTCTTAATGTATATTTTATTTATTTTTCCTGTCTTATAGCATTAGTTAGGACTTCAAGTTTGATGTTAAAGAGTAGTGCCAAGAGGTGGCATCTTTGCTATGTGCCTGATATTAGTGGCTTGAAGCTTCTCACTGTGATGTTAGCATAGGGGTTTTTATAGATTTTTTTTTTTATTCTTTATCAATTTAAGAAAGCTCCCCTCTATTTCTAGTGTATCATGAATGGATATTGGATTTCCTCAAGTGTTTTTTCTGTTACTATTTATATGATCATATAATTGATTTTCTTTAGGTTTTTGATGTGATGGATTACATTTATTTTTGAATGTTGAACCAGCCTTACATAACTGGAATAAAACCCACTTGGTCATGGTATATTATTCTTTTTATGCATTGTTGGATTTAATTTGATATTTTGTTGAGGGCTTTGCATCCATATTTATGAGACATACTGACACACAGTTATCTTCTCTTGTAATGTCTTTGTCTGGGTATGGTGTTGGGACAATGCTGGTCTCAGAAAATAAGTTAGGAAGTATTTCCTCTAGTATCTTCTGAAGGAGATTGTAAAGAATTAGTGTAATTCCTTCCCTAAATGTTTGACAAAATTCACTGTTGAACCCATCTGAACCTGGTGCTACCTGTTTTAGAAGTTCATTAATTATTGATCAATTTATTTAATAGACATATTCCTATTTATATTACCTATTTTCTCTTGTGTGAGTTTTGGCAGATTATATATTTTAAATAATAGGTCTATTTCATCTAGGTTATCAAATTTGTGGACAGACTTGTTTATAATATTTCCTATTTATCCTTTTCAAAGTCTATGAGACCTATAATGATATCTATTTTTTTTTAATTACTGATGTTAGTAATTTGTGGTCATCTCTTTTATTCTTAGTTAGCCTGGTGGAGGCTTAATGATTTATTGATCCTTTGATTTGGTTGATTTTCTCTGTATATTTCCTATTTTCAATTTCATTGATTTCTGCCCTAAATTTTATTATTTGTTTTCTTCTGCTTACTTTGAATTTATTTTTCTTTTTGTAGTTTCCTAAGACAGAAGTTTAGGCAATGGAGATTAGAATTTCCTTTATTTTTTTTCTAGGATATACATTTACTACTTTAAATTTCCCTCTAAGCCCTGCTTTCATGGCACCCTCTTTTGTTTCTGCATGACATCCACTGCATTTACCATATCATGTAGTACATATAATGGTCAGATCATGTGTTTGTGTTCTGCAGTGTATATATATATATATACATATATATATATATATATATGTATATATATATATATATATATATGTATAAACTGAAGGAGGCAGAGTTTGCTTCATTCAGTACCATTTTCAGTATCAAACAAAGCTTCTGGTACTAACTGGTGTTCAACATACAAATATTGTATTAAGTGTAATTCGATAAAATATGGTATACTTTTATACTTATCACAGATTCATATGTATACTTAGAAATTCCAGGTAATACAGAAACAACTTTTAGATCCTAGTTATAAATCAGTAGAAAATATCATAATAGAATCTTAGAATATGAACAAAATTTAGAAATCATCTATTCCAACCAGTACTCACTACAGAAATCTCTCTTAGTATCTTGATCTATGACCTTTGAGTATTCCACCTTCTCTATTGTTCTTCTAGCAATGCACACAACAATGTAGCTACCTTTATACACTGCTGGAAAACTTGCACTACTTGAACTTCTTTTTTAATATTGTGCCCAAATGTCCCTCATGTAAATTCTACCCAGAAGTATGATTTAATTTTTACTTTCACACTAGAGCCCCTTTTACCCTCAACTCATCACATTTTAAGGGATTACTGACATTTAATTAACTAAAATTCCCATTTTCTTTTTTGTTTAAATTTGCTAGAGTCAATACAAGTACACTATATTCCAAATATAAACAAGTGTGTGTATGTGTCCATATGTATCTGTATGTGTGTGCTTTCAACGAATTCACATATTTGCCTATTAAACATTTTGCTATCTTACAACATTAACTATGCGTCTCTCTTCTGTAGAATTTTAAAATTTACTAACTCTTGGTTTCCTTGATTCCACATTTTCCTTCATTCTAGTTAGAGATAAAAGTGATAAACAAAACAGGACCAACTCAGAGTTCTTCTAGGTTAAAAGTAAACTACTGTGTTTAGTATAACTTACACATCCAACAGTTTTGTTCTAGTTCATAATCCTTTCTTTGTCTTTAAGAAGAGTAATAGATATTGTCTCTCTTGTCAATTAAAAGAAAATCTATTTGTCTTGCCCATTTTAGGGATTTAAGAATTTCCCCAACTATTGGCACAATCTAAGTAGTCTGTTCCTAAATCAGTATTAGAGCTGTACCTATTTTGTTTGTTACTTATTACTTTTCTAGAACCTTGCAATATAAGACTAAAGGACAAATTTGCTAGGACAACATGAATAAGATAATGTTGTAAAGTATAGTATGGCTTTAGTATCAACAGGTACATTCTTTCAGTATGTCCATCATCTGTTTTTTTAAGGGGAAAATAAAAAATGTCTTTGGTGGAAATGTCAGAGAGTACTGGAAAACTATTATATTTTCTGTATATGGGCAAAAGCCTTCAGGAAAAGGAACAATAAAATAAGACACTTGAGGTATCGTTTTCAAAGAACATGAAAGAGAAGCACAAACAACTTCATAGCACTATAAATGTAAGTTCTAGTGGGGCTAAGAGATCAAAATTCTAGTTTTCACATTTCATAAGAGAAACTGATGATAAAAGATATCCATTATCACAGAAATTATTAGTGGCAATCTCTTCAAACTAGTTTTATTATTATAACAGGATTCTTTATGTTATTTTTGTGGGTAGTCAACTATATAAATGTGCAATAAGAGCGTGGTAAAAAGGATATAAACAAATAAGTACCAGTGCTTAACTAGTGATTGAGAAAACCCTATTGCCTCTGGGTTTATACATAGATGAATTTCCTTTTTTTGTAACTGTTAAGTGGGAACATTGCCTTGAAAAAGATTTATCCTAGGTCATCAGCAATAAAACAGGCTTGATAGAGCATAAGTAAACCTGGATAAATATTGTACATATTATTGTTAATACTGCTATATTTCACAGTGTAAGCAAAAGCTTTCTTCTACATTTTAAGTGTCTATATTTAATCTCTTTATTATTTAATTTTACATTTATATTCTTTCAAACCCAATTTTATGCCTTAAAATGTTTTATAACTTTATATTCTACTTGTTGAAGAACAGTAAAGAGACAGTTGAATTAATGGTAAAAAAAAAAAAAAAAAAGACTATTAAAAAAAAAGAATGCAAAAGTCCCCCCTTCTAAAGAAAATTGTTATCTTTATGTGAGTTCAGATGTTTGGCAGGTTTACATATGTAAAGGAATTACATAGTATAGAAATTATGTGCCAAATTTTTATCCCGTGGGATTTGCTTGCAACTGCATATGAGAAGAATCTAGTTTAGATAGAAAACATGTTATTTAAGAAATAAGAGGGGCAGACAGTTCATGAATTATTATTATATTTGTTCATTAGCAATTATAGATTCTGCATATTAGCTGCAAATAGCTAGAAAATGATGATTATAAACATTCTGAGAAAATCAAGGTGATGCATAAATGCTGAATAACAATGAGCACAAAGGTTATGATAATAACAAAATGATGGCTGGTGACTTCAGCATTTTTAGTTTGCTATTGTAATCTGTTTAAAAGCTTTTATTAGATAATTTGATGTGCTTCTGAGATGAAAAATTAAGGTCTGTAGGCGACAGAGAGGCCATTAAGAGAAAATTCTCCAGAGAGGAAGGAACATTGACAACCTTTGAGGAACCAGAAAATACCATCTTAAAAAAATAGTTGATGACATTAGAATTACTTAGCCTTGAATGAAAACACTAAAGATGACAATAACTTTCTTTAGATATGGGAGAGGTTTCTATAAAGAGGACTTTTATAAGCACTTCAAATAAATCTAAATCTCTTGCTTGGATAAATTTTTGATGGTCAGAGATGTGATAAAATGACAGTAGCAAAGGCATTATCAAGAATATCACAGAATAATTGTAGAGATGGAGGAGTATGGGGATCCCAATCTTGTCTTGTCCCTGAAACACAGTTAGATCAGCATCAAACCATTTTGAACACCTAGGATATTGATCTGAAGATTAACACCATACTCTGTGTCATTTGAACAAGAGAACTTGGCAAGTGACAGTGTGGAGAGGTGAACTGGGGGAGAGAGAAGCTGTGGTGTCATGGAGGGGAGGGAGCGAGCCATTTTTGTGGAAAGAGGCCAGGGAGAGGGAGAGAAAGGGGGAGAGAGTGCAGCGCATATGGATCATGCAAGGAAAGCATTCCCCTTGAAAATAGCAGGAGAGAAATAGAGAAAGAGTGAAAACACTCACAAGGACCTGACAAGAAATCTGTGCCCCAAAACCATTCCCTGGGGAAAAGGACAGGGTTTCAATACTGCCAGTTTTCTATAAATAGCATAACACAGAGTCTGAAATTTCAGCCATCAGTGTGCCTGGTGGGGCTTCGGCGAGGAATCAGTGTGAATCCCCAGGAGCAGGCAATGTGGTCTGAGGGGACTCTGTGCCCCTCAGGAGTTATCCGGATTGGAATGCATTTGGTAAAGGTGATACAGTCTCCTCATGGGCAAAAGTCCTGTTGGATACCAGAGAGCTGCCACATTTATTGATAGTGCAGCAAAACCTGGTACCACTGTGTGTTGTGATTTCCGAACCTCTGCTGTTGCAGTCATGCAAACATTTTCTGGAACAAGTCAGTACTGGCTTGCTAGGCAAGACCCTCCCCCAGATAATCAGCCTGGGTCCAATCCACAGGCGTCTCTGAAACACAGCTGCATCTAAGATAAAACTCTGGAGGGGGCTGCTGCCTGGCAGACAGACAGCTTGGACACAGACAGGGTGGAGGTGAAGAGCCTCTCACCAAGAGAGAAGCCCGAGACAAAGAGGGGTAATTCATCACATGTCTGTAAGGGCATGGAATTCCTGCACTAGAGACTAGAGAGTGGGGTGAAGCCATTTTCATCTTCAGCACACCCACACTGATGGACACCAGTGAGCAAAGTAGCTCCACCAAGTGGAGAATGAAGTCCCGCCTATCTGTGCCCTCCAGGTGCATCCCCTGGAAGACTAGCACAAATCCCTTCCACCCACTTAGTCTAAGGACCATAGTATGCTGCAAAATTTCAGTTCTAGGGGAAACTGGATCTAATTTCATTCCGGTTTCATTTTGTTTGCTTGTTCATGTGTTTGTTCATTTTCTTTGCTTCTGTTTGTGTTTATGTTGTTTTCTTTTTTCTTTCTTTTCTTTTTCTTTCTTGGATACAGAAAGAACATTTTTTAAATTCTATTTTCTTTTCTTTTTTTATCTTATTATATTATTTTTAAATATTATTTCAAGTTTAACAATTTTTTTCACATTTTATTCTTTTCTCTTTTTTCTTTCTTTTCTCTCAATAAGCAGACCAAAATACATCTAGGATCTAGGTTCCTTTATCTGATTTTTTGTTTGGTTTTGTTTTTAATTTTTTAATTGTAACTTTTAATGTAATTTTATTAATTTTTTTCCTCAAAAATGGCAAGACAGAGGAATTCACACCCAAAAAAGAACAGAGAAAAATGACAGCCAGGGATTTAATCAACACAGATATAAGTAAGATGTCTGAACTAGAATTTAAAACCACAATTATAAGAATACTAGCTGAGGTTGAAAAAAAAACATAGAAGACACCATAGAATCGCTTTATGCAGAGATGATAGCACTAAAATCTAGTTAGTCTGAAATTAAAAATACTATAACTGAGACCCAATCTCAAATGGAGGCCATGATGGCAAGGATGTACAAAGTAGAACAGTGAATCAGTGATATAGAAGATAAAATTATGGAATATAATGAAGCTGAATAAAAGAGGGAAACAAAGGCAAAAGATTACAATACAAGACTCTGAGAACTCAGCAATGTATTAAAGAGGAATAACATTCATATCATCAGTGTCCCAGAAGATGAAAAGAGAGAAAAAGAGGCAGGTTTATGTGAGCAAATTATAGCTGAAAACTTCCCTAATCTGGGGGAAGGACACAGACATCAAAATCCAAGAAGCAATGAGAATTCCCATAAGATTAAACAAGAAGCTACCATCACGAAGGCATATCATAGTCAAATTCACAAAATACATAGAGAAGGAAAGAATCATTAAGGCAGAAAGGAAAAACAACAACAACAAAAAAAACTTAACATACAAGGGAAGACAGACCAGGTTCACAGCAGATCTATCCACAGAAACTTGGCTGGCCGGAAAGGAGTGGCAGGATATATTCAACATGCTGAATTAGAAAACCGTGCAGCCAAGAATTCTTTATCCAACGAGACTGTCATTCAGAATAGAAGGAGAGATAAAGAGTTCCCCAGACAAATAAAACCTAAAGGAATTCATAACCACTAAAACCAGCCCTGCAAGAGATTTTAAGGGGACCTTTTTCAGTGCAGAAAAAAAAAATTAAAAAAAAATAAAACTAACAGCAACAAAGACTAGAAAGGACCAGAGAACGTCACCAGAAGTATCAACTTTGCATGCAACACAATGGCACAAAATTCATATCTTTCAATAATTACTCTGAATGTAAATTAACTAAATGCTCCAATCAAAATACATAGGGTATCAGACATATAAAAAAGATCCTTCTATATGCTGCCTACAAGAGACTTATTTTAAATGTAAAAACACTTGCAGATTGAAAGCGAGGGGATGGAGAACCATGTGTCATGCTAATGGACAGCAGAAGAAAGCCAGACTAGCCATACTTATATCAGGTAAACTAGATTTTAAAACATAGACTGTAACAAGATATGAAAAAGAGCATTATATCATAATTAAGCATTATATCCACCAAGAAGATCTAACAATTGTAAATATTTATGCCCCCAACTTGGAATTCCCAAATATATAAATCAATTAATCACAAACATAAAGAAACTCATTGATAATAATACAATAATAGTAGGGGATTTCAATACTCCATTTACAACAATGGATAGATCACCTAAGCAGAAAATCAACAAAGAAACAATGACTTTGAATGACACGCTGGGTCAGATGGACTTAACAGATATATTCAGAACTTTTCATCCTAAAGTAGCAGAATACACATTTGTCTCTAGTGTACATGGAACATTCTCCAGAATAGATCACATACCGGGTCACAAATCAGCCCTCAGCAAGTGCAAAAAGATCTAGATTATACCATGTGTATTTTTAGATCACAACACTATGAAACTTGAAATGAAACAAGAAAAAAATGTATAAAGATCACAAATACTTGGACATTAAAGAACATCTTACTAAAAAATGAATGGGTGGGGTGCCTGGGTGGCTCAGTAGGTTGAGCGTCCGACTTCAGCTCAGGTCATGGTCTCACGGTTTGTGGTTCGAGCCTCGTGTTGGGCTCCATGCTGACAGCTCAGAGCCAGGAGACTGCTTTGGATTCTGTGTCTCCCTCTCTCTCTGCTCCTCCCTCATTCTCTCTCTCTCTCTCTCTTTCTCTCTCTCTCTCTCAAAAATAAATAAAACATTAAAAAAATAATGAATGGGTTAACCAATTAATTAAAGAGGAAATAAAATTGTACATGGAAGTCAATGTAAATGAAAACACGGCAGTCCAAACCCTTTAGGGGGCAGCAAAGGTGATCTTAAGAGAGGAGTATATAGCAATCAGGCCTTCCTAAAGAAGGAAGAAATGTCTCAAATACACAACCTCACTTCACACCTAATGGAGCTGGAAAAATAACAGCAAATAAAGCCAAAAGCCCATAGAAGAAGGGAAATAATAAAGATTGGAGCAGAAATCAATGATATTGAAATGAAAACAACAGAACAGATCAATAAAACTAGGAGCCAGTTCTTTGAAAGAATTAACAAAATTGAGTCTCTAGGCAGACTTATTAAAAAGAAAAAGACCCAAATAAATGCAATCATGAGTGAAAGAGGAGAGATCACAACCAACCCCACAGAAATACAAACATTAATAAGAGAATATTATGAGCAAGTATATGCCAACATATTGGGTAATCAGGAAGAAATGGATAAATTCCTAGAAACATATAAACTGCCAAAACTGAAAAAGGAAGAAATAGAAAATTTGAACTGACCCCTAACCAGTAAATAAATTGAATTAGTAATCAAAAATATCCCAAAAAACAAGAGTCCAGATGAGAGTTGATTGGCTTCCTAGAGGAATTCTACCAAACATTTAAATAAGAGTTAATACCTATTCTTTTGAAGCTGTTCCAAAAAATAGAAAAGGAAGGAAAACTTCCAAACTCACTCTATGAGGCCAGGATTACCTTGACTCTAAAATCACACAAAGACCCCCACTAAAAAGGAGAATAACAGACCAATATCCCTGATGAACATAGATGCAAAGATTCTTAGCAAGATACTAGCAAATTGAATCCAACAATACATTAAAAGAATTATTCACCATGATCAAGTGGTATTTATTCCTGGGCTGCAGGGGTGATTTAATATCTGCAAATCAATCAACATGATATACCACATTAATAAAAGAAAAGGTAGAAACCACAGGATCCTCTCAATAAATGTAAGAAAACAAAACAAAACAAAACAAAACACCATTTGATGGGGTGCCTGGGTGGTTCAGTAGGTTAAGTGTCCGACTCTTGATTTCAGCTTAGGTTGTGATCTTAAAGTTCATGGGATTGAGCCCTGCATAGGGCTCTGTACTGACAGTACAGAGCCTGCTTGGGATTCTCTCTCTCCCTCTCTTTCTGCCCTCTCCTGTTTCTGCTCATGTGCATGTACTCTCTCTCTCTCTGCCTCTCTCTTTCTCTCTCAAAATAAATAAATAGACATTTTAAAAAAGCATTTGACAAAATACAGCATACTTTCTTGATAAAAAACCTCAAGAAAGTATGAATAGAAGGAATATACCTCAACAACACAAAGGCCACGTAACAAAACACCCACAGCTAATATCATCCTCAATGGGGAAAAACTGAGAGATTGCCCCTAAGGTAAGGACCACGACAGGGAGATCCACTCCCACCGCTGTTGTTCAATATAGTACTGAAGTCCTAGCCTCAGCAATCAGACAACAAAAAGAAATAAAAGGTCTACAAATTGGCAAGGAAGAAGTCAAACTTTCACTCTTCGCAGAAAACGTGTTACTTTCTAAAATCCTTTTACTTATCTGAAAACAGAACTTAGAAATCTTAGGGAGTTGAAATACTTAGCAAATGTACTAAAAATATGCCAAATTATCAATATTTTAGACCTTTTATGTAAAATATTGAAAAAATGTCAAAAATAAGTCTTTACCTTGGAAGTTTTCCATTACAGAGCTCTACTCACAATAGTATTTAAAAAAAAGAAAAGTCATCTAGTTGAATGAACTGGATTTCTTATCTAAATGACTTTATAGCTAATATTACTATAACTAAACTGTTTCAGATTAATCAGCCTTATTCCATAGAAAATTGCATTATTTTAAAATTGGGATTTAGGTCCAATTTTGTCTTCTCTTGATCCACTGCCTCTTTATTTTGCCTTTTACTGTGCTTTATTTTAAGGTCCGGATTACATAATACAATATTGACATCACTGTTATTTCCCTAGAAAACACAGGAAGTGTTTTCTATCCTATTTTTTTCTTAAATTTTTAATTACAGGTAACACTTTATTGAATAAACTGCACTGAAGAATGGAGGTAGAAAGATTTTATTATTTCTTACTAATAGTCCATTAAATTTATTCTGTGGACTCAACTTTACCATGGTGGAATAAAATCTTAGACAGATTTCACAGCTGTTTTCGTCACAGATAATAAAATCATTGTTTATACGTGGCACATGTAAAAATTTTAAGCTACTATTCCAAAGTTCTAAAGTCTCACATAGTTTATTTTTGTCCTCCTTCAGATTAAGCTGAGAAACCCTCCCTGGGAAAGTAGCATATGTTTGATTTCTTCTCTAATTCTCACTCCATTACCTCCTTGATGCTGTTTTAAGCACCCACACATTTGAAACACGGAGAGTCTGAAGAGGTAAATAAAAGGAAGAGTTTACCGCATTAATATGGATTTAATCTGGCCATATTGCCCATCGTGGGGAGATTCCTCCACATACTGATTCTTCTTCTCATGAGTGTTTCTGTATGTTCTTAGGAGATCCTAATTTCTTGAGATCTCTCAAGAATGTGAAAATTCTTGAGATTAAAGAATTCTCTTAGCCCTAGTTTCTGATATCTGAATCTCTGTCACAGAAAGCATCTCAGATATTGTTCCTCTCAAAGCATTTCTCTTCCATGAGATCCAAAACTGGTTTAGGGAACCTCACATATCGTTCGGCCATCAAATCCTGGGCTTACTGGCCATTCCAACAGCAGCCAGTTCCCATTGTGCCATCTGAACTGGCCAGTCATAACTTTAGAACTTCATAAACATTTAGCCTTTTCAGGAATTAATCAGGCCACCTCTGTGTGCCTCAAAAGTAGGAGCTTAGGGGTGCCTGGAAGGCTCAGTCTGTTGGGGATCCAACTTTGGCTCAGGTCATGATCACACAGTTCACGGATTTGAGCCCCATGTTAGGCTCTGTGCTGACAGCCCAGAGCCTGGAACCTGCTTCAGATTCTTGGTCTCCCCCTGTCTTTGCCCCCTGCTCACATTCTGTCTTCTCTCTCTTAAAAACAAATAAAACATTTAAAAGAAATTTTTAAAAAGTGGGAGCTTAAAGCTAAGCTCTTGTATATTTATTTCCAAGTCTTCCTCATGTGATTGAAGTTGAGCAGGTAGTAATCTGTCCTCTGTGGTCTTGTGGTAGGAGATGCAGAATACACAGTACGTTAAGCAACTCTCTTTTAAGGGAGAGGTAGCTGAAGGGACAATACTGACAGAATTTGGTTAACTACTGTGCAAATTCCACATAATTGGTCTGGCATCTTGCTTTGGGAAATGGATTACCTAACATTCAGTCAAATTAAGATCCTGTTCTTATACAAGTAACAAATTATGTATTTTTTCTGTTTTATATATTTTCTATGTATTTACATACATAAAATTAGACCACAAATAAAATCTCACTTGCCTACTCAGCTCAGTAACACCCACAAAGATTGGTGTCAATTACCAGTAGATACTAATCTTTCTAAATGATTCAGTATATATTTATATGTATATGCATGTTCTTCAAAGGCACATGTCTATATATATTGCTTAGAAAAGTTATTATGTTATAAATTACCATATTAGAAAAAGTGCCATATATTATTATTGACATTCTACAAGGTTTGCACATGTATTTTATGTAATAGTAGTATACATATACAAGGGTAGTACTAAATTAGAAATTAGAAAATGTTTCAGCAGAAAATAATTTTATATATATTTTTTAACCAATTCAACTTTACAAACTAATTAACTCTAGGGATCAAAGCAATAGACTTACCTAAGGACAAGTTTATACTGTAGGTCAGTAATAGAGGGGTAGTGGTGTTTTAGTTGGCCATCTTCAAGGTTTATGGGAATCACTACAACTTACTGATGACTTATCTTCTAATTGATGATATCTTAAGTACATGCACATATGTTTCTGTGTATGTGAGCTTGGATAGGAAAATATTAACAGGGGATTTTCACAAAATCTCTTCCTCTGCCTGTTAAAAGAAATCTGGGTTTTGATAATTAAATTCCTAGGTCTTTGTCATACATAATCAGGATAACTAAAATAAGCGTAAAGGTTGAGAAGCACAGACCACTTTGAACTTCAATGGCATATAGAGCTATTGGTAAATAAATAAATAAATAAATAAATAAATAAAGTTAGAGACAAAGAGGAAAAACAAAATGTCAGCACTGAGCACAAGAAGAGTGGAGAGTTTAGGCTGACATTAAAAATCTTAGAGCATCTATTGTGGGAGTGAGATTTGCAAGAAAGAGACAAGAAATAAATGGGAGTTAACTTCTGTTTGTTTTGAGGAGGGAATCACACCATGCATTTTTATAAGTCTGAAATAAAGATTTACATTGATTTCACATTACATAAATATTTTTTATGTTATTTTAGAGATGTCAGACTTTTTTAATGTCACATCTGCACCCAGACTAGCCACATAGAAACTAAATTTAATATGGGTTATACTTTATATATACCTCCTTCCTTCCTTTTTTCTGCATTTCTATAACTTTTCTATTTATGAAAAACATCAAATGCTTAGAACATCAAATGCATCAAATGCATCAAATCCTTATAAAATAGACAGGCAGGTAGGTAGGTGGACATATAGAAACATAGAGTTTCTGTCTCTGTAAACATTTGGTATTTATTCTGTAAAATCTTATGTTTACCAGTATATTAGAAGTGTTGTAAACTTAAAGACTACTCTATCCAAAATATATAAAGAACTTATAAAATTCAACACCTCAAAAATGAATAATCCAATTTTAAAAAATGGGCAGAAGACATGAATAAACACTCTTCCAAAGAAGACCTCCAGATGGCTAACCGACACATGAAAAGATGCTCAACTCACTCATCATCAAGGAAATACACATCAAAACTACAGTGAGATACCACCTCATACCTGTCAGAATGGCTACAATTAACAACTCAGGAAACAACAGGTGTTGGTGAGGATGTGGAGGAAGGGGAACCCGCTCACACTCTCAGTGAGATGCAAACTGGTACAGTCACTGTGGAAAACAGTATGAAGATGACTCAAAAGGTTAAAAATAGAACTACCCTATTATCCATTGATTGCACTAGTAGGAATTTGCCCAAAATACAAAAATACTATTCCAAAGGGATATATGCACTCTGATGGGTAAAGCAGCATTATCTACAATAGCCAAATTATGGAAACAGCCCTGGTGCCCATTGACTGATGAATACATAAGGAAGATGTGAAGATGTGCTATATATACACAATGGAATATTACTCAGCCATCAAAAAGAATGAAATCTTGCCATGTGCAACAATGCGGATGGAGCTGGAGTGTGTTATGTTAAACAAAATAAGTCAATCAGAGAAAGACAAATACTATATGACTTCACTCACATGTGGAATTTGAGAAACCAAACAAACAAAGGGAAAAAAAGAGAGAAGAAAGTCTTTTTTTGTTTGTTTGTTTTCACTTAAATTCCAGTTGGTTAACATACAGTGTAATATCAGGTTCAGGTATAGGATATAGAGACTCAACACTTTCATACAACACCGAGTGCTCATCACAGCATCCTCCTACCCACCTCCCCTGTGGTAACCATCAGTTTGTCCTCTAAGTAGAGTCTATTTCTTGGTTGGCCTCTCCCTTTTTTGCCCCTTTTGTCATTTGTTTGGTTTCTCAGATTCCACATATGAGTGAAATTGTATGGTATTTGTCCTTTTCTGACTGACATCATTTCGCTTGGCCTAATACTCTAGCTCCATCTCTGCCATTGCAAATGGCAAGATTTCATTCTTTTTGATGGTTGAGTAGCATTCCATTGTGTATTAGAGAGAGAGAGACTCTTAACTATAGAGCACAAACTGATGGTTACCAGAACTGAGGCAGGTGGGAGGATGGGTTAAACAGGTGATGGGGATTAAGGAATGCACTTGCTATCATGACCACTGAGTGTTGTAAAGAAATGTTGAATCTCTATATTGTATACCTGAAACTAATATTACATTATATGCTAACTAACTGGAATTAAAAAAAAATTAAAACAAAGAAAATAAAATTAAAGACTAATCTTTTTTTTCCCCTTTTCCCTTGTCAGTAGGTGGCAATTTTAAAAGAAAACCTTGTGAAATCAACTGTCACTTAATGGTAGTTTTCTGAGCCCATGACAAGCTTCTACAAATCAGATTTTGGATTGCTTTAGCTATTTCCCAATGTAATCAATTGAAGAGGACTGATTCAACCTGCTTTTTGAAGAGAAGGAAAAAATAGCTAAGGCTCTCACTCTCTGGATTTTGAAAGGTAAATGGTGAGAGCTATAAAAGTTTCCTTTTTTTTTTTTTTTTTTGCCTAAATGTGCAGAATCAGCCCCCTCTTAAATTGATTGCACAGCAGAGCTCTGGAAAAGGTGTACCAATTGTAAAGGCGTTTTTTGCCCCTTAAAAGATGTTCTTTAAGCCAGTCTGCTCCTTATCTTCAAACCACGATCAACAGTTAAGTAAACTATTATCTCAACCTGATTCTTGTTACATTATTTCTTCACTCCTCACACTTAATTGCACCTTTCTGGCTTAATGTTTATCCAGAACACCAAGATGATCACACTGTTTACAATATATAATATACATAATAAATATGTTACAATAAATAGGGTAATTCCTTATGTGTATCTAAATATAAATAAATGCATTTGCAGAATATCATCCCAGGTAATTAAGTGTTATATTTAAATTCATATATCATATTTAAATTACATGACATTATTAGGTTGCATATATCAGTAACAATTTTTCCATGTTTCTGAATGCACACTGGTGTTAATCATTTGCATTTCTATGATAAGATCTATGCTTTATTATAAGGGACTAAAGATATTTTATTTGTTATCCTTGAAAAATATAGAGAGAAACTCCATATATGTATGTGTATTATATTTGTATACTATTTGTACAATAGTATGATACAAATCTAACTAGACATATCTTAAAGCGTAGGTGTCTTCTTTGGATTCCTAAATTTAGTTAGTGTAAGATGATGTAAATACTTTGGCTAGAAGGATTCATTAGCTAAGTCAAGCTTCACAAAAGCATTTTAATGTAAAAATGTTTTAAAAATGCTCTAAGATCATCCACGGAAGGTCTTATGGAAGAAGGCAAAACAAACAATATACATAATTTGGGTTTTCCAGTGATATATCACAACAGATGATTCAGTTGCAAAGACTGGATTCCATAGAAAGTTGGTTGTCAGACTTGTGACCCACTGAAAGATTAATTCAGTAACTAGTAGTTGATTTGATTTGGTTAGTGGCAATCTATGCGGCAATAATGTTTTGAATGTTGGTGCCTTGTGGCTTTCTACTAGCTAAGAATAAATTAGAGTGAATAAATTTTCATTATATATATTTAAGCTCCACTTGCAAGGTAGAATGTTGTATTTTGCATTTGGCAATAATTCCTGGTGTTGACAATGTTTCACTGATGTCATCTTTATGCTCTTCTGACTTTAATTTAATTTTATACTCTGAGAGTCATTATAAATTAATTCAAACTCTCACCTCATTGAAATACGGCATACTAGAATGAACTTTTAGTAGTCCAATTTGCATACGGAGAAATGATTATGGTTTCCACAGGTGGATGTTGAGATGCCAGACTTAAGAATCCACAACGTTATCATGAGTTAAAAAGTACCCTCTCATCCATGGATGGACTATTTCACATAAGTATGAGGTCAATTTAATAAACTGTTGGAGAAAGTTGTGTTGTCTGGAAAACATTCAGAATTGGTGTTGGGGAAAGAAAGGAAAAGGTGTTCTAATATCATAATTGGAAGCAATACTCATATTCCTGTCTTGTTTTGGGGAGAACTCGTATCAATTCCTTCCAAAAAAAACTCTTTAATAAAACCAAATTAGTAAAGACCATTCCTTGGACGCACAGTAGACACTTCAAAGTTGGTAGAGGGGCCAGCCATTTATTCACCTTAATTGCCACAAAAATGCGAGGTGGACGCTGGTGACAGATGCTGTTGACTAAAGCTAAGTTTAGAATTCAGAAAGCTTGGGCTGGCCTGAATAGCAATTATAGTATTAAATGAGAGGGGAAAAATATGATAAAAAGGATGCCATTTTTCAAGGGAGGAAAAATAATGATTTTATTTTTTTTTAATTTTTTTTTAACATTTATTTATTTTTGAGACAGAGAGAGACAGAGCATGAACGGGGGAGGGTCACAGAGAGAAGGAGACACAGAATCTGAAACAGGCTCCAGGCTCTGAGCTGTCAGCACAGAGCCCGACGTGGGGCTCAAACCCACAAACCATGAGATCATGACCTGAGCCGAAGTCGGACGCTTAACCGACTGAGCCACCCAGGCGCCCCAGAAAAATAATGATTTTAGATATGATGAGGCATCAGCACCATGAGACGGCCATGTGAAAATTCTAAGCATGGTTAGCATTGGTGATGATGGTTTCAGAAGACAAGTGCAAGTAGAACATAGTTGAAGACACTGGAGTAAATGAAAGTGAAAAAGCGATGACAGAAACAAGAAGCCATAAATGCCCACCAGCACTTGCCAACAACATACGGTTCTTTCTGATAAAGGAGGGACAGAGAGGCATTAGGAGTGAACTGACTCCTCTGGATAGAGACTCAATAAAAAACTATGTTTCTTAGTGAGCTGTTTTTTTCCTTCATTTCCCTTCCTTTAACTTGAAATTTGAGGTTACCAAGGGTTGTATATAAAGACATTTATTTGGCACTAAGTGACACAGAAGTCAGTAAGGATAAATATATAAAATAAATGTATTTTAAAAATAAAATGAAGTAGAGTTCCCAGGTTTGGGGAGACTCTGAAATACACACAACAAATGTAATGTGTATGCACAACATGCTTGGATAAGCACAACATTAGAGTTTAAATATTAGAGGACTACAGAAAAAAATATTCTAAGGGAAATGACCATAACAGATGATACAGGAGGTGAAATTTGAATGAGGCTATGGTGTATAGTAGTGTGTAATAAAAATTACTAATAACTATCAGTGCTTTCTCTGTGCCAGGTATTCTTCTAAAAGCTTCGCATATATTAACTCATGAAACCTTCATAACTATCCCACGAAAATGTGCAAATGAAAACCATACAAGGCTTTAAAAAAGCTTTGGAGAAAGAGCTCTGGATCTGAAGTAAAATTCTCTACCAGCATAACTTACCTAATATGGTTGCTGTAAATATTAAGGGACATTTTATATGGAGGAATTGACAAGGAGTCCTGGTCTGGGGTAAAAAATTCATAAATATTAGGTATTTTATAATGATTACAATTATTTTTATGTTCTTGATTCTTCGTTTTGTTTGGTCTTGAATAGGGATAGTTCTGTCAGGAAGAACAGTAAGGAGTGCATGAAAAGGCATGGAATGAGGAAAGAGAAAGTATGAGGGAGGATAGAAAGAATGGTAGAAATGAACATTGGTGAAAATGTGTGAAGTGTCTGAAAAGCTGTGCAAACATTTGTACGTATTTCAGTAGGATATAGGGAGCCAGTTAAAAGACTTAAATAAAAATCTCATGATTATATCTCTGTTTTAAAATATAACCCCAATGCCATGGTGAAGAGTGAATGTAAGGGAGATAGAGATTACAGAAAGATAAATTATTTAAGGAATTATTGAAATATTTCATATGAAAATAGAGTGCCTGAACTAGAATAAGCTCATGAATGTACAACAGTAACAGCAAATATTTCAAAGATAACTTCCGAGTTTCTAGCTTGAATAATTGGCTTGATGGTAATGTCACTATTGAATGAGAGAAGAAACAAAATAATGGAAACCATTTTTCAAGGGAGGACAAGTTTGTTGTTATGTTGACGCATCATCACCATGAAATCACTGTGTGAAAATTCTAAGCAAGGTTAGCATTGGTGATAATAGTTTTGGAAAACACGCACAAATGGGACGTCGTTGAAGACTGTATAGTAAATGAAAGTGAAAAAAAAAAGTAGCAAAAAAATAGCGTGAATCAAGAAGCTTAAGAATAGGGGAAGTAGAAAAATACAAACCATTTAAGATTACAGTAAAGGCATTTACATACGCATAAGACATATTTGAGTAAAACAGACAGCCCCTAATGAGCTGGAAAATGTTTTCCAAACATAAGATTCGGTTATTGTAAATGGCCATTAAATTTTCTCTGAGTTTCTTGACAGCTAAAAGAAAAAGGGTCAGGTGATGAGGCAGTATTGATTTCATGATCTGATAAAAAGAAATGTCTTTCTTCTGAAAAGATAAATGGCTTCCTGGCAGTTAATTCGAGGAACAACACTATCACGTGAGTGCTTATGCAAACATAATTTAATATTATACCAGACAATGTATTCAATGGAATTGTTTTAGAAGAACAAGGGGTGACCATATCTTATAAAGACACTTGATAAAAGCAAAACTGATATGTTTACAACAATGGACATGTTCCAGGTCCAATATTATGCTTAAATAGAGACAATATGGAAAAAAAAAAAAAGCAAAAATGAGCAAGAAAAGCAAAATACTCAAGGGAAATGAGAAATTAGTAAATATGCAAACAGTTGTAAGGCATTGACATTTTTGATAGGATTAAATCTCAGAAAAATAATATTTTGATATAAATGTTCTTTATAAATAAAATACCATAACTTGCATAAATTTTAGGCACATGCTTTTTTTAATAGCGATTGCTCTTTCTGAAGCAACATATTTGTGTTTTGCCCAAAGCATCATTCCTTCTATAATTTGGATTATTGAGATTTTTGAATGATTATTAGTTTCACGTATCCTACAAAACAAAACAGTATTTATATTCCTAAAGAAAATTTAATGCTAATAATTTTAAACAAATCAGTTAACAAACAGTACCACACATAATCATTAAATTGTATGATTTTTTAATATTCCTTTTCAAATTGTTAATTTTATTAAAAATAAAAGTTGAACTCTTAAATATATTACTAAGCATTTTTTTTACTTCCTCAAAAACCATAAAAGATTTGTCAGTAAATTGCTTTGACTCTCAAAATTAGAAGGCTTTTCTAGGGGCACCTGGGTGGCTCAGTTGGTTGAGCCTCTGACTTCAGTTCAGGTCATGAACTCACTTGGTGAGTTCAAGCCCCACGTGGGGCTCTGTGCTGACAGCTCAGAGCCTGAAGCCTGCTTCTGATTCTGTGTCTCCCTCTCTCTGTTACCCCCCTGATCCCACTCTGTCTTTCTCTCTATGTCAAAAATAAATGAAGATTTAAAACAAAATTAAAAAGAAAAGAAGGTTTTTGGCTACATAGTATAAAGAGGTAAAATTATGACTATTTGAGGAGTTTTAAATAGCACATTGACTGATCAAAGGATGAATTTTCACTTGTCACAGTGTTTTTACATTAATAATGCTTTGTCTCAAACATTATCTAAACATGTGAAGCAAGATGGTCATAGAGAGGTAGTTTGAAGTGGTATCTTCAGAAATTGGTATACATACCATAAAGCTTCTCTGCTTTGAATTTGTTTTATTCAGACAATGCATAATCCTTTAAAAGTTTCATTTTCTCTAGGCATTTCATTTTTTATTTACCATCTATAAAATAATATGTGATCATTTTAGCTAATGAGAACGCAAATATGTTATTATGATAATCTCTATTATATCTTCAAATAGAGACTAAAAGTTCTGACATATCACCATGTAGAAATGTTTTATTTTCATGTGTGACTAATAGATTATGCCATTTTATCAAAATATGGAGGGCCAGGATCCCTTCAACATTTTGTAAAAGATGGGCTCTAAGTACTGTTGGAAATAAAAAAAATATATAACCAATCACTTAGCAAAAACTCTTTTAGGTATAGATATCATTTTGGTTAGTACTGCTGACTTTTAAGTTTTTGTATATAGATTATGGAGAAGTTTATTATTTTTTTAAATCTCAACTAAAGCCAAAAGTAATTATAATATAAATTTTCAAAGCCTGTTATTTTTATGCAATGAATACCTTTCTTTCTTTCCTTTTTTCTTCCTTCTTTCCTTCCTTCCTTCCTTGTTGATTTTCTTCTCTCCTCTCCTCTCCTTTCCTCCCCCCTCCCCTCCCTCTTCTCTCTCTCACTCTTTCTTTTCTTTTTTTTCTTTCTTTCTTTCTTTCTTTCTTCCTTTCTTTCTTTCTTTCTTGTCTTCTTCTTCTTCTTCTTCTTCTTCTTCTTCTTCTTCTTCTCTCTCTCTCTCTCTCTCTCTCTTTCCCTCCCATTCTCTCTTCCCTTCTTTTCCTGAAATGCAAAGCTGGTAGAGCTTGTAAGAATCTTAGCCCTACGTCCCAATCACTGATAGAATATATCAAGTCTGGTGTCTAACACAACTGGGATGACTGAAACACCTACTTTGAGGGAAAAGTTGAATATTGTCTGGCAGTTGCACTTGACAGGAAGTGAAGAGCATATTAATCTCTATGTCTAGTATTCAAAGAATGAAAGAAAAGTCTGAATCAGAGAGGAAATATATCTAACGGTCTCTGTAAACCCCTGATCACACATGTAAAAGAAAAATGATCAATTTCCTTTTAGCATCTTTCCTTCCATTCCCTGTGGTAGTTAATAGTATAGTCAACAGTAATAGCTAGGTCTACATATTTTTCCAACATAATAAAATGTGTGCATGTATGTATATAATAAATATCATACATTCACAATACTCTGGTTTACTTTAGCAAAAAGGATGGCACTATAAAGATTATGCTGCAACTTGCATTTTTAAAAATAACCTTATTCTGGTACATTTTTAGATTCATAGCATTATTGTGAAGAAAGTGCACAGAGTTCCCAAATACTTCACACCCAGTTTCCTCTATTATTAACAATTTACATTAGTATGTTACATTTGTCACAACTGATGAACCATAATTGATACATTATTATTAACTAAAGTTCACAGTTCATTCAGATTTTTGGGGGTGCTTCCCCTAATGCCTTTTGTCTGTTCCACGATCCCATGTAGTGTGCTTCATTACATTTAGTTCTCACGCCTCCTTAACTTTCTCTAGGCTGTGTAAGTTTCACAGACGCTTCTTGTTTCCAATGGTTTGAGAAGTTTTGAGAATTACTGGTGAGGCATTTTATAGAATGCCCCTCAATTAGAATTTTATGATTTTTTTTTCTCATGATTAGACATCCGTGCTATGTTATGATCAGTGTTATAGAGCAGAGTGTCTAAGATAAGGCAATCTGAGTTGGGAGTGCTGGGTCTGCCACTAAATAATTATTCAATCATTAGGAAGTTTCTATTTTTCACTGTTAACGTATAAGTATTTTATAATCTGAAAAATATAGGCATATTTGCATATGTGCATATATGTCCATATGTGTGCACATTTGTGTATTTGTGTATGTACATATATAGACACACATATAAAATGAAAATACAACATTATCATTTTATTTGCTGTGAACTCTTCAGACTTGAGATAACTCTTTTGTTCTTTCTTGAAATCCTGATCACTTACTAACTTGGTTCCTGACCCATGGGATTTTGAAAATTCTTTTTTGTTTTAAAGATTTTATTTTTAGGTAATCTCTGGACCCAATGTGGGGGTTGAATTTATAACCCCAACAGTCACATGTTTCACATGTTCTATCTAGCCATGCACCCCAGGAATATTCTAAATTCTTACTAAAGAAATAAATTTTGAACAAAACAATAAAACTTCTGGCAAACAGATAAATATTATGAAGAATTTCTAACAACATTACCTTTATCTATTGCAGAAAAGATAGCCTAAAACTTTGTGTAAAGTCATGAATGCAGGTATCCAAATATAATCTGCATCAACGATTTGGTGAGGACTTTATGGTGGGCCAACGAAATGGGAGGTTATACTCAGTGAACTAAAATGTTTTCCAGCAGCGTGCTTCTGATGAAATAGAGGGCTCGAACTACGACTAAAGAAATTATTTTCAAAGCTGTATTCCCTATAAATTATAAACTAGTAGGAAATATTACAATTAATTTCAATTGAATTTAGCTAATGTATGTTCTCTGTCTATGATGTGCTCAGAAATGCCCTAAGTGCCATGGAGGGATAAAATGAACAAAGATAAAAGATATTTCCTCAAGTTTATTGAAAAAAATGGAGACATATTAGAGAGATAACAACCTAAAATAGTGTAAGATTTGAGCTCTAATGAGTAGTACAGAAATAAAGCTACCTGGAGGGTGGGACCCTCAGAGCCACGATTCTTCCTTAGCTGAGTCATCTGAGGATCCGAGGTTCCAATTACTCATCTAATGAGTACCCACTCACAGGCAATCTTAAGATGTTCAGATGCTGACAACTGAAAATTTACAGATAATTCAATAAATTGTAGTAGTTACATATTTGATATTCTACTTAAAAATTCCTTTTGGTAATCAAAAACTAAAATGAAATAGATGTATTTTATCGTTGCAATATATTTTTTTTCAAATTGTTGTTAAGCTCTCGCTTATTTTCTCATAAAAACTGTAGTGTAATTAATAAGTAAATATAATTAAAAAATAAATGTAAGTAATCACAAGAAACTTTAATTTTTAATTATGAAATGACAAAGTCGTGATGGTTAGGCAGTATTTCTGATTTCTCATCCTGTGAAACTGCCATTTGTTAACAAGTTGCTCAAAGAATGTTGTTTACATTGAGATGTTTCTGTGTTTTATATTTTTTTATGAATTCTGCTTAAAAATTAGTACTGATGCAGCATCAATTTAAGGAAGTTACTTAAAAAATGGAAAATTCATGTGCGTACCTTTAAGCATCTCTTTCAACCACTTAATGACATAAAGTTTGACTATGCAAAAGTTTGGAATGCATTTTCACGCAAATAAATTGACATACTTCAACTGCATTTCCAAAGTGTGATTCATTAAGTTCCTTTGTTCAGAATTTACACTAATCCCTCAACGACGGTATTTAGAAGCAGTGTGTTATTCTCTCACCAGCAGTGAGTGTCGCTAAGGCAGCGCTTTTGTTGTCATGGCAGTGATGGATCATCAATGTTCAGTGGAAGACCTGTAATTTGCAAAGTGAATGACAGCAGCATCGAAAATGCACTGCAGTGGCCTTTTCTAGTTGAGTTGGAAGCTTGCGGTAGGAGAGTTTTCTCTCTTTAAGTCATGTTTTATTTTAGGCTTCACACCAGGTTTGACATTTAGATTCAGAGGGTATAAATGAGATCTTCAGGTTTTGAACTTAAAATAAATCCTCATGTAATAGAGCAGTAAATGTTTTACTTTTTCAAAGGATGCTAAGATTCATTTAATCAGGATACAAGTGCTGAGCAAGCCTTGGTATCTCCCAATTGAAATCTAGATCATTATCTTTTTCTGTTTGATGTATCTGGAGGGTTGAACAAAAGAGGAAGATGAAGAAGAGGGAAAAAGTACCCAGAATTTCTTAAGAAGCGGAATTTATTTTTGTCATTATTTTTCTTCCATAGACAAAGTCAATTATTCTTTAGCCTAGAGTTGAGCTTCCCTCTATTCTGTGACTGTTCAATTTTCAAGATGCAGCACAGGTTCAAAGTCCTTATGAACCTGCCACTGACCAAAGAACTTAACCAAATTTCTCCTCTTTGAACTTCTACAATGTATCTGCTATTGAGTTGTAAATTGGTAGAGTGAAGAATCCATAACCGTTTTCCTTACTGGGGTAATTTCTTAAGTAGTACATAGTAGCTATTTAATAAGTATGTGTCGCATCATTAATTGCTTAAAAATCAAAATACCATTATTATTACATTACAAAACTACTGGTTAAACTTAATCATGTCCCTATTTGGCTATTAATTTTCTCACGCTTATGTCTTCACCAAATAGATGGTGAGCTCCCAAGAGAGAGGAGATATGTTTAAATACATCTATGAGTTATAAATAGCAAATTAAATATATTATATTTAATGCCTCTTATAGAGCGTGCACAATGCTATGCATACATAGACTATCTACTGCATAGCTGATATACAATAAAGATTTAATGATAAAGATAGTTGCATACACTATTATTAAATATTTGCAAACAAAAGAAAGCATGTAACACAAAACATTAATTCCAAACCGCTACGTTAATTTGCATTGGCAAAACATGATATACCCCCAAGCAGCAACTGTGATTTGACAGATGTGTCCCTGATTTGAGTGGAACATTTCTATAAAGTAGGACGTGTGAGTACTATTTTAAATTGCTTTGTCATAGACCCTGGAGCAGTCATAATTTTTAGTTACTCTGGTTTCTCTACACTAAATGCAAGTAGCAATTCCTGTCATCTGTACAACTTACAGTCATGCGATGATCTTAATATACTGAATCCTATTAGCTAAGACCTTAAGTATTGCCAAAAGTCATTCACTATGTACAGGACAATAATCCTGTGTCATTTTCTGTTAGGGTCCTTGACTAAGAAGTTAACACAAACTTACCTGCCACTCATTTACTCACTCGACTAATAAATATTGAGCACCACTGAATGACCTGCTGTGCAAACAAATGATTTTACTATAATTCGAGCAGGTATTATATCGTAGGTACATAAAAAGTGCGATAAGTTCACAGAGAAAGGAGCTACACAATTCTTCTGGGGGAAATTAGCGGGCATACTTTAACTATTGTGTACTCCAGTTTCAGAAAAGCATTGTAAACGCATTCATGACTGCTTGATTGTAAACTTGTGGAATATAAATTGGGTGATAGCAGAGAAAGGGAAATTCACACCTGGCTTAACATCCTCATGCAAACAATTAGGCAATGGCAATCTCCAGCAGGGTGCCACAGGGATCAATGCTTGTCTCAGGTTTATCATTTTTAGTTTTGAATTAATCGGCAAGAAACAGAGTCTGATTATTAAATTTGTAGGTGCCACAAAACTGGGCAATATTACAAATACTGTTGGCACAGAATTAACAGTAAACGGTAAATCTTGAAAGACTAACACGATATGCTGAAATCAACAAGATGAAATATAACAGGGATAAATATGCTGCAAAGGATATAAAGTTGAGTGCTAAAACTCTCAACTCGAGTAAAGAAATAAAGGATTGAAAATATCTGAGTCTGCAACATTTTTTTAAGCTAACCCACTGTGGGTGAATTAGATCAAAAAAATCTTCACAGGCCCTAATCACTGATGTATTGTCTCTGAAAAAAAAAACTCTGAGCACAATTTTTGGCTGTATGGATGGACTGTTCTGGACAAAGGATAGGACATGTATTCTCTATTCTACATGTGCGTATTGTACATATATCAAATTTACTTTTGGTAAGCTACATTTTAAAAACATCTCTAACAAATTATAGGAAGGCGCTAAAGGAGGATGTAAAGAACGATGAGGAAGTAATCTAGAAATCATGGTACCTCTTGAAGTCGATGGTTGCTGATGGGTTTCAAAACAATGTCAAACAAAATACAATTAAAGGACTTGGGTATTTCTTACAGGAAGAAAATAGTAAAGGGAAACATGACAGTTGCTTTCAAATATTTGAAAGCTATTATGTTGCAGAGGTGATTTGTTAAGTATGGCTGCAACAGGCAGAGTGGACAGATGATACAGAGAATTAGTTAAGATGTCGACTGAATATCTGAAATGTGTGAGGAGAGAGATTTTTATGCATTTTTATTCATTGCTCTACCCCAGCTTTTACAAATAAGTCTAGTTCGTGGAAGGAACCCAACAAATATTTTTGAATATATTAATGAATGAATAGGTAATAAAGTATAAAAGCCTGACCTGCTGAAAAAGAGAATGAGGGTTCTCAGTGGGTAGCAGATGAGATTCCTGCTATCTAAGTAGACCTAGTGTCAGGAAAAGGCAACTGAAATGATTCCTCTCTAAACATGGAAATAAAATTTCATAGTGAAGACTGAAAAAATATCATATTGGGATTTTTTTTTTTTAAACTAAAATTGCCAAAGTTTTATCTGATAGCCAACAAATTTTAAGTTGTAGAAATTACAAGTTAAGTTAGACTGAATCAGTTAACTTAGACTGGTATATTTTGGGTGTGTACGTAATTTTGTAATGCAATTTTATAACGTGGTATTTTTCAATTCATGTTAGACTTTGGCAAGGATCATTCTTGAGACTATATAGTTCACTCCATGAATTACTCCAGTCTCCTTTCTTAATTCTTTGGTATTCAAGTTGCCCTCTTTGGGAATGTTCAGAATGTTATAAATTTTTTCAATGTCACTGCTTCAAAAATTGATTAAACTTTCTGATCCTCATTTGTAAAGGCTTTGCATGCAATCCAAAGCATTCTCAGTCATCCTTATCATCCTTTTTTTGGTATGAACTCCTACAACTTTTGAAATATTTACATTTAATTTTATCATTAATTTTTAATATATTTCAATATGGAATCAATTTGTACAATATTTGACTGTCAGCAAGAATCTTCATAGTTACTGTTATGCTGGAAATGGTTGCGGACAATTTTGTAAGTGATGCTACAAATGATTACTCACTTATAAGTGATGAGTGCATTTTGTGTTGCTATGCTATGATCAATTTTACTTCCCTAAACAACTTTAGATTGAAGTAATTTAATAATATTTGTAGAGGAAGGCTCCTCTACTAAAATAAGAGCTAGTTAATCATTAATCAGGAGAAAACATCTATATTAAGTGGGAGATTTAACTTAATGATATGTAATATTCTATTAAGATTTAAGTTTGACTTTGCAACAGACACACACGTACCATGCTGAGTCAATTTTATCACTTAGCACCAGTACAGCTTAGTTTATGTCACTACATGTCTTAATTGAGAGTTACCCAATTATTTCTATTATGTTAGATTGAATCTATTGTGCTTGGCTATTTATTTTTCACTCCGATTCTGACCTAGAATTTGTTATTTAGAACTTTCAAATTTATATCATGCAAAAATTTGAGCAAGTAAGACTGAAGACATAAACTAAGTAGCTCTCCTTATAATTTCCCCAGTAACTTGTACATTTCAAAGCATCTAGTTGTACGATCAGTACTTTGACCCATTTCTCCATTCTCCTCATTTATTTTTTTTTATGAAGAGGTATAAACACTCCCAAAGTGTTTATTTGCTTCCTATTTGCATGGCTTTCTGATTGTTCTTTTACTTCAGCTTTTATATTGAAGGAATGATTCCATCCCCCCCCCCCCCCCAGAATGAGTATCTGAAAACCAGAAGAGAGAAGATGGCACTGGTCTTTTCAACTTGGAGGGGATTTCCAGTGGGGTCCTATACTCTCTGATCCTTTTCCATGGACCATACTTCAGAATACTTACATCTTTTGCTATTATTCGTGCTGATACTTTCCATATGGCAATAATATTAATAGAAGTACCTATTACTTACAAAATGCCAATGTTTCAGACATTGTGACTATCTCCAAGAGCTATAACATGTATAAAAGGTGTTTAATATTATCTTCAATTTACAGATTAAGAAACTGAAGATTAAGAGAGTTAAATAATAAGACACTATCTCTCAGGAATGAAATGCCAAAATCAGGATTCTGATACAGTTCTTCCAGGTTTCAAATGTTTCTTCCCCTTTAGCACCTTCCCCTCTTCTCCTCAATACTAAGTCATAAATTAGATTTGAACTAACCTTGGGTAAATTTTGGAAGCAAAGACTAGTTTTCCTCTTACACATGTCTCTCCTCATGCTTTTGAGGACTTGTTATCTGAGACCTGAATTCAATTAATCACATCTATCAGAAAACTTGCAGATACTGTACAGGGGTTCATTGTATGTTAAATTAATATGTCTTTATTTTTTTGGGGGGACTACCATGACATTCCCACTTGAAAAAGACAGACCATTAAACATTTTATTTATTACTTTTGGCAGTCAGATTTTAGCCAACTGCCTGTGCTTTTTGTTTCATTTTATAGCATGACAGAAAGGACAATGGGGCTGCCGGGCAGGCTCCCACATTTTGGGATTCTGCTCTGTGCACAGCTTTTCTGCTGCCATTTTGGAGGAAGAAAGGGACCTATGACAATAGTTACGACAGCAGATGTGATTTTTATGTGGTACCAGCTCTTTCCCACTGCAAAGGTAAGTACTATCTAAAGTTGACACTAAAAAGGCAGAGAGCACCATGCCAAAATTCATCTGGTCTACTGCAAAGAGAGCTTTATAGAATTACAATGAGAATAATAAACACTTTATTTAGAAAGCTATAGTTTCATTTATAGGTGAAAAGTCCACACTAGAAACAGGTAGAGAATATAGTAAACCAAATAACTTCATTCTCAGTGTATCCTTTTCCTGTTGGTACAAATGGAAATTAGGCTTCCATTTCTATCCACTCTAATCATTTATGGGACATTCTGTACAGTAGTCACTGGGCTGGCAGCTGTGAGAATGAAGAATCTGATGGTGATACAGCCTCCTTTCAAGGAAGGACGTGGTTTATATTCGAGACTGGAACTTGGACACCAACTGTTGTGTAAGAGCTTGTGCTGTGCATATAACAGAAGTGCATGTATCACGGGAGCACTTTGGAAAGAGAATGGAGAGGAATGTAAGTTTTTTATTTTTAATTTGTTCTTTGAAGGATGGATGGAATTTGATTAATAGAAGAATATACAGTGGAGAAAAGTGAGAAGTGGAATTGAGATATAGGAGTGGGATGGCTAGTTGACTATTTGAGGAGCTGAGGAAAATGGGAATGACTCGAATTAACAGATGATGAAGTCAGAAGTTAAATTTGTCCTACTGTAGATGACTTAGAATGTCAGGTTACTGTATTTCTTACTTAATAATTAAGAGACAGTAAAGGTTTTAAGCAGGTGAGCTAGTGCTAAAAAATATGGGGAAAAATTACGGTAATAAAGAGCTCAGTAGTCTAGCATTCTGATTAGGAAGGTGGGCCGTGAGGTCATTCTGCCTTGGGTCATACATTCACTTCTCCCCCTGGTAGCTATGTTGTCCATGAGACTTACTATTCCTTTTCCATTCTTTTTCTGTGTTTTGTTAAACCAAGAGAATATTGATTATATGCCTATCTAACAGCAGTGTTGCAAGAACTAAATATGATCATACAGAAAAAGAATGAATGCAGGATGATCCACAGCGTAAGTACTCTAAAAAAGTTGGCTGCAAATGATATAAGTTGTTATTTAAATGCCAGTCATTTAACAAACAGTGTAATATTAGTTTTAGGTGTACAATTTAGTGATTCAACACTTCCATAAATGACTCGGTGCTCCTCACAAGAAATATACTCCTTAATCCTCATCACCTATTTCACCCTTCCCCCCCACCTACCTCCCTCTGGTAACCATCAGTTTAAACTCGATAGTTAAGAGTCTGTTTCTTGGTTTACCTCTCTCTCTCTCTCTCTCTTTTCTTCCTTTGTTCATTTGTTTTCTTTCTTCAGTTCCTCAATGAGGAAATCATATGGTATTTGTCTTTCTCTGACTTATTTTGGTTAGCATAATACTCTCTAGCTCCATCCATGCCATGGCAAATGGTAAGATTTCATTATTTTTGATGGCCAAGTAATATTCCATAGCATATATATACCACAGCTTCTTTTTCTGTTCATCAGTCAATAGACAGTTGGGCTGTTGGCATATTGTAGATAACGCTGCTACAAACATCTGGTACATATATATCTTTGAATTAGTATTTTCATACTCTTTGGGTAAATACCTAGTGGTGCAATTGCTGGAGCATACAGTAGTTCTATTTTTAACTTTTGGAGGAATCTCCATACTGTTTTCCAGAGTGGATGAGCCAGTTTGCATTCCCAGAAATAGTGCAAGAGGGTCCCTCTTTCTCCACATCCTCACCAACACCTGTTATTTCTTGTGTTGTTGATTTTAGCCATTCTGACTGGTGTGAGGTCACCACATTAATGAAAGAAAGGATAAGAACCATATGATCATTTCAAAAGATTTAGAAAAAGCATTTGACAAAGTACAACATCCATTCATGATAAAAGCCCTCAACAAAGTGGGTTTAGAGGGAACATATCTCAATATAATAAAGTCCACGTATGAAAAACCTGCAGCTAATATCATCCTCAATGGAGAAAACCTGAGAACTTTTCTTCTATGGTCAGGAAAAAGAGATGTCCACTCTCACCACTGTTATTTAATATAGTACTAGAAGTCCGAGCCTCAGCAATCAGACAACAAAAGGAAATAAAAGGCATTCAAATCAGCAAGGAAGAAGTAAAACTTTCACTATTTACAGATAACACGATACTCTATATAGAAAACCCGACATACAGAGAAAGACAGATACCATATGGTTTCACTCTTATATGGATCCTGAGAAACTTAACAGAAACCCATGCGGGAGGGGAAGGAAAAAAAAAAAAAAAAAAAAGAGGTTAGAGTGGGAGAGAGCCAAAGCATAAGAGACTGTTAAAAACTGAGAACAAACTGAGGGTTGATGGGGGGTGGGAGGGAGGGGAGGGTGGGTGATGGGTATTGAGGAGGGCACCTTTTGGGATGAGCACTGGGTGTTGTATGGAAACCAATTTGACAATGAATTTCATATATTAAAAAATAAATAAATAAATACATAAATAAATAAAAAAAATAAAATAAAAAAAAAAGAAAACCCAACAGAGGGATGCCTGTGTGGTTCAGTCAGTTAAGTGTCCAACTCTTAATTTTGGCTCAGGTCATGACCTTGCAGTTTCGTGTGTTTGAGCCCCATGTCGAGCTCTGCACTGATGGCGTGGAGCCTGCTAGGGCTTCTTCCTTTCTTTCTGCCCCTCCCCTTTGTGCACTCCTTCTGTCTCTTAAAATAAAAAAATAAACTTAAAAAAAAAAAGATTCCACCAAAAGACTGCTAGAACTACTAAATGAAGTCAGTAAAGTCACAGGATACAAAATCAACGAACAGAAATCTGCTGCATTTGTATACGTCAAGAATGAAGCAGCAGAAAGAGAAAATAAATCAATCTCATTTACAATTGCAGAAAAAAACATAAGATACCTAGGAATAAACCTAATAAAAGAGGTGGAATTTATATTTTCTTATGTAACATTTTAGTAACATTTCTAGATATATTTAAATAATGTGAGTGGGAAATCTTTTTGCAAGAAATGTGTCATGGGAGGTAACTGAAAGGTGTTAGGTTTCTGAAAAGGAAGTCATGGACAATGAGAACAAGTAAGAGAGCTCATGGTCAAGGTAGTGTAGACTGCCTGGAATGTCCACCCAGGTGAAAAAGTGTCCAGCATCAAGTCTAACTGCAATGAGGTTGATGTGATATCTCTCAGAAAGAATAAGTGACCAGTAGGTAGTGTATTTTGAGTGTAGACAGTGATGTCATTTTGACTATCAGTGACTAATTTACATTTTCCACATTACCCTATAGCCACTGCCTTCAAAATTTTCATACAACAGAATAGTTTATATATGTTGTTCTAGAAAATAATTCGTAATTTGAATCTCACCTATTTTTCTTCATTTAGTATTGCCACTATTTTATTTTGCAGGTAATAATAAATGAAGAAGAAAAGTTAGGGTAGCATGGAAAAAGATGAAGGACAAAAATGAGTATCCTTTAAGCTAGACAGTGTGAATTAAAAGCTTTAGTTAATACGAAAACAAAGGAAGTAAGTTGTGGTGATGTAATGTACAACATGGTGACTACAATTAATAAACTGTACCACATATTTGGAAGTTTCTAAGAGAGTAAATCTTAATGTTTTCATCACAAGAAAAATATTTCATAGCTATGTGTGGTGTGGATGTCAACTAGACTTATTGTGGTGATCGTTTTTACAATACATACAAATATCGAACCATTGCATTGTATACAAACTAATACAACGTTATATGTCAATTATATCTCAACTAAAAAAAATAAAAATAAAAAGGAAAGGCAAAAGTAGTACATTAAAACAGCAATAAAGTTAAATAGTATTTGTATTGGACATTTGTGCAATGCTTTGAAATTTTTAATATAAAATTATATACTTTTGAAAATATTATCCTTCCAGGATCACTAAGAAATACAGCAAGCATGTGGTAGAATTACAGAGGATCCAGTAAATTACATCCCTTCTCCCTGGCAATATTTGGAGCAAAATGAGAGATGGACATAGATATCAGAAAAATAATTATTCATTCATTCCACAAATAGTTTCTTAACGCTTACTCCTACTTGTCACTCTTAAGGACACTGGTGGTAAAACGGTGAATGAAACAAAAATATCTGTGATCATGGGACTGAATGGTCTGCAGAAGGGGACTAATGTCAGATGGGTTGGAGACACACTACTCAAAACAGGAAATGATACACACTGCCCAGCTATCACAACGGTGACTAGATGCCAGTCCCAAGGCATTGGCTGATTCAAGCCTGGGTATGCTTCAGCTTTGGAACCAAGTTCACACTCTGCAGAGCAGACACCGGCCGCGCTCAAGAAAATTCTTCCATTTCTGGTCAATGCGTGACTCCCTTAACGGATTCACTTGAGATTTGCAGAGATGGTTTCAGGTCTTCATCATGGTAAGAGTATTCCAAATACCCATTCCATGTGCCCTACCTGGCAATGTCACTTATTTCAGAAGTAATATCCTCTCCTGTTGTGTTTCTGTTGTGTTTCTAATTCAGTGACAATATCCTTTCCTGAATAGCTACCACAGATGCTGGTAAAAGACAAAAGATTTTACTGTTACAAGAAAGAAAGCCTATTGTTGAATGTGGCTTTAGATCTGGTGCCAAAAGGGCTTGCTTAGTTTTTACCTGTGAGGCACACAGTCTTATCTTCACAACCTCAAATAGTATGAACAGTTGCAAGGAGGTGTCTTACTGAAGTGTGGAGAATACAAACTTGGCAGCAGGAAAGTTAGCAAAATAAATATAACCCAGATTCAGCACCCAGATAAGTAATTTTTTCCACAGGGATGAGCTTGTGACGGGTGGGGAGAGATGTGCTGGGCTACTACAGCTGAAATCTATCCACATGGAAACATGATATCATGGAAAAGGAGACTGCTTATTTATAGACCCAGCAGGCATTATTTTTCCCATTTCGAAGGTAACGAAAATAAAGTTCAGAAATACTGAGTCACTTGCCAGTGATTATATAAGAAGTAAATTTTGAAGCCTGGACTCACAGCTTTTTTAATCCAAGTAAGTTCATTTGAATACCTTCTATATATCTGAATGTTATCCATGCATCAACCTAGAGTATAGGTATAGAGAATTAAGTCAGTACCTTTGTACTTAAGATATTTCAATTAATTCAAAGAGTCAGAAAATTTTGGATGATTTCAATACAGTCTTATCGATATGATATTTGATTGAGAATACCAAAAAGACACTGAGACACCCTTGTCAGCAACGTGTTCATGAAAGGCTAAGGGTGGTTTCCCAAAGACGGTCTTGGTGAGTTGAATTCTGAAGGATAGTAAGAACTACCCAGACGAGTGGGTAGAAGTTAAAGACAGAAGACAATTCTGGATAAAAGGAGCTAAGGCCTAGAGATCTGAAGAGTCCAGAAACTTAAGGGATGACAAGAGGTTACAAATGGCTAGAGAATGTAGCACAAAGGTGGGAGTGATGAAATATGAGACTATAAATGTATACAGTGGCACTTAGTCACAAACTTACTCTGTGCTAAACAGAATATTGTGTGCTGAGAATACAACAGGAATGAGTAAAATAAATGGTGCTCAGGTCCTAAAACGACACTGAACGTGTTCTCACTGGGAAGGATATGTTGCCCTGTACGCATAGGAGGCCGCACTTACTCTGCCCTGGAGTGGGCATGCATATGGCTTTCCTAGCAAAAGGAATTCCAACGTGGAAATGACTTCTGACTAGGGTTTTACCATAAGAAAGATGAAGGAAGAAAATTCCAAAGAGAGGAAATAGAATGTGCAAAAAACAAAGGGCAAAAAATCAGGGCATACCTTATGAACTGAAGAACACTGGAGGATAGAATGTGAAGCAAGGACATATATTCAGTTGACAAATGATGTTCTAAGAGAAAACATATGTAATCTATCATCACTTTAGTAAGTGTTAAATTCTATATCCATCACTTCTAAAATCTGTGAGAAATCTCCCTTACCAGGCCAAAGGAACACAAGAACGGCCAATCATGTGACTACATATATAGTTGTTGGGAAGCTGCTGAATTACCCCAAATTTGACAGTGATCTTATAAACTCCTCAAGTTTCACAACTTTGCTTTCATCCCACTGACTGTAGGCTGTTTTAAAATTGTCAAAATGCAAATGCCTCTAGGATTCCAGTATTTCAACTTTACTGATATTTATAGCAGGGTAGGAATAAACTATCCATTTTTAATGGCGTTAGAGTAGAACACATAAAACTTGACATGGAACACCCGTTCTAATTTGTCAGAGCTGACTACGTTTAATTTTTCTTCAGAAAAGAGCACCAGTAACAGGGCTATGTACCTGGGTATTGCAAATCACATCATAAGCGAGAGGACCTCCAAAAAAAAACACCTCTGTGAGAGAAACTTTTTCAGGTTTTTCAATATGCTCTCTTACAGATCTACATGGAAAACCAGTTTCAACATTTAAGGTACATCTTCTACGATTTTCTTGATTTCTCAGAGTCTAATTAGAAGTTTTGTGCATTTAATATATACCTAAGCACTTTTAAGACATTTGTAACTCCTAAGAGATATTTTTAAAAGAAATAATGTGGAGTGCCTGGGTGGCTCAGTCGGTTAAGCATCAGACTCTTGATTTTGGCTCAGGTCATGATCTCTCATGGTTTGTGGGATCGAGCCTGGTGTCAGACTCTATGCTGACAGTGTGGAGCCTGCTCGGGATTCTCTCTCTCTCTCCCTCACTCTCTGCTCCTCCCCTGCTCTCACTTTCTCAAAATAAATAAATAAATAAACATTTTAAAAATATAAAAAAAAATAAAAGAGAAATTATATTAACTTTTGTATTTTATAAGAGATTATATGTTGTTGTGCTCTAATGTAAGGTCAAACACAAATATGACAAAAGGACCAAGGAAATAAAATATGCTTTATCAAAGGACAGATCTTACCACTTGCAAAATATTTTTAAAAACAACTCTACATGGTAGAGGAAAACCATTGCACATAACGGAATCGTCAGCATTAAGTATTTGCTCTAAATCAGCCATACTTAATTTTTAATGATGCTAACAATAGCAGCAAACCAGCCTCTCGTTTTGCTTTGTTTACGTGATGTTATTTCACCATTACTTTGACAAGTGGAGTTCAGAGGGAGTTCACTCAGAGATACCACAACTTTTGGAAGATGCAAGGCTGGCACTGGAAGCCACTGGGGACATTCTGTTTCACAGTCTATATATGAACACACTTGGAACAATTTGGAATTTTCTATTTCATGTCCTGCCCCTAGCTAGCCTATTTGTTGGAACCTGTGATCAGATTATAGGAAGGTTACACTTTAACCTACATTTAATCTAAACTAAATAGATATCGGAAGCCATGTTAAGAAATTCAATTTTGTTGCTTTTAAGAGTCAGGTGAAGGGTGGGGTTTTATTTTGGTATATCAAATGTTGCTGAGCAACATAAAATTGTTTTCAATATAGTTTATATCAGTGAAGGGCAAAAGTAAGTTGTTCCTTCATTTCAAGGGGATACTTTCTATGAAATTTCCTCTGCAGATACCAGCATCTCGATGAGCAAAAGGTCAGGAAGAATTATAACAAAATGTATGTTGGAGAAAATCTTGGGGGAAAAGATATTACTCCTAAAAGGCATTTCAAAGTTTTAGGCATTGCAACCCTGTCCTTTTTAATACAGTGGTTACATTTTTTTTATTTTTTGGTAATAGTAAAGTGCAGCTTGTCATTCTATCCTTTTCAATTATTATTCTTTCTATTGCTATTTGAGGCCAATAACTTTACAATCCGTTCTAAACTCATCTGCAATAATCATTTACAGTTGAAAAGACCTACGTTATAATCTGTTTATCACTTCTAGGCTTCATAAGGTCCTATGTAGTTTCCTTCGTACTTCCCTTATGCACCATAATGATGAAGTAACACATAAGACGTTGTGATCTTTGCAGTGTCTTTTGTTCAATCACGTGCATGAGCCACTTTTGTTGTACAGATGACAATGCCACCTTTAACTTGATTTACATATCATTTAAGAATTACTTAGGGCAATATAACCTTTATTAAAAACCTTAGAGTATTTTACAGAGTTCTAGAGATTCAACTTTTTCACTTATGGTGAGGTGTTTCAGGTCTTCTAGGAAAGCACTGAGGTTGCGGGGATTTGTTTTATTTTTTACACATTGCTTTAAGGAAAATCAAATCATCCATGTTACAAATAAAAACTAAGAAAAAAGCTAGAAAAAAACCTATTTGCACAAAGACGGCCATGAGTCTAAGATGAAATCTTTTGCATTTCGACCATGGGCATTTTTTTTCCTTAGGGCAAATTACTGAAGTGAAATGTTAATAAAAATGCAATTGGCTATATGATAAACTGTTTTCGCTGTCTACTCTTGAATAATTTTCTTTTTTACATGGTATGTCTTCACCTTGTTTCAAACAAGGGAGAGCTATTAATCTTTCCGTTAAAAAAAAAAAAAAGGAGCGGTATACAAAAGGTTTAAAATACTGTATGGTATAGGGTTTGAGTGATTGCTAGCTTTTTTTTTTTTTTTTTTTTAGGTTAAGGGGAACAACCCTCTTCTAAACTGATGCTTGCAAGATTCTTCTTCTGTTTGGCCTATTGGAAGCCAATTCATGGCTGCATTTCTGGAGAGTATATAAAACTAACATTGTTATGTAGTTTCGCTGACAGAGGCGCACTCATGCAAAGCAAGATGGATGGGATGTCGGTTTTCTCTATCATGGGATCTCCATTTAGTGACCCAGATGAGGGCTGAGAGAACTTGTCACACAAGCATGACAGGGCCAGATATGGCTCTAAATGGAGCTCCAAATCTCATATAGATTTGAAGTTGCTGCTAGAGCACAAAATTTGTCATAAAAGACTTGTCAGTACAGAGTTCATTAAGGTAAAGAATGATAGTACTTTATCTGGACACAATTGAGCTCTCCTTTGGCGGCCATATCTTCAGTCAGAGGAGGGTCGTGTTTTGTTTTGTTTCTTTCCCTAATGGCCTTTCAAATAATTTCATTAAGACTTTCCTTGTTCTTTAATCTTAACTTAAAAGATTCTTATAGCCTTCTCCCTGTCCCTCATTTTACTCCTTTTTTTTTCCTTTGTTAAATTTGGAGGTGTGTTTGTGGTGTCTATTCACAGGCACTCGGGACTTGACTGAGTCTTGAGGTGAGGTGTTAAACCTCTCAGGGCAGAACTGTAACACTTAAGGTGAAAGACAAGGCTCTTAATCACTTGCACTGCGACTGCCACACTGAAAATTTCATGGCTGTCCCTGAATTTTCTTTTATTCAAGGTCCAGGGATCAATAAAGGTATTCAGAAACACAAGACTGTCCAGGGTTTTGCTGAAATCCCAATGTTACAAAGTCACAAAGGATTTAATTCCTAATTGCAAGTAGGTTTCTAAGAAATTAAGCCTGCTGTTTTAAAATATATTATTTTGATAGCAATTTGTAACTATTAATTTCAGCATAATTTGTAGTTACTGTATCTTTTTCAAAGACTGGTAGAGTCTTCTGGTTTGTGAGCATTTTTCTTTTTTTTTTCTTTTTTAAATACAAGGAACATACCCAGTTTGTTTTCAGGGTCATATTGCTCCTGTTATCTTCATTTTATTGATGGGAAAAATGAAGGAAAAGATGAGCAGAAAAATAAAGCGATTTTGTTCTTGCTTTAGAAAGTAAGAAAATGACGCCTGATTTACTTTGTGCTCCTGATTCCCGGCTTAATGTAGCTAGCCTCAACTATGATCAAATGTTAAATGATATATAACAAATGTGGTCACGGTCCTTCCTGTCCCCTTTAGGACTGATGGTCATTTCTGTTAACTACTGTATTTGCTGCCAGATGTCAGCCCACAGCGGATAGCTTTTGCTGGGAATTGCCCCTTCCCTGTGCAGCCATCATCCCATGAATGGTCTCTGTAGGGGTGGGACCCTTGGCCCCAGCTCAGGATGTCTCTAAAGAGTTGCCTCAACTTCAGAGCTACCACGGGGACCAGCTGAGGTTTCTGTGGAGATTGCATTGAGTACAACTTCCCATTCTGCTCTGTCCAGCTTGATTTCCTTCCTTCTCCCCCAAGTGTTGGTCCCAAGAATACTCTATCTTTCTGCATCCACTTTATCCATTTAATCTCAGAATCTGCTTCCCAGGAAATCTAATCAGGGATATGATATTTTGAGTTTATGAGGTGGGGGAAACACACCAATATTTAACCTTTCAACTTTTTCCTCTCGATATTTCTGATGTACATGAAAATAATTTTTGTTGTATTGTATTCAAATAGCTTTTGGCATAAAGCAATACATAGATTTACTCATAGTTTTATGAGTCAGGATCACAGCCTGGCCAGGTCCTCTGCTCAGGCCCTTGGCAAGTCTGCACTGAAGGTGTCAGGCAGACTGGGTTCTCATCTGGAAGCAGAGTGAGGGCAGAATCTCTGTCCAAGCGCCCTCATGTTGTTGGCGGAATTTATTTAACTGCAGAGATAGGACCTCATTGCATATTGCTTCCTCAAAGCCAGCAACAAAACACACACACACACACACACACACACACACACACACACAAGGAAAGAGAGAGGAAGACACTAGAGAGAGAGAGAAACACTATCTGGTGCTTTGCTTTAACTCTGAGCTTTAGACCCTCTATAAAAAGAGTTCATCTGGGGTGCCTGTGTGGCTCAGTCATTAAGCGTCCAACTTCGGCTCGGGTCATGATCTCACAATTCAGGAGTTTGAGCCCCACCTCAGGCTCTCTGCTGTCAGTACAGAGACCACTTCAGATTCTCTGTCCCTCTCTCTTTCTGTATTCCCCTCCCCACTGCTGGTTCTCACTCTCTCAAAACAGATAAACTTAAAAAAAAAAAAAGAGCTCATCTGATTATGACAGGTCCACCCAGGATAATCTCCCTTTTGATTAAACTGTTTAGTTTGATTTTAATCACATCATCAATCCCTCCATATTTGCCATGTTCTATTGGTTAGATGCAAGTTACAGGTTCCACCACATGCAACGAGAGATTATAAATAGGTGTTGGCCATCTCAGAATTTTACCAACCGCGTGAAATAAAATTACATGTATTACAAAGCAAGAAGCAGTGATGTTTGTTGTTACAAACTATGTTCAGGTAGATAAGTATAATTTAATAGAAGGCATGCACATTTCAGTTTAGGGAGACTCAACATCTGAATTTTGTTTGCTGGCTCCTGACTTTGGAGCCTATTTGTTAGTCCAGGTTTTCTTTGCTTGACTCTGAATTCTTGTTTCAATTCTTCTGTGTTTCCACTCCAAGAGCAGGCAGTGCCCCAAATGTGCTTTCTATAGTCACACCTTCCCCCTACTTCTCAGTCTCAAATTTTTCTATACCCTCTATATTCTCTTACCCATATGTCTACTTGTTTTGCTTATTACTGACTCAGAGTCTATCATTGTTTTCTAAGGAAGACTGACAAAGTTTGTTTCAAATTGACAATATAGACTCGCTTACAGTTCCTTGCATGGAAGGGTATTCCTGCTGTGGTGCACTGGGGTGAGTGAGGACATTTTGATACACCACTGTAGGTGACTTGCTTTGGCCAAAGGAAAGTTCTTGGATATGACAGAAGTAGAGGCCTTCAGATTGGCCTCTTGACTTCCTGCCACTCACTGTAAGAAGAATTTGCCTCACTGGGCTAGGGTGGATGTGAGAAAATCAGAGTGGGTCTGAACCCAACCCATACCATGGGCTTAAACCTAGTTTACTCACACCATGAAATAGAGACACCCGACAGAATGTATCTTAGATTGGCTGAACCATAACTGGCCTACAGTCAGGCGAGCATAAGAATAAAAGTGTGTTGTTTAAGCCGCTGAATTTTGCAATGGTTTGCTAGGCAGCATTATTGCAGCAATGGGTGAGCAAAACTATCAGATACATATGAATTTATATAAATCTACATGAAATATACATAATATACTGCATAGGTCATAATGTAGGAAAAGTATATTTAATAATTACTCCCCATACCAATCCTAACACTAGGAGGTAATGTTTTCATTTGTTATACATGTGGTTTAATGAGTGGGGTGCCTTTTCCCCCAGTAAATAAATTCTATTAACCTGTCAGATCTTAAGTCTTAACCTCTCTGTGACTCTTCCATTATTTTTTCCTAGGGATTTCTTTGGATCCCTGCAAGATTTATGGCATTACTAAGTGTTTTAGATTTAAGTATATTGTGTTTGTTCAGTTGGGCTGAGTTTCCTTCTGTGCTCGTGGTTAACCGTGGCATTAGAGCTAACATTGTCATTTCCTCTGTTTGTTCTCTAGTAAGGCCCTATTGGAATAAGTGCTATTTATTCATTAGTTTATCAAATATTTATTGAGAGCCTACTATGGACAAGGCACCGTGCCAAATTCAGTGTTACCACTCAGTCTTCTGTGATGATAGAACTCCTCTACTCAAAACCTTTTTGTTAATGACCATAGATCCCTTTACATTGTGAAATAGAGATTGTTAATGGCTGTAAGACAATTTCAAATATTGTGTATCTCTACAAAATATTTTAATATATATATAGTAAAGATATAAAATTTTTAAAGGTTGTTATCGGCATACTCAGTCATAAAGATGGATTGATATGATAATAAAATCATTAAGTAACAATGAAAATATAATGAAGATAACATGTATTAAGTCCTTTCTCTGTCCCCAGTACTTTTCAAAACAGTACTTGTTTTGTACTTGTACAGTACTTGTATCTGGCCACTTAATCCTTACAATACCCTATGTTGTTGATATCATTATCCCCATGGAGGCCAATAAAATTGCTTAAGGACATAAAATTAATAAGTTGTGGAACCAGGTTAAAATCCAATTCTAGAACAAGAAACAAACACACAGCAAATGCATATATAGAATGTATATATTACAAAGGTGACACCATAATATGGTGATGAAGAATTCAGATTTTAGAATCAGGTGACTTAGTTTCAAACTGCAGTTTTTACTTATTTGCTGTGTGACCACCAGCAAGTTAAGTCAGTTAACCTCAGTTACCTCATTTGTAAAGTGAGAATAGCAGTACTTACCTAATTTTTATGCACAAATTAAGCAATATGCAAAACTCTTACAACAGTGCCTAGCAAACAAAAAAGTACTGAATACATTCTAGTAATTACTATGTCTTCATGATCTTCCCTAAACTGATGAATGAGGCAATAGTCTTTATAGGCATCACATAGACAACATAAAATAGACATGCCCATGTGAGAAATTAACCAACTATAGAGCAATGCTTGCCAACAATTGCTCTTGTGACTTTCAATGTGGGACCTCGTTCTGAGACCACGATTGTACCTTCTGGCCATAGGATTCATATTAAGACATGTTTCCTCTAAAAGTCACACTACCCTCTTGTTCTACTTCGGTTTCCATTGATCTCATGGATGACGACTGTACAGAAAATAATGAACTATGTACCAGCACTGTTGGAATCCTCAACAGGTTTATGTGGTAGGTATTATTATTTCCCCATTTTGCATGTAGAAAGCTAAGGAAAAAGTGATGAAATGACTTACCCAAGGGTCGAAGAAAGGGATGTAGACCATAGAATCTGTTGTGCTTATCTTCCTAAGAGGTTCATCTCTCACTCAGGTTCCTCAAAATGAATTATAAAAATCAGTTCATTTTTAAAGCATTTTTAGGTTTGTAGAAAAATTAAGCAGAAACTGCAGCATTCATAAATACCCCATGTTTCCGTCCCCTCGCCCCTCCCCCTGGCACACTTTCCCCTATTTTTGGCATCTTTTATTAGTGTGGTACATGTGTTACAATTTATGAACCAATATTGATACATTATTATTCACCAAAATCCATAGTTTGCAACAGGGTTTGCTTTTTCTGTGGTACATTTTATGGATTTTGACAACGGTACCACGGTATCTACTGAGCACTACATATCATGAAGACTATTTTCACCACCATAAAAATCCCCTGAGCTTTACCTAGTTATCCCTCTCTCACTCTTCTCTAACTCCTGGCAAGCCCTGCTCTTTTTACTGTCTCCGAAGCATTTTCTTTTCCAGAAGTCATATAGTTGGATTCATACAGCATGTAGCCTTTTCAGATTTAATTTTCTTCACTTAGCAAGATACATTTAAAGTTTCTCAATTGTGGTTTATATACACAATGGAGTACTACAGGGCAATGAGAAAGAACAAAATATGGCCCTTTGTAGCAACGTGGATGGAACTGGAGAGTGTGATGCTAAGTGAAATAAGCCATACAGAGAAAGAAAGATACCCTGTGTTTTCACTCTTATGTGGGTCCTGAGAAACTTAACAGAAACCCATGCGGGAGGGGAAGGAAAAAAAAAAAAAAAGAGGTTAGAGTGGGAGAGAGCCAAAGCATAAGAGACTCTTAAAAACTGAGAACAAACAGGGTTGATGGGGGGTGGGAGGGAGGGGAGGTGGGTGATGGGTATTGAGGAGGGCACCTTTTGGGATGAGCACTGGGTGTTGTATGGAAACCAATTTGACAATAAATTTCATATATTAAAAAAAATAAAAATAAAGTTCCTCTATGTCTTTCTATGGCTTATTTCTTTTTATCACTGAATAATATCCCATTGTATGGCTATGCCACAAATTATTTACCCATTCACCTATTGAAGAACATCTTGGTTGTTTCCAAGTTTGGGCAGTTACGAATACAGCAGCTATAACATTTGCATGCAGGTTTTCGAGTGAACATAAGGTTTCAGATCAATTGAGTAAGTATGTAGGAGTGTGAACTGCTGGATTGTATGGTAAGAGTATGTTCAGCTTTGGAAAATAAGTGATAACTGCCTTCTAATGTGGCCATACCACTATGCACACCTCCCAGCAATGAATGAGAGTTCCTGTTTTTTCACAGCCTCCCCAGCATTTGGTGTTGTCAGTGTTTTGGGTTTTCGCCTCTCTATTAGGTGTGTAGTTGTATGTCATTGTGGTCATTGTGTTAATTTGCAATCCCCTGATGATATATGATGCTAAGAATTCTTTCATATGCTTATTTGCCATCTGTATATCTTCTTTGGCAAATTATATGTTCAAACCTTTGTCCATCTTTAGCTGAGTTATTTGTTGTGTTATTGTTGAGTTTTAAAAGCTCTTTTTATATTTTGGATAACAATCCTTTATCAGATGTGTCTTTTGCAAAAATTTTCTCTCAGTTTGTCATCTGGATTTTCATTCTCAGTGGCTTGTGCAGAGCAGAAATTTTTAATCCTGATGAAATCCAACTTATCATTGTTTTCTTTCATGGCTCATACTTTAGATGCTATATTTATTTATTTATTTTTTTTAAATTTTTTTTTTTTAACGTTTATTTATTTTTGAGACAGAGAGAGACAGAGCATGAACAGGGGAGGGGCAGAGAGAGAGGGAGACACAGAATCGGAAGCAGGCTCCAGGCTCTGAGCTGTCAGCACAGAGCCCGACGCGGGGCTTGAACTCACAGACGATGAGATCATGACCTGAGCCGAAGTCGGACGCTTAACCGACCAAGCCACCCAGGCGCCCCTTTAGATGCTATATTTAAAAAGCCATCACCCAATCCAAGGTCTTATAGATTTTCTCCTGTGCTATCTTCTATATTCAGTTTTGCAGTTTACATTTAGATCTGTGAACCATCTGAGTTAACATTTTTGAAAAATCTAATATCTAATTCATTTTTTGCATGCAGATGTTCAGCTATTCTAGCACCTTTTGCTGAAAACACTATTCTTTCTCCATTAAATTTCCTTTGATTCTTTCAAACTGAATTTTTAATCATAAATATAGACCATAATTTAAGCTAAACCATATCCAAAATACTCTTTAAATTTAATGAATGTCCATCTAGCTGTTTTGTATGATGCATAACAGATATAATTTAATTTCTATAGATTTTTATTAATGTGGGGAAAATATAGATGCTTCAATATTGGTATTGTAGCAGTTAACCATATGGAAAAAAGTAAATGTACATCTCTATCCCAAAGACCAGAATAAATCCTGGAAATATTAATTAGGTGTGATTTTTTAAATAATTAGGATGAAGCCCAATAAACATACTTTAAGTATGAAAAATATAGTAACAGTTTTAAATAATTATTGCCCCATATTTATGGCATATTTGTTTAACATTTATTAAGATCCTATGGTATGCAAGTTGCTCTGCTAAAAAGGCAGGTGAGAGGTGATGACTTTTTTTTTTTAAGAAAATAGAGTCTCTTTTCCCATAAAGTTTTACAAGCTAGTGAGGGAAACACACTGACTTAAAATCATACAAATATGTCTTGGAGGTACATAAAGTTTAGACAGTATCGATGGGGAATGCAGAAATGCAACTTTCTTCATTTTTCTATGATCAGACTTATTTTTCTATCAAATCTCCATTCTTTCCAATGCCGAAAAGTGAAGTACTTATATCTGGGTAAATTATTTACTTAGCGTTTTTCTTTTTACCTTGAATCAATTTCAAGGTTTTTAGTCCTACTTTCTTCTTTCCATGGAGCAGATTCTTAGATAGGGGCATGGGAAATCATTACCTATGATCTTATATAATCCCATCAGTCCTGGTACCCTCTGAGCTCTAGTCATGTCCCTCCTTGATCCCCAGTTTACTGTTCTCTTTACTACCCTCTGCTAACATCCGTGAAGTCCATCAGCTAACTTATGAGCTCCAAGGAACACTGATATAAATTGAAGGAGGCTAGAAAAAAGAATATATATATTACCAACTTGCTCACTTCTCTGTATATTGCTCTGTTAACATCGCTCTGTTAAGAGCCCAGAAAGGTAAGAGAGGCTAGACACATGTAACAGAGGAACCTGTTTTCCAATGAGGAATCAAGAAAGGCTTCCTTGGGAAATTTTTGCTTAAAGTAGCATCTGAAGAATAAGTGTTATCTAGTCCAAAAACGAGAGGAGAGGGAGATATACAAAATTCTAAGAGAGAAGAAAGTATGGCACATGCAAAGGAAAAAAGAAAAGTCCTTGGGTTTAGAATATAAAATTTGCTGTGTGACATTGGGGTTTTATGTGAGCAAGCTGAGAATACAAAAGTCTCCATATTTCCTTTAGAGAGCTTTGAACAACACAGACACTTTTAGATCACATTAGTCTGTTGGCCTCCTTACCTTTTCATCAATAACTAATCTGCTGTATACAATTAATCAGGACTTGGTTCCAACTCTCACATGTTAACAAACATATTTGGGAAGTGCTCTCTTATGGTAGGTTAATACAGGTCTCTCAAAGCACAACATTTAATCTTCAAATTATAGATGGTCTTTCTGAAAGTGTTATTCAAAGTGTCAGTTTATGAGCTTCTCGATTGTATACCTGTAAACCAAAAAAAGCAACACTTGAACAATCACTCAAGGATTCTTTTCTACATTATCAGTGTATAGCTAGCCAAAACAGGACCCTTAGGTATAACACAAGCAAGTTATCAACATCAGAGCACATTAGCTGGGCTGGTAAATAAAATATCTTTGACTACTATTGCATAATAGCAACCCAACATATAGCCTCATCAATGAGAGTTCAGACTTTTCCTAACACTAGTGAAATATTTTGACATAGAGAACTAATTTTAACCTAAAAAAACATGTTAATTATACTGTCTTTAATTCAAAAGCCTGCTACTTAAAAAAAAGAAAACTTTCTTTTTAAGCATTCTACTGAATGGATCTTAGGAAATTGATGTTTTGCTATGCTGTATTAGCAATCATGACTAGAAAGAGTTAAGAAAACTTACAGAAAATATAATGTTTTATTCCAAGAGGAATCTGGGCACTGAAAGACTGTAGCTTTTAAAAAACATATAAAAATAAATAATCCTTTGTAATTTTTAATTACCTTCATTTGAATTTAACACTTTCCTTGGTGTTCTCATTCCTGCTACAGTCTCTCTGAAGCTGAAATATAATTAATGGTCTTATTCATGCATTTCATATGTTTTCATTGTGCAAATACAGCCCTAAAGTTCCTAATTAGATGAATATGGTCTTTCCAAGTGGTGAATTTGGAATGGCTCTTCTGTTTGCGATGGCATTATAATTCCTAATAATAATAGTAGCCATAATCACCACATTATTCAATACCGCCATGTAACTCTTTTTCGTGACATCAAATAGTCTCACTTTTCCAAATTCCTTTCTACATAAAAACATTTATATTTTTACTGCCAACCATATTAGACCATGTATTTGAAACATTGCTTTTCTAGGACTGATGCCTGCATGTCATTATCATCTTGTGTCCTTGTCCCTAATAAATGTTTCCCTGTGGGGACCACATGGCACTCAAAGCTGCCTGCAGTCTTTCCAGGAGGCAAATAATTAGCCACAAAATAATTCATTTCCAGAGGGAATTCAAATTAGCTACATTCTCATGCATCTCTCTATGAATTTCATGTAAGCCAAGTCAACCTACTTCAGTTTGGACTTAATTCTGAGCTTTCTGTTACTGGTAGATAGGAGAGCTTTAGGCAAGAAGGATGACCTTACCGTGGAATCAGATAGATCCATCCACGTTTACTGATTTTGTCTTAAAAACTGTTAAAGTGCAAACTGATAGTTACCAGAGGAGAGGGGTGTGTGTGTGTGTGTGTGTGTGTGTGTGTGTGTGTGTGTGTGTGAAATGGGTGAAGGGGATTAAGGAGGGGACTTGCGATGAGCACTGGGTGTTGGATAGGAGTGTTGAATCACTCTGTTGTATACCTGAAACAAATATTACACTGTATGATAACTGGAATTTAAATAAAAACCTTAAAAAATTAAGCTACTTACATTAACTTTGAAAG